>NW_027458631.1:0-300000 GCF_050624435.1 Tenrec ecaudatus | reverse complement strand
GATAGGGGAGCCCTAGCCTAAGGCTAGGGGAGCCCTTGCCTTAACTTAAGCTTAGTGGTGCCCTAGCCTAAGGCCTGGGGATCCCTATCCTAAGGCTAGGGGAGCCCTAGCCTTAGGCTAGGGGAGCCCTAGACATAGCCTAAGCCTAGGGGTGCCCTAGCCTAAGGCTAGGGGAGCCCCAGCCCAAGGCTAGGGGAGCCCTAGCCTAAGGCTAGGGGAGACCTAGCCTTAGTCTAAGCCTAGGAGTGCCCTAGGCTAAGGCTAGTGGAACACTAGCCTAAGGCTAGGGGAGCCCTAGCCTTAGCCTAAGCCTAGGGGTGCCCTAGCTTAAGGTTAGGGGAACACTACCCTAAGGGTAGGGGAGCCATAGCCTAAGGTTCGGGGAACTCTAGCCTAAGGCACGGGGAGCCCTAGTGTAAGCCTAGGGGTGCCCTTACCTAACGCGAGGGGAGCGCTAGCCTTAGCCTAAGCCTAGGGGAGCCCTAACCTAAGCCTAGGGGAGCCCTAGACTAAGGTTAGGGGAGCCCTCGCCTTAGCCTTAGCCTAGGGGTGCCCTAGCCTAAGGTAAGGGGAGCCCTAGCCTAAGTCTCAGGGAGCCCTAGCCTTAGCCTAAGCCTAGGGGTGCCCTAGCCTAAGGCTAGGGGAGCCCTAGCCTAAGGCTATGGGAGCCCTATCCTAAGGCTAGGGGAGCCCTCGCCTTAGCCTTAGCCTAGGGGTGCCCTAGCCTAAGGTAAGGGGAGCCCTAGCCTAAGTCTCAGGGAGCCCTAGCCTTAGCCTAAGCCTAGGGGTGCCCTAGCCTAAGGCTAGGGGAGCCCTAGCCTAAGGCTAGGGGAGCCCTAGCCTAAGGCTAGGGGAGCCCTAGCCTTAGCCTAAGCCTAGGGGTGCCCTAGCCTAAGGCTAGGGGAGTCCCAAGGCTAGTGGAGCCCTAGCCTAAGGCTAGGGGAGCCCTAGCCTTAGCCTAAGCCTAGGGGTGCCCTAGCCTAAGGCGAGGGGATCCCTAGCCTTGGCCTAAACCTAGGGGTGCCCTAGCTTAAGGTTAGGAGAACACTACCCTAAGGCTAGCGGAGCCCTAGCCTTAGGCTAGGGGAGCCCTAACCTAAGGCTAGGGGAGCCTTAGCCTTAGCCTAAGCCTAGGGGTGCCCTAGCCTAAGGCTAGGGGAGGACTAGACTAAAGCTAGGGGAGCCCTAGCCTTAGCCTAAGCCTAGGGGTGCCCTAGCCTAAGGCTAGGGGAGCCCTAGCCTAAGTCTCAGGGAGCCCTAGCCTTAGCCTAAGCCTAGGGGAGCCCTAGCCTAAGGGTAGGGGAGCCCTAGCCTTAGCCTAACCCTTAGGGTTCCATAGCCTAAGGCTAGGGGAGCCCTAATCTAAGGCTAGGGGTGCCCTAGCCTTAGCCTAAGCCTAGGGGAGCCCTAGCCTAAGGGTAGGGGAGCCCTAGCCTTAGCCTAACCCTTGGGGTTCCATAGCCTAAGGCTAGGGGAGCCCCAATCTAAGGCTATGGGAGCCCTAGCCTTAGCCTAAGCCTAAAAGTGCCCTAGCCTAAGGCTTGGGGAGCGCTAGCTTTAGCGTAAGCTTAAGGGTGCCCTAACCTAAGAATAGAAAAGCCCTAGCCTAAGGCTAGGGGAGCCCTAGCCTAAGGCTAGGGGAGCACTAGCCTAAGGCTAGGGGAGCCCTAGCCTTAGCCTAAGCCTAGGGGTGCCCTAGCCTAAGGTTAGGGGTACACTAACCTAAGGCTAGGGGAGCCATACCCTAAGGTTCGGGGAGACCTAGTAAGGCTCAGGGAGCCCTAGCCTTAGCCTAAGCCTATCGGTGCCCTAGCCTAAGGCTATGGGAGCCCTAGCCTAAGGCTTGGGGAGCCCTAGCCTTAGCCTAAGCCTAGGGGTGCCCTAGCCTAAGGTTAGTGGAACACTTGCCTAAGGCTAGGGGAGCCATAGCCTAAGGTTCGGGGAGCCCTAGCCTAAGGCTCGGGGAGCGCTAGCCTAAGCCTAGGAGTTCCCTAGCCCAAGGCTAGAGGAGCCCTAGCTTAAGGCTAGGGGTGTCTTAGCCTAAGGCTAGGGGAGCAAAAACCAAAGGCTAGGGGAGCCCTAGTCTAAGGCTAGGGGAGCCCTAGCCTAAGGCTAGGGGAGCCCTAGCCTTAGCCTAAGCCTAAAGGTGCCCTAGCCTAAGCCTAGGGGATCCATAGCTTTGGCCTAAGCCTAGGGGTGCTCTAACGTAAGGCTAGGGGAGCCCTAGCCTTAGCCTAAGCCTTGGGGTGCCCTAATCTATGGCTAGGGGAGCCCTAGCCTAAGGTTAGGGGAACATTAGCCTAAGATTAGGGAAGCCCTTGCCTTAACCTAAGCCTAGGGGTGCCCTAGCATAAGGCTAGGGGAGCCCTAGCCTAAGGCTAGGGGAGCCCAATCCTAAGGCTAGGGGAGCCTAGCCTTAGCCTAAGCCTAGGGGTGCCCTAGCCTAAGGCTAGGGGAGCCCTATCCCAAGGCTTGGGTAGCTCTAGCCTAAGGCTAGGGGAGCCATAGCCTAAGGCTAGGGGACCCTAGCCTTAGCCTAAGCCTAGGGGTGCCCTAGCCTAAGCCTAGGGTTGCCCTAGCCTAAGGCTAGGGGAGCACTAGCCTAAGGCTAGGGGAGCCCTAGCCTTAGCCTAAGCCTAGGGGTGCCCTAGCCTAAGGCTAGGGGAGCCCTAGCCTTAGCCTAAGCCTAGGGGTGCCCTAGCCTAAGGCTAGGGGAGCACTAGCCTAAGGCTAGGGGAGCCCTAGCCTTAGCCTAAGCCTAGGGGTGCCCTAGCCTAAGGCTAGGGGTGCCCTAGCCTAAGTCTCAGGGAGCCCTAGCCTTAGCCTAAGCCTAGGGGAGCCTTAGCCTAAGGCTAGGGGAGCCCTAGCCTAAGCCTAAGCCTAAAAGTGCCCTAGCCTAAGGCTTGTGGAGCGCTAGCCTTAGCCTAAGCCTAGGAGTGCCCTAACCTAAGTCTAGAAAAGCCCTAGCCTAATCCTAGGAGTGCCCTAACCTAAGTCTAGAAAAGCCCTAGCCTAAAGCTAGGGGAGCCCTAGCCTAAGGCTAGGGGAGCCCCAGCCCAAGGCTAGGGGAGCCCTAGCCTAAGGCTAGGGGAGCCCTTGCCTTAACTTAAGCCTAGTGGTGCCCTATCCTAAGGCTAGGGGATCCCTATCCTAAGGCTGGGGGAGCCCTAGCCTTAGGCTAGGGGAACCCTAGCCTTAGCCTAAGCCTAGGGGTGCCCTAGCCTAAGGCTAGGGGAGCCCAAGCCCAAGGCTAGGGGAGCCCTAGCCTAAGGCTAGGGGAGACCTAGCCTTAGCCTAAGCCTAGGGGTGCCCTAGGCTAAGGCTAGGGGAGCACTAGCCTAAGGCTAGGGGAGCCCTAGCCTTAGCCTAAGCCTTGGGGTGCCCTAGCTTAAGGTTAGGGAAACACTACCCTAAGGCTAGGGGAGCAATAGCCTAAGGTTCGGGGAGCTCTAGCCTAAGGCTCGGGGAGCCCTAGTGTAAGCCTAGGGGTGCCCTTACCTAACGCGAGGGGAGCGCTAGCCTTAGCCTAAGCCTAGGGGAGCCCTAGCCTAAGCCTAGGGGAGCCCTAGACTAAGGCTAGGGGAGCCCTATCCTATGGCTAGGGGAACCATAGCCTTAGCCTAAACCTAGGGGTGCCCTAGCCTAAGGCTAGGGGAGCCCTAACCTAAGGCTAGGGGAGCCCTAGCCTTAGCTTAAGGCTAGGGGAGCGCTAGCCTTAGCCCAAGCCTAGGGGTGCCCTAACCTAAGGCTAGGGGAGCCCTAGCCTAAGGCTAGGGGAGCCCTAGCCTTAGCCTAAGCCTACGGGTGCCCTAGCCTAAGGCTATGGGAGCCCTATCCTAAGGCTAGGGGAGCCCTCGCCTTAGCCTCAGCCTAGGGGTGCCCTAGCCTAAGGTAAGGGTAGCCCTAGCCTAAGTCTCAGGGAACCCTAGCCTTAGCCTAAGCCTAGGGGTGCCCTAGCGTAAGGCTAGGGGAGCCCTAGCCTAAGGCTAGGGGAGCCCTAGCCTTAGCCTAAGCCTAGGGGTGCCCTAGCCTAAGGCTAGGGGAGCCCCAGCCCAAGGTTAGGGGAGCCCTAGCCTAAGGCTAGCGGAGACATAGCCTTAGCCTAAGCCTAGGGGTGCCCTAGGCTAAGGCTAGGGGAGCACTAGCCTAAGGCTAGGGGAGCCCTAGCCTTAGCCTAAGCCTAGGGGTGCCCTAGCCTAAGGTTAGGGGAACACTACCGTAAGGCTAGTGGAGCCATAGCCTAAGGTTCGGGGAGCTCTAGCCTAAGGCTCAGGGAGCCCTAGCGTAAGCCTAGGGGAGCCCTAGCCTAAGCCTAGGGGAGCCCTAGCCTAAACCTAAGGGAGCCCTAGCCTTAGCCTAAGCCTAGGGGTGCCCTAGCCTATGGCTAGGGGAGTCCCAAGGCTAGGGGAGCCCTAGCCTAAGGCTAGGGGAGACCTAGCCTTAGCCTAAGCCTAGGTGTGCCCTAGGCTAAGGCTAGGGGAGCACTAGCCTAAGGCGAGGGGATCCCTAGCCTTGGCCTAAGCCTAGGGGTGCCCTAACGTAAGGATAGGGGATCCCTAGCCTAAGGCTAGGGGAGCCCATGCCTTAACCTAAGCCTAGTGGTGCCCTAGCCTAAGGCTAGGGGAGCCCTATCCTAAGGCTAGCGGAGCCCTAGCCTTAGGCTAGGGGAGGCCTAGCCTTAGCCTAAGCCCAGGCGTGCCCTAGCCTAAGGCTAGGGGAGGACAAGACTAAGGCTAGGGGAGCCCTAGCCTTAGCCTAAGCCTAGGGGTGCCCTAGCCTAAGGCTAGGGGAGCCCTAGCCTAAGTCTCACGGAGCCCTAGCCTTAGCCTAAGCCTAGGGGTGCCCTAGCCTAAGGCTAGGGGAGCCCTAGCCTAAGTCTCAGGGAGCCCTAGCCTTAGCCTAAGCCTAGGGGAGCCCTAGCATAAGGCTAGGGGAGCCCAAGCCTAAGGCTAGGGGAGCCCAATCCTAAGGCTAGGGGAGCCTAGCCTTAGCCTAAGCCTAGGGGTGCCCTAGCCTAAGCCTAGGGTTGCCCTAGCCTAAGGCTAGGGGAGCACTAGCCTAAGGCTAGGGGAGCCCTAGCCTTAGCCTAAGCCTAGGGGTGCCCTAGCCTAAGGCTAGGGGAGCCCTAGCCTTAGCCTAAGCCTAGGGGTGCCCTAGCCTAAGGCTAGGGGAGCACTAGCCTAAGGCTAGGGGAGCCCTAGCCTTAGCCTAAGCCTAGGGGTGCCCTAGCCTAAGGCTAGGGGTGCCTTAGCCTAAGTCTCAGGGAGCACTAGCCTTAGCCTAAGCCTAGGGGAGCCTTAGCCTAAGGCTAGGGGAGCCCTAGCCTAAGCCTAAGCCTAAAAGTGCCCTAGCCTAAGGCTTGTGGAGCGCTAGCCTTAGCCTAAGCATAGGAGTTCCCTAACCTAAGTCTAGAAAAGCCCTAGCCTAATCCTAGGAGTGCCCTAACCTAAGTCTAGAAAAGCCCTAGCCTAAGGCTAGGGGAGCCCCAGCCCAAGGCTAGGGGAGCCCTAGCCTAAGGTTAGGGGAGCCCTTGCCTTAACTTAAGCCTAGTGGTGCCCTAGCCTAAGGCTAGGGGATCCCTATCCTAAGGCTGGGGGAGCCCTAGCCTTAGGCTAGGGGAACCCTAGCCTTAGCCTAAGCCTAGGGGTGCCCTAGCCTAAGGCTAGGGGAGCCCAAGCCCAAGGCTAGGGGAGCCCTAGCCTAAGGCTAGGGGAGACCTAGCCTTAGCCTAAGCCTAGGGGTGCCCTAGGCTAAGGCTAGGGGAGCACTAGCCTAAGGCTAGGGGAGCCCTAGCCTTAGCCTAAGCCTAGGGGTGCCCTAGCTTAAGGTTAGGGGAACACTACCCTAATGCTAGGGGAGCCATAGCCTAAGGTTCGGGGAGCTCTAGCCTAAGGCTCGGGGAGCCCTAGTGTAAGCCTAGGGGTGCCCTTACCTAACGCGAGGGGAGCGCTAGCCTTAGCCTAAGCCTAGGGGAGCCCTAGCCTAAGCCTAGGGGAGCCCTAGACTAAGGCTAGGGGAGCCCTATCCTAAGGCTAGGGGAACCATAGCCTTAGCCTAAACCTAGGGGTGCCCTAGCCTAAGGCTAGGGGAGCCCTAACCTAAGGCTAGGGGAGCCCTAGCCTTAGCTTAAGGCTAGGGGATCGCTAGCCTTAGCCCAAGCCTAGGGGTGCCCTAACCTAAGGCTAGGGGAGCCCTAGCCTAAGGCTAGGGGAGCCCTAGCCTTAGCCTAAGCCTACGGGTGCCCTAGCCTAAGGCTATGGGAGCCCTGTCCTAAGGCTAGGGGAGCCCTAGCCTTAGCCTCAGCCTAGGGGTGCCCTAGCCTAATGTAAGGGTAGCCCTAGCCTAAGTCTCAGGGAGCCCTAGCCTTAGCCTAAGCCTAGGGGTGCCCTAGCGTAAGGCTAGGGGAGCCCTAGCCTAAGGCTAGGGGAGCCCTAGCCTTAGCCTAAGCCTAGGGGTGCCCTAGCCTAAGGCTAGGGGAGCCCCAGCCCAAGGTTAGGTGAGCCCTAGCCTAAGGCTAGGGGAGCCCTAGCCTTAGCCTAAGCCTAGGGGTGCCCTAGCCTAAGGCTAGGGGAACCCTAACCTAAGGCTAGGGGTGCCCTAGGCTTAGCCTAAGCTTAGGGATGCCCTAACCTAAGGCTAGGGGAGCCCTAGCCTAAGGCTAGGGGAGCCCTAGCCTAAGGCTAGGGGAGCCTTAGCCTATGGCTATGGGAGCCCTAGCCTTAGCCTAAGCCTAAAAGTACCCTAGCCTAAGGCTTGGGGAGCGCTAGCTTTAGCGTAAGCCTAAGGGTGCCCTAACCTAAGTCTAGAAAAGCCCTAGCCTAAGGCTAGGGGAGGCCTAGTATAAGGCTAGGGGAGCACTAGCTTAAGGCTAGGGGAGCCCTAGCCTTAGCCTAAGCCTAGGGGTGCCCTAGCCTTCGGTTAGGGGTACACTAACCTATGGCTAGGGGAGCCATACCCTCAGGTTCGGGGAGCCCAGTAAGGCTCAGGGAGCCCTAGCCTTAGCCTAAGCCTATCGGTGCCCTAGCCTAAGGCTATGGGAGCCCTAGCCTAAGGCTTGGGGAGCCCTAGCCTTAGCCTAAGCCTAGGGGTGCCCTACCCTAAGGTTAGTGGAACACTAGCCTAAGGCTAGGGGAGCCAAAGCCTAAGGTTCGGGGAGCCCTAGCCTAAAGCTCAGGGAGCCCTAGCCTAAGCTTAGGGGTGCCCTTACCTAACGCTAGGGGAGCACTAGCTTAAGCCTAGGAGTGCCCTAGCCCAAGGCTAGAGGAGCCCTAGCTTAAGGCTAGGGGTGTCTTAGCCTAAAGCTACGGGAGCACTAACAAAGGCTAGGGAGGCCTAGCCTTAGCCTAAGCCTAGGGTAGCCCTAGTCTAAGGCTAGGGGAGCCCTAGCCTAAAGCTAGGGGAGCCCTAGCCTTAGCCTAAGCCTAAAGGTGCCCTAGCCTAAGCCTAGGGGATCCCTAGCTTTGGCCTAAGCCTAGGGGTGCCCTAACGTAAGGCTAGGGGAGCCCTAGCCTTAGCCTAAGCCTAGGGGTGCCCTAGCTTAAGGTTAGGGGAACACTACCCTAAGGCTAGGGGAGCCATAGCCTAAGGTTCGGGGAGCTCTAGCCTAAGGCTCGGGGAGCCCTAGTGTAAGCCTAGGGGTGCCCTTACCTAACGCGAGGGGATCGCTAGCCTTAGCCTAAGCCTAGGGGAGCCCTAGCCTAAGCCTAGGGGAGCCCTAGACTAAGGCTAGGGGAGCCCTATCCTAAGGCTAGGGGAACCATAGCCTTAGCCTAAACCTAGGGGTGCCCTAGCCTAAGGCTAGGGGAGCCCTAACCTAAGGCTACGGGAGCCCTAGCCTTAGCTTAAGGCTAGGGGATCGCTAGCCTTAGCCCAAGCCTAGGGGTGCCCTAACCTAAGGCTAGGGGAGCCCTAGCCTAAGGCTAGGGGAGCCCTAGCCTTAGCCTAAGCCTACGGGTGCCCTAGCCTAAGGCTATGGGAGCCCTATCCTAAGGCTAGGCGAGCCCTCGCCTTAGCCTCAGCCTAGGGGTGCCCTAGCCTAAGGTAAGGGTAGCCCTAGCCTAAGTCTCAGGGAGCCCTAGCCTTAGCCTAAGCCTAGGGGTGCCCTAGCGTAAGGCTAGGGGAGCCCTAGCCTAAGGCTAGGGGAGCCCTAGCCTTAGCCTAAGCCTAGGGGTGCCCTAGCCTAAGGCTAGGGGAGCCCCAGCCCAAGGTTAGGTGAGCCCTAGCCTAAGGCTAGGGGAGCCCTAGCCTTAGCCTAAGCCTAGGGGTGCCCTAGCCTAAGGCTAGGGGAACCCTAACCTAAGGCTAGGGGTGCCCTAGGCTTAGCCTAAGCTTAGGGGTGCCCTAACCTAAGGCTAGGGGAGCCCTAGCCTAAGGCTAGGGGAGCCTTAGCCTAAGGCTATGGGAGCCCTAGCCTTAGCCTAAGCCTAAAATTACCCTAGCCTAAGGCTTGGGGAGCGCTAGCTTTAGCGTAAGCCTAAGGGTGCCCTAACCTAAGTCTAGAAAAGCCCTAGCCTAAGGCTAGGGGAGGCCTAGTATAAGGCTAGGGGAGCACTAGCTTAAGGCTAGGGGAGCCCTAGCCTTAGCCTAAGCCTAGGGGTGCCCTAGCCTACGGTTAGGGGTACACTAACCTAAGGCTAGGGGAGCCATACCTTCAGGTTCGGGGAGACCAGTAAGGCTCAGGGAGCCCTAGCCTTAGCCTAAGCCTATCGGTGCCCTAGCCTAAGGCTATGGGAGCCCTAGCCTAAGGCTTGGGGAGCCCTAGCCTTAGCCTAAGCCTAGGGGTGCCCTACCCTAAGGTTAGTGGAACACTAGCCTAAGGCTAGGGGAGCCAAAGCCTAAGGTTCGGGGAGCCCTAGCCTAAGGCTCGGGGAGCCCTAGCCTAAGCTTTGGGGTGCCCTTACCTAACGCTAGGGGAGCACTAGCCTAAGCCTAGGAGTGCCCTAGCCCAAGGCTAGAGGAGCCCTAGCTTAAGGCTAGGGGTGTCTTAGCCTAAGGCTAGGGGAGCACTAACCAAAGGCTAGGGAGGCCTAGCCTTAGCCTAAGCCTAGGGTAGCCCTAGTCTAAGGCTAGGGGAGCCCTAGCCTAAAGCTAGGGGAGCCCTAGCCTTAGCCTAAGCCTAAAGGTGCCCTAGCCTGAGCCTAGGGGATCCCTAGCTTTGGCCTAAGCCTAGGGGTGCCCTAACGTAAGGCTAGGGGAGCCCTAGCCTTAGCCAAAGCCTTGGGGTGCCCTAGCCTAAGGCTAGGGGAGCCCTAGCCTTAGCCTAAGCCTAGGGGTGCCCTAGCCTAAGCCTACGGGTTCCCTAGCCTAAGGCTAGGGGAGCACTAGCCTAAGTCTCAGGGAGACCTAGCCTTAGCCTAACCTAAGGGAGCCCTAGCCTAAGGCTAGGGGAGCCCTAGCCTTATCCTAAGCCTAGGGGTGCCATAGCCTAAGGCTAGGGGAGCCCTAACCTTAGGCTAGGGCTGCCCTAGCCTTAGCCTAAGCCTAGGGGTGCCCTAGCCTAAGGCTAGGGGAGCCCTAGCCTAAGGCTAGGGGAGCCTTAGCCTAAGGCTAGGGGAGCCCTAGCCTTAGCCTAAGCCTAGGGGTGCCCTAACCTAAGGCTAGAAAAGCCCTAGCCTAAGGCTAGGGGAGCCCTAGCCTAAGGCTAGGGGAGCCCTAGCCTTAGCCTAAGCCTAGGGGTGCCCAAGCCTAAGGCTAGAGGAGCCCTAGCCTTAGCCTAAGCCTAGGGGTGCCCTAGCCTAAGGATAGGGGAGCACTAGCCTAAGACTAGGGGAGCCCTAGCCTAAGGCTAGGGGAGCCCCAGCCCAAGGCTAGGGGAGCCCTAGCCTTAGCCTAAGCCTAGGGGTGCCCTACATTAAGGTTAGGGGAACACTACCCTAAAGCTAGGGGAGCCATAGCCTAATGTTCGGGGAGCTCTAGCCTAAGGTTCGGGGAGCCCTAGTGTAAGCCTAGGGGTGCCCTTACCTAACGCTAGGGGAGCGCTAGCCTTAGCCTAAGCCTAGGGGAGCCCTAGCCTAAGCCTACAGGTGCCCTAGCCTAAGGCTAGGGGAGCTCTAACCTAAGGCTAGGGGAGCCCTAGCCTTAGCCTAAACCTAGGTGTGCCCTAGCCGAAAGCTAAGGGAGCCCTAGCCTTAGCCAAAGCCTTGGGGTGCCCTAGCCTAAGGCTAGGGGAGCCCTAGCCTTAGCCTAAGCCTAGGGGTGCCCTAACCTAAACCTACGAGTGCCCGAGCCTAAGGCTAGGGGAGCCCTAACCTAAGGCTAGGGGAGCCCTAGCCTTAGCCTAAGCCTAGGGGAGCCCTAGCCTTAGCCTAAGCCTAGGGGAGATAAGCCTAAAGGTGCCCTAGCCTAAGGCGAGGGGATCCCTAGCCTTGGCCTAAGCCTAGGGGTGCCCTAACGTAAGGATAGGGGAGACCTAGCCTAAGGCTCAGGGAGCCCTTGCCTTAACCTAAGCCTAGTGGTGCCCTAGCCTAAGGCTAGGGGAGCCCTATCCTAAGGCTAGCGGATCCCTAGCCTTAGGCTAGGGGAGCCCTAGCCTTAGCCTAAGCTCAGGGGTGCCCTAGCCTTAGGCTAGGGGAGCCCTAGCCTTAGCCTAAGCCTAAGGGTGCCCTAGCCTAAGGCTAGGGGAGCCCTAGCCTAAGTCTCAGGGAGCCCTAGCCTTAGCCTAAGCCTAGAGGAGCCCTAGCCTAAGGGTAGGGGAGCCCTAGCCTTAGACTAAGCCTAGGGGTGCCCTAGCCTAAGGCTAGGGGATCCCTAGCCTAAGGCTAGGGGAGCCTTAGCCTAAGGCTATGGGAGCCCTAGAATTAGCCTAAGCCTAAAAGTGCCCTAGCCTAAGGCTTGGGGAGCGCTAGCTTTAGCGTAAGCCTCGGGGTGCCCTAACCTAAGTTTAGAAAAGCCCTAGCCTAAGCCTAGGGGTGCCCTAGCCTAAGGTTAGGGGTACACTAACCTAAGGCTGGGGGAGCCATACCCTAAGGTTCAGGGAGCCCTAGTAAGGCTCAGGGAGCCCTAGCCTTAGCCTAAGCCTATTGGTGCCATAGCCTAAGGCTATGGGAGCCCTAGCCTAAAGCTCGGGGAGCCCTAGGCTTAGCCTAAGCCTAGGGGTGCCCTAGCCTAAGGTTAGTGGAACACTAGCCTAAGGCTAGGGGAGCCATAGCCTAAGGTTCGGGGAGCCCTAGCCTAAGGCTCGGGGAGCCCTAGTCTAAGCTTAGGGGTGCCCTTACCTAACACTAGGGGAGCACTAGCCTAAGCCTAGGAGTGCCCTAGCCTAAGGCTAGAGGAGCCCTAGCTTAAGGCAAGGGGTGTTTTAACCTAAGGCTAGGGGAGCACTAGCCTAAGGCTAGGGGAGCCCTAGCCTTAGCCGAAGCCTAGGGGAGCCCTAGTCTAAGGCTAGGGGAGCCCTAGCCTAAGGCTAGGGGAGCCCTAGCCTTAGCCTAAGCCTAAAGGTGCCCTAGCCTAAGCCTAGGGGATCCCTAGCTTTGGCCTAAGCCTAGGGGGTGCCCTAAAGTAAGGCTAGGGGAGCCCTAGCCTTAGCCTAATCCTTGGGGTGCCCTAACCTAAGGCTAGGGGAGCCCTAGCCTAAGGTTAGGGGAACATTAGCCTAAGAATAGGGAAGCCCTTGCCTTAACCTAAGCCTAGGGGTGCCCTAGCATAAGGCTAGGGGAGCCCTAGCCTAAGGCTATGGGAGCCCTAGCCTAAGGCTATGGGAGCCCTAGCCTAAGGCTAGGGGAGCCGTAGCCTTAGCCTAAGCCTAGGGGTGCCGTAGCCTAAGGCTAGGGGAGCCCTAGCCCAAGGCAGGGTAGCTCTAGCCTAAGGCTAGGGGATCCATACCCTAAGGCTAAGGGAACCCTAGCCTTAGCCTAAGCTTAGGGGTGCCCTAGCCTAAGCCTAGGGTTGCCCTAGCCTAAGGCTAGTGGAGCACTAGCCTAAGGCTAGGGGAGCCCTAGCCTTAGCCTAAGCCTAGGGGTGCCCTAGCCTAAGGCTAGGGGAGCCCTAGCCTAAGTCTCAGGGAGCCCTAGCCTTAGTCTATCTTAGGGGAGCCCTAGCCTAAGGCTAGGGGAGCCCTAGCCTTAACCTAAGCCTAAGGGTGCCATAGCCTAAGGATAGGGGAGCCCTAACCTAAGGTTACGTGTGCCCTAGCATTAGCCTAAGCCTAGGGGTGCCCTAACCTAAGGCTAGAAAATCCCTAGCCTAAGGCTAGGGGAGCCCTAGCCTAAAGCTAGGGGAGCCCTAGCCTTAGCCTAAGCCTAAGGGTGCCCTAGCCTAAGGCTAGGAGAGCCCTAGCCTAAGGCTAGGGGAGCCTTAGCCTAAGGCTAGGGGAGCCCTAGCCTTAGCCTAAGCCTAGGGGTGCCCTAGCCTAAGCCTAGAGGAGCCCTAGCCTTAGCCTAAGCCTAGGGGTGCCCTAGCCTAAGGCTAGGGGAGCACTAGCCTAAGGCTAGGGTAGCCCTATCCTAAGGCTAGGGGAGACCTAGCCTTAGCCTAAGCCCAGGGGTGCCTTAGCCTAATGCTAGGGGAGCCCTAGCCATAGCCTAAGCCTAGCGGTGCCTAGCCTAAGGCTAGGGGAGCACTAGCCTAAGGCTAGGGGAGGCCTAGCCATAGCCTAAGCCTAGGGGTGCCCTAGCCTAAGGTTAGGGGAACACTAGCCTAAGGTTAGGGGAGCCATAGCCTAAGGTTCGGGGAGCACTAGCCTAAGGCTCTGGGAACCCTAGCCTAAGCCTAGGGGTGCCCTTACCTAAGACTAGGGGAGCGCTAGCCTAAGCCTTGGAGTGCCCTATCCTAAGGCTAGGGGAGCCCTAGACTAAGGCTAGGGGTGCCCTAGCCTAAGGCTAGGGGAGCACTAGCCTAAGGCCAGGGAAGCCCTAACCTTAGCCTAAGCCTAGGGGAGCCCTGGCCTAAGACTAGGGGAGCCCTATCCTAAGGCTAGGGGAACCATAGCCTTAGCATAAACCTAGGGGTGCCCCGGCCTAAGGCTAGGGGAGCCCTAACCTAAGGCTAGGGGAGCCCTAGCCTTAGCTTAAGGCTAGGGGAGCGCTACCCTTAGCCCAAGCCTAGGGGTGCCCTAACCTAAGGCTAGGGGAGCCCTAGCCTAAGGCTAGGGGAGCCCTAGCCTTAGCCTAAGCCTACGGGTGCCCTAGCCTAAGGCTATGGGAGCCCTATCCTAAGGCTAGGGGAGCCCTCGCCTTAGCCTTAGCCTAGGGGTGCCCTAGCCTAAGGTAAGGGGAGCCCTAGCCTAAGTCTCAGGGAGCCCTAGCCTTAGCCTAAGCCTAGGGGAGCCCTAGCCTTAGCCTAATCCTAGGGGTGCCCTAGCCTAAGGTTAGGGGAGCCCCAGCCCAAGATTAGGGGAGCCCGAGCCTAAGGATAGGGGAGACCTAGCCTTAGCCTAAGCCTAGGGGTGCCCTAGGCTAAGGCTAGGGGATCACTAGCCTAAGGCTAGGGGAGCCCTAGCCTTAGCCTAAGCCTAGGGGTGCCCTAGCCTAAGGTTAGGGGAACACTACCGTAAGGGTAGTGGAGCCATAGCCTAAGGTTCGGGGAGCTCTAGCCTAAGGCTCAGGGAGTCCTAGCGTAAGCCTAGGGGAGCCCTAGCCTAAACCTAGGGGAGCCCTAGACTAAGGCTAGGGGACCCCTATCCTAAGGCTAGGGGAACCATAGCCTTAGCCTAAACCTAGGGGTGCCCCGGCCTAAGTCTAGGGTACCCTAACCTAAGGCTAGGGGAGCGCTAGCCTTAGCCTAAGGCTAGGGGAGCGCTAGCCTTAGCCCAAGCCTAGGCGTGCCCTAACCTAAGGCTAGGGGAGCCCTAGCCTAAGGCTAGGGGAGCCCTAGCCTTAGCCTAAGCCTACGGGTGCCCTAGCCTAAGGCTAGGGGAGCCCTAACCTAAGGCCAGGGAGCCCTAGCCTTAGGCTAAGCCTAGGGGAGCCCTAGCCTTAGCCTAAGCCTAAAGGTGCCCTAGCCTAAGGCGAGGGGATCCCTAGCCTTGGCCTAAGCCTAGGGGTGCCGTAACGTAAGGATAGGGGAGCCCTAGCCTAAGGCTAGGGGAGCCCATGCCTTAACCTAAGCATAGTGGTGCCCTAGCCTAAGGCTAGGGGAGCCCTATCCTACGGCTAGCGGAGACCTAGCCTTAGGCTAGGGGAGCCCTAGCCTTAGCCTAAGCCCAGTGGTGCCCTAGCCTAAGGCTAGGGGAGGACTAGACTAAGGCTAGGGGAGCACTAGCCTTAGCCTAACCTAGGGGTGCCCTAGCCTAAGGCTAGGGGAGCCCTAGCCTAAGTCTCAGGGAGCCCTAGCCTTAGCCTAAGCCTAGGGGAGCCCTAGCCTAAGGGTAGGGGAGCCCTAGCCTTAGCCTAAGCCTTGGGGTTCCATAGCCTAAGGCTTGGGGAGCTCTAGCTTTAGCGTAAGCCTAAGGGTGCCCTAACCTAAGTCTAGAAAAGCCCTAGCCTAAGGCTAGGGGAGCCCTAACCTAAGGCTAGGGGAGCACTAGCTTAAGGCTAGGGGAGCCCTAGCCTTAGCCTAAGCCTAGGGGTGCCCTAGCCTAAGGTTAGGGGTGCACTAACCTAAGGCTAGGGGAGCCATACCCTAAGGTTCAGGGAGCCCAGTAAGGCTCAGGGAGCCCTAGCCTTAGCCTAAGCCTATCGGTGCCCTAGCCTAAGGCTATGGGAGCCCTAGCCTAACGCTTGGGGAGCCCTAGCCTTAGCCTAAGCCTAGGGGTGCCCTAGCCTAAGGTTAGTGGAACAATAGCCTAAGGCTAGGGGAGCCAAAGCCTAAGGTTCGGGGAGCCCTAGCCTAAGGCTCGGGGAGCCCTAGCCTAAGCTTAGGGGTGCCCTTACCTAACGCTAGGGGAGCACTAGCCTAAGCCTAGGAGTGCCCTAGCCCAAGGCTAGAGGAGCCCTAGCTTAAGGCTAGGGGTGTCTTAGCCTAAGGCTAGGGGAGCACTAACCAAAGGCTAGGGGAGCCCTAGCCTTAACCTAAGCCTAGGGGAGCCCTAGTCTAAGGCTAAGAAAGCCCTAGCCTAAAGCTAGGGGAGCCCTAGCCTTAGCCTAAGCCTAAAGGTGCCATAGCCTAAGCCTAGGTGTACCCTAGCCTAAGGCTAGGGGAGCCCTAGCCTTAGCCTAAGCCTTGGGGTGCCCTAACCTAAGGCTAGGGGAGCCCTAGCCTAAGGTTAGGGGAACATTAGCCTAAGACTAGGGAAGCACTAGCCTAAGGCTAGGGGAGCCCTAGCCTTAGCCTAAGCCTAGGTGTGCCCTAGCCTAAGGTTAGGAGAACACTAGCCTAAGGCTAGGGGAGCACTAGCCCAAGGTTCGTGGAGCCCTCGCCGAAGGCTCGGGGAGCCCTAGCCTAAGCCTAGGGGTGCCCTTACCTAACGCTAGGGGAGCGCTAGCCTAAGCCTTGGAGTGCCCTAGCCTAAGGCTAGGGGAGCCCTAGATTAAGGCTAGGGGAGCCCTAGCCTAAGGCTAGGGGAGCCCTAGCCTAATCCTAAGCCTACGGGTGCCCTAGCCTAAGGCTAGGGGAGCCCTAACCTAAGGCTAGGAAGCCCTAGGCTTAGCCTAAACCTAGGTGTGCCCTAGCCGAAGGCTAAGGGAGCCCTAGCCTTAGCCAAAGCCTTGGGGTGCCCTAGCCTAAGGCTAGGGGAGCCCTAGCCTTAGCCTAAGCCTAGGGGTGCCCTAGCCTAAGCCTACGGGTGCCCTAGCCTAAGGCTAGGGGAGCCCTAACCTAAGGCTAGGGGAGCCCAAGCCTTAGCCTAAGCCTAGAGGAGCCCTAGCCTAAGGGTAGGGGAGCCCTAGCCTAAGGCTAGGGGAGCCTTAGCCTAAGGCTATGGGAGCCCTAGCCTTAGCCTAAGCCTAAAAGTGCCCTAGCCTAAGGCTTGGGGAGCGCTAGCTTTAGCGTAAGCCTCGGGGTACCCTAACCTAAGTTTAGAAAAGCCCTAGTCTAAGGCTAGGGGAGCCCTAGCCTAAGGCTAGAGGAGCACTAGCCTAAGGCTAGGGGAGCCCTAGCCTTAGCCTAAGCCTAGGGGTGCCCTAGCCTAAGGTTAGGGGTACACTAACCTAAGGCTAGGGGAGCCATACCCTAAGGTTCGGGGAGCCCTAGTAAGGCTCAGGGAGCCCTAGCCTTAGCCTAAGCCTATCGGTGCCATAGCCTAAGGCTATGGGAGCCCTAGTCTAAAGCTCGGGGAGCCCTAGCCTTAGCCTAAGTCTAGAGGTGCCCTAGCCTAAGGTTAGTGGAACACTAGCCTTAGGCTGGGGGAGCCATAGCCTAAGGTTCGGGGAGCCCTAGCCTAAGGCTCGGGGAGCCTTAGCCTAACCTTAGGGGTGCCCTTACCTAACACTAGGGGAGCACTAGCCTAAGCCTAGGAGTGCCCTAGCCTAAGGCTAGAGGAGCCCTAGCTTAAGGCTAGGGGAGCCTTAGCCTAAGGCTATGGGAGCCCTAGCCTTAGCCTAAGCCTAAAAGTGCCCTAGCCTAAGGCTTGGGGAGCGCTAGCTTTAGCGTAAGCCTCGGGGTGCCCTAACCTAAGTCTAGAAAAGCCCTAGCCTAAGGCTAGGGGAGCCCTAGCCTAAGGCTAGGGGAGCACTAGCCTAAGGCTAGGGGAGCCCTAGCCTTAGCCTAAGCCTATGGGTGCCCTAGCCTAAGGTTAGGGGTACACTAACCTAAGGCTAGGGGAGCCATACCCTAAGGTTCGGGGAGCCCTAGTGAGGCTCAGGGAGCCCTAGCCTTAGCCTAAGCCTATCGGTGCCATAGCCTAAGGCTATGGGAGCCCTAGCCTAAAGCTCGGGGAGCCCTAGCTTTAGCCTAAGCCTAGGGGTGCCCTAGCCTAAGGTTAGTGGAACACTAGCCTAAGGCTAGGGGAGCCATAGCCTAAGGTTCGGGGAGCCCTAGCCTAAGGCTCGGGGAGCCCTAGCCTAAGCTTAGGGGTGCCCTTACCTAACACTAGGGGAGCACTAGCCTAAGCCTAGGAGTGCCCTAGCCTAAGGCTAGAGGAGCCCTAGCTTAAGGCAAGGGGTGTCTTAACCTAAGGCTAGGGGAGCACTAGCCTAAGGCTAGGGGAGCCCTAGCCTTAGCCGAAGCCTAGGGGAGCCCTAGTCTAAGGCTAGGGGAGCCCAAGCCTAAGGCTAGGGGAGCCCTAGCCTTAGCCTAAGCCTAAAGGTGCCCTAGCCTAAGCCTAGGGGATCCCTAGCTTTGGCCTAAGCCTAGGGGTGCCCTAAAGTAAGGCTAGGGGAGCCCTAGCCTTAGCCTAAGCCTTGGGGTGCCCTAACCTAAGGCTAGGGGAGCCCTAGCCTAAGGTTAGGGGAACATTAGCCTAAGACTAGGGAAGCCCTTGCCTTAGCCTAAGCCTAGGGGTGCCCTAGCCTAAGGCTAGGGGAGCTCTAGCCCAAGGCTTGGGTAGCTCTAGCCTAAGGCTAGGGGATCCATAGCCTAAGGCTAAGGGAACCCTAGCCTTAGCCTAAGACTAGGGGTGCCCTAGCCTAAGCCTAGGGTTGCCCTAGCCTAAGTCTCAGGGAGCCCTAGCCTTAGCCTATCCTAGGGGATCCCTAGCCTTAACCTAAGCCTAGGGGTGCCATAGCCTAAGGATAGGGGAGCCCTAGCCTAAGGCTAGGGGAGCCCTAGCCTAAGGATAGAGGAGCCTTAGCCTAAGCCTAGGGGTGCCCTAACCTAAGGCTAGAAAATCCCTAGCCTAAGGCTAGGGGAGCCCTAGCCTAAAGCTAGGGGAGCCCTAGCCTTAGCCTAAGCCTAGGGGTGCCCTAGCCTAAGGCTAGGGGAGCCCTAGCCTAAGGCTAGGGGAGCCTTAGCCTAAGGCTAGGGGAGCCCTAGCCTTAGCCTAAGCCTAGGGGTGCCCTAGCCTAAGGCTAGAGGAGCCCTAGCCTTAGCCTAAGCCCAGGGGTGCCCTAGCCTAATGCTAGGGGAGCCCTAGCCCAAGGCTAGGGGAGCCTGAGCCTAAAGCTAGGGGAGCCCTAGCCATAGCCTAAGCCTAGCGGTGCCTAGCCTAGGGCTAGGGGAGCACTAGCCTAAGGTTAGGGGAGGCCTAGCCATAGCCTAAGCCTAGGGGTGCCCTAGCCTAAGGTTAGGGGAACACTAGCCAAAGGCTAGGGGAGCCATAGCCTAAGGTTCGGGGAGCCCTAGCCTAAGGCTCGGGGAGCCCTAGCTTAGGCCTAGGGGTGCCCTTACCTAACACTAGGGGAGCGCTAGCCTATGCCTTGGAGTGCCCTAGCCTAAGGCTAGGGGAGCCCTAGATTAAGACTAGGGGTGCCCTAGCCTAAGGCTAGGGGAGCACTAGCCTTAGCCTAAGCTTAGGGGTGCCCTTGCCTAAGGCTAGGGGAGCCCTAGACTTAGCCTAAGCTTAAAGGTGCCCTAGCATAAGGCTAGAGGATCCCTAGCCTTGGCCTAAGCCTACGGGTGCCCTAACGTAAGGCTAGGGGAGCCGGAGCCTAAGGCTCAGAGGCCCTAGCCTTAGCCTAAGCCTAGGGGAGCCCTAGCCTAAGGCTAGGAGAGCCCTAGCCTTAGCCTAAGCCTAGGGGTGCCCTAGCCTAAGGCTAGGGGAGCGCTAGCCCAAGGCTAGGGTAACTCTAGCCTAAGGCTGGGGGAGCCCTAACCTAAGGCTAGGGGAGCCTTAGCCTTAGCCTAAGCCTAGGGGTGCCCTAGCCTAAGGCTAGGGGAGCCCTAGCCTTAGCCTAAGCCTAGGGGTGCCCTAGCCTAAGGCTAGGGCAGCCCTAGCCTTAGCCTTAGCCTAAGCCTAAAAGTGCCCTAGCCTAAGCCTAGGGGTGCCCTAGCCTAAAGCTAGGGGAGCCCTAACCTAAGTCTAGGGGACCCCTAGCCATAGCCTAAGCCTAGGGGTGCCCTAGCCTAAGGCTAGGGGAGCTCTAGCCTTAGCCTAAGGCTATGGGAGCCCAAGCCTAAGGGTAGGGGAGCACTAGCCTTAGCCTAAGCCTTGGGGTTCCATAGCCTAAGGCTACGGGAGCCCTAACCTAAGGCTAGGGGTGCCCTAGCCTTAGCCTAAGCCTAGGGGTGCCCTAGCCTAAGGCTTGGGTATCGCTAGCTTTAGCCTAAACCAAGGGGTGCCCTAACCTAAGTCTAGAAAAGCCCTAGCCTAAGGCTAGGGGAGCCCTAGCCTAAGGCTAGGGGAGCCCTAGCCTTAGCCTAAGCCTAGGGGAGCACTAGCCTAAGGCTAGGGGAGCCCTAACCTTAGTCTAAGCCTAGGGGTGCCCAAGCCTAAGGTTAGGGGTACACTAGCCTAAGGCTAGGGCATCCATAGCCTAAGGTTCGGGGAGCCCTAGTAAGGCTCGGGGAGCCCTAGCCTTAGCCTAAGCCTAGGGGTGCCCTTGCCTAAGGCTAGGGGAGCCTTAACCTAAGGCTAGGGTAGCCCTAGCCCTAGCCTAAGCATAGGGGTGCCCTAGCCTAAGGCTAGGGGAGCACTAGCCTAAGGCTAGGGGACCCCTAGCCTTAGCCTAAGACTAGGGGTCCCCTAACCTACGACTAGGGGAGCCCTAGCCCAAGGCTAGGGGAGCTCTAGTCTAAGGCTAGGGGAGACTTGCCTAAGGCTAGGGGAGGCCTAGCCTTAGCCTAAGCCTAGGGGTGCCCAAGCCTCCGGCTAGGGGAGCCCTAGCCCAAGGCTAGGGGAGCCCTAGCCTTAGCCTAAGCCTAGGGGTGCCCTTACCTAACGCTAGGGGAGCGCTAGCCTAAGCCTTGGAGTGCCCTAGCCTAAGGCTAGGGGAGCCCTAGATTAAGGCTAGGGGTGCCATAGCCTAAGGCTAGGGGAGCACTAGCCTAAGGCTAGGGGAGCCCTAGCCTTAGCCTAAGCCTAGGGGAGCCCTAGTCTAAGGCTAGGGGAGCCCTAGCCTAAGACTAGGGGAGCCCTAGCCTTAGCCTAAGCCTAAAGGTGCCCTAGCCTAAGCCTTGGGGATCCCTAGCTTTGGCCTAAGCCTAGGGGTGCCCTAACGTAAGGCTAGGGGAGCCCTAGCCTAAGGTTAGGGGAGACCAAGCCTTAGCCTAAGCCTTGGGGTGCCCTAATCTAAAGCTAGGGGAGCCCTAGCCTAAGGTTGGGGGAGCATTAGCCTAAGACTAGGGGAGCCCTAGCATAAGGCTTGGTGAGCCCTAGCCTAAGGATTGGTGAGCCCTAACCTAAGGCTAGGGGAGCCCTAGCCTAAGGCTAGGGGAACCCTACCCTTAGCCTAAGCCTAGGGGTGCGCTAGCCTAAGGCTAGGGGAGCCCTAGCCCAAAGCTAGGGTAGCTCTAGCTAAGGCTAGGGGAGCCATAGACTAAGGCTAGGGGAACGCTAGCCTTAGCCTAAGCCTAGGGGTGCCCTAGCCTAAGCCTAGGTGTACCCTAGCCTAAGGCTAGGGGAGCACTAGCCTAAGGCTAGGGGAGCCCTAGCCTTAGCCTATACCTAGGGGTGCCCTAGCCTAAGGCTAGGGGAGCCCTAGCCTAAGTCTCATGGAGCCCTAGCCTTAGCCTAACCTAGGGGAGCCCTGCCTAAGGCTAGGGGAGCCCTAGCCTTATCCTAAGCCTAGGGGTGCCATAGCCTAAGGCTAGGGGAGCCCTAACCTAAGGCTAGGGCTTCCCTAGCCTTAGCCTAAGCCTAGGGGTGCCCTAGCCTAAGGTTAGGGGAGCCCTAGCCTAAGGCTAGGGGAGCCTTAGCCTAAGACTAGGGGAGCCCTAGCCTTAGCCTAAGCCTAGGGGTGCCCTAACCTAAGGCTAGAAAAGCCCTAGCCTATAGCTAGGGGAGCCTTAGCCTAAGGCTAGGGGAGCCCTAGCCCTAGCCTAAGCCTAGGGGTGCCCTAGCCTAAGGCTTGAGGAGCCCTAGCATTAGCCTAAGCCTAGGGGTGCCCTAGCCTAAGGCTAAGTAAAGGGGTTCCCTAACCTAAGGCTAGAAAAGCCCTAGCCTAAGGCTACGGGAGCTCTAACCTAAGGCTAGGGGAGCACTAGCCTTAGCCTAAGCCTAGGGGTGCCCGAAACTCAGGCTAGGGGAGCCCTAGCCTTAGCCTAAGCCTAAAAATGCCCTAACCTAAGACTAGGGGAGCCCTAGCCTAAGGCTACGGGAGCCCTAGCCTTAGACTAAGCCTACGGGTGCCCGATCGTAAGGCTATGGAGCCCTAGCCTAAGGCTAGGGGAGCCCTAGCCTTAGCCTAAGCTTAGGGGTGCCCTAGCCTAAGGCTAGGGGAGCCCTAGCCTAAGGCTAGGGGAGCCCTACCCTTAGCCTAAGCCTAGGTGGGCCCTAGCCTAAGGGTAGGGGAGCGCTAACCTAAGGCTAGGGAGCCCTAGCCTTAGCCTAAGCCTAGGGGAGCCCTAGCCTTAGCCTAAGCCTAAAGGTGCCCTAGCCTAAGGCTAGGGGATCCCTCGCATTGGCCTAAGCCTAGGGGTGCCCTAGCCTAAGGCTAGGGGAGCCCTAACCTAAGGCTAGGGAGCCCTAGCATTAGCCTAAGCTTAGGGGAGCGCTAGCCTTAGCCTAAGCCTCTGGGTGCCCTAACCTAACGCTAGGGGAGCCCTAGCCTTAGCCTAAGCCTAGGGGTGCCCTAACATAAGGCTATGGAGCCCTAGCCTAAGGCTAGGGGAGCCCTAGCCTTAGCCTAAGCCTACGGGTGCCCTAACCTAAGGCTAGGGGAGCCCTAGCCTAAGTCTAGGGTTTCCCTAGCCTAAGGCTAGGGGAGCCATTGCCTTAACCTAAGCCTTGGGGTGCCCTAGCCTAAGGCTAGGTGAGCCCTAGCCCAAGGCTAGGGGAGCCCTAGCCCAAGGCTAGGGGAGCCCTAGCCTTAACCTAAGCCTAGGGTTGCCCTAGCCTAAGGCTAGGGGAGCCCTAGCCTTAGCCTAAGCCTAGGGGTGCCCTAGCCTAAGGTTAGGGGAACACTAGCCTAAGGCTAGGGGAGCCATAGCCTAAGGCTCGCGGAGCCCTAGCCTAAGCCTAGGGGTGCCCTTACCTAACGCTAGGGGAGCGCTAGCCTAAGCCTAGGAGTGCCCTAGCCTAAGGCTAGGGGAGCCCTAGCTTAAGGCTAGGGGTGCCCTAGCCTAAGGCTAGGGGAGCACTAGCCTAAGGCTAGGGGAGCACTAGCCTTAGGCTAGGGGAGCCATAGTTAAGGCTAGGGGAGCCCTCTCCTTAGCCTAAACCTAGGGGTGCCCTAGCCTAAAGCTAGGGAATCCCTAGCCTAAGGTTAGGGGAGCCCTAGCATAAGGCTAGGGGAGCCCTAACCTAAGGCTAGGAGAGCCCTAGTCTTAGCCTAAGCCTAGGGGTTCCCTAGCCTAAGACTAGGTGTGCCCTAGCCTAAGGCTAGGGGAGCCCTAGCCTTAGCCTAAGCCTAGGGGTGCCCTAGCCTAAGGCTAGGGCAGCCCTAGCCTTAGCCTTAGCCTAAGCCTAAAAGTGCCCTAGCCTAAGCCTAGGGGTGCCCTAGCCTAAAGCTAGGGGAGCCCTAACCTAAGGCTAGGGAGCCCTAGCCTTAGCCTAAGCCTAGGGTAACCATAGCCTAAGGTTCGGGTAGCCCTAGCCTAAGGCTCGGGGAGCCCTAGCCTTAGCCTAAGCCTAGGGGAGCCCTAGCCTAAGGCTAGGGGAGCACTAGCCTTAGCCTAAGCCTAGGGGTGCCCTAGCCTAAGGCTAGGGGAGCCCTAGCCTAAGGCTAGGGGAGCCCTAGACTTAGCCTAAGCCTAGGGGTGCCCTAGCCTAAGGCTAGGGGAGCCCTAGCCTTAGCCTAAGCCTAAAAGTGCCCTAGCCTAAGGCTAGGGGAGCGCTAGCCTTAGCCTATGCCTAGGGGTGCCCTAACCTAAGGCTAGGGGAGCCCTAGCCTAAGGCTAGGGGAGCCCTAGCCTTAGCCTAAACCTAGGGGTGCCCTAGCCTAAGGCTAGGGGAGCCCTAACCTAAGGCTAGGGAGCCCTAGCCTTAGCCAAAGGCTAGGGGAGCCATAGCCTAAGGGTAGGGGAGCCCTAGCCTAAGGCTAGGGGAACCTAGCCTTAGCCTAAGCCTAAAAGTGCCCTAGCCTAAGGCTAGGGGAGCGCTAGCCTTAGGCTAAGTAAAGGGGTTCCCTAACCTAAGGCTAGAAAATCCCTAGCCTAAGGCTACGGCAGCTCTAACCTAAGTCTAGGGGAGCACTAGCCTTAGCCTAAGCCTAGGGGTGCCCGAAACTCAGGCTATGGGAGCCCTAGCCTTAGCCTAAGCCTAAAAATGCCCTAGCCTAAGGCTAGGGGAGCGCTAGCCTTAGCCTAAGCCTAGGGGTGCCCTAATCTAAGGCTAGGGGAGCCCTAGCCTAAGGCTACGGGAGCCCTAGCCTTAGACTAAGCCTAGGGGTGCCCGAACTTAAGGCTATGGAGCCCGAGCCTAAGGCTAGGGGAGCCCTAGCCTTAGCCTAAGCCTAGGGGTGCCCTAATCTAAGCGTAGAGGAGCCCTAGCCTAAGGCTAGGGGAACCTAGCCTTAGCCTAAGCCTAGGGGTGCCCTCGCCTAAGGCTAGGGGAGCCCTAGCCCAAGGCTAGGGGAGCCCTATCCAAAGGCTAGGTGAGCCCTTGCCTAAGGTTAGGGAGCCCCAGCCTTAGCCTAAGCCTAGGGATGCCCTAGCCTAAGGCTAGTGGTGCACTAGCCTAAGGCTAGGGGAGCCCTAGCCTTTGCCTAAGCCTAGGGGTGCCACAGCCTAAGTTTAGGGGAACACTAGCCTAAGGCTAGGGGAGCCATAGCCTAAGGTTCGGGGAGCCGTAGCCTAAGGCTCGTGGAGCCCTAGCCTAAGCCTAGGGGTGCCCTTACCTAAGGCTAGGGGAGCGCTAGCCTAAGCCTAGGAGTACCCTAGCCAAAGACTAGGGGTGCCCTAGCTTAAGGGTAGGGGTACCCTAGCTGAAGGCTAGGGGAGCACTAGCCTAAGGCTAGGGGGCCCTAGCCTTAGCCTAAGCCTAGGGGTGCCCTAGCCTAAGGCTAGGGGAGCCCTAGCTTTAGCCAAAGCCTTGGGGTGCCCTAGCCTAAGGCTAGGGGAGCCCTAGCCTTAGCCTAAGCCTAGGGGTGCCCTAGCCTAAGGCTAGGGGAGCCCTAGCCTAAGGCTAGGGGAGCTTACCCTTAGCCTAAGCCTAGGTGGACCCTAGCCTAAGGGTAGGGGAGCCCTAACCTAAGGCTAGGGAGCCCTAGCCTTAGCCTAAGCCTAGGGGAGCCCTAGCCTTAGCCTAAGCCTAAAGGTGCCCTAGACTAAGGCTAGGGGATCCCTAGCATTGGCCTAAGCCTAGGGGTGCCCTAACGTAAGGCTAGTGGAGCCCTACCCTAAGGCTAGGGGAGCCCTAGCCTTAGCCTAAGCCTAGGGGTGTCCTAGCCTAAGGCTAGGGGAGCCCTAGCCTAATTCTAGGGGAGCCATAGACTAAGGCTAAGGGAACCCTAGCCTTAGCCTAAGCCTAGGGTTGCCCTACCCTAAGGCTAGGGGAGCCCTGGACTAAGCCTAGGGCTGCCCTGGCCTAAGGCTAGGGGAGCCCTAGCGTGACGCTAGGGGAGCCCTAGCTTAAGTCTAGAGAAGTCCTAACCTAAACCTATGGGTGCCCTTGCCTAAGGCTAGGGGAGCCCTAGCCTAAGGTTAGGGTAGCCCTAGCCTAAGCCAAGGGGTGCCCTAGCCTAAGGTTAGGAGAGCCTTAGCCTAAGGCTAGGGGAGCCCTAGCCTTAGCCTAAGCCTAGGGGTGCCCTAGCCTAAGGCTAGGGGAGCCCTAGTCTAAGGCTAGAGGAGCCTTGGCCTAAGCCTAGTGGTGCCCTGGTCTAAGGCTAGGGGAGCCCTAGGGTAACGCTGGGGGAGCCCTTGCCTAAGTCTAGGGGAGCCCTAGCCTAAGGCTAGGTGTACCCCACCCCACGGCTAGGGGAGCACGAACGTAAGGCTAGGGGAGCCTTGGCCTAAGCCTAGGGGTGCTCTGGCCTAAGGCTAGGGGAGCCCTAGCGTAACGCAGGAGCCCTAGCCTAAGGCTAGTGGAGCCCTAGCCTAAGGCTAGGTGTGCCCGAGCCCACGGCTATGGGAGCACGAGCCTAAGGCTAGTGGAGCCCGAGTCCTTGGCTAGGGGAACCCTAGCCTAAGCCTAGGGTTGCCCTAGCCAAAGGCTAGGGGTGCCCGAGCCTAAGGCTAGGGGAGCACCAGCCTAAGGCTAGGGGAACCCGAGTCTAAGGCTTGGGGGAGCCCTAGCCTAAGCCTAGGGGTGACCTAGCCTAAGGATATGGGAGCCATAGCCTTAGCCTAAGCCTAGGGGTTCCCTAGCATAAGCCTAGGGGTGCCCTAACCTAAGCCTAGGGGTGCCCTAGCATAAGGCTAGGGGAGCCTTAGCGTACGGCTAGGGGAGCACGAGCCTAAGGGTAGGGGAGCACTAGCCTTAGCCTAAGCCTTGGGGTTCCATAGCCTAAGGCTAGGGGAGCCCTAACCTAAGGCTAGGGGTGCCCTAGCCTTAGCCTAAGCCTAGCGTGCCCTAGCATAAGGCTTGGGGATCGCTAGCTTTAGCCTAAACCAAGGGGAGCCCTAAACTAAGTCTAGAAAAGCCCTAGCCTAAGGCTAGGGGAGCCCTAGCCTAAGGCTAGGAGAGCCTAGCCTAAGGCTAGGGGAGCCCTAGCCTTAGCCTAAGCCTAGGGGAGCACTAGTTTAAGGCTAGGGGAACCCTAACCTTAGTCTAAGCCTAGGGGTGCCCTAGCCTAAGATTAGGGGTACACTAGCCTAAGGCTAGGGCAGCCATAGCCTAAGGTTCGGGGAGCCCTAGTAAGGCTCGGGGAGCCCTAGCCTTAGCCTAAGCCTAGGGGTGCCCTTGCCTAAGGCTAGGGGAGCCCTAACCTAAGGCTAGGGTAGCTCTAGCCCTAGCCTTAGCCTAGGGGTGCCCTAACCTAAGGCTAGGGGAGCCCTAGCCTAAGTCTCAGGGAGCCCTAGCCTTAGCCTAAGCATAGGGGTGCCCTAGCCTAAGGCTAGGGGAGCACTAGCCTAAGGCTAGGGGACCCCTTGCCTTAGCCGAAGACTAGGGGTCCCCTAACCTACGAATAGGGGAGCCCTAGCCCAAGGCTATGGGAGCTCTAGTCTAAGGCTAGGGGAGACTTGCCTAAGGCTAGGGGACCCCTAGCCTTAGCCTAAGCCTAGGGGTGCCCTAGCCTCCGGCTAGGGGAGCCCTAGCCCAGGCTAGGGGAGCCCTAGCCTTAGCCTAAGCCTAGGGGTGCCCTTACCTAACGCTAGGGGAGCGCTAGCCTAAGCCTTGGAGTGCCCTAGCCTAAGGCTAGGGGAGCCCTAGATTAAGGCTAGGGGTGCCATAGCCTAAGGCTAGGGG
Organism: Tenrec ecaudatus; assembly: GCF_050624435.1. Taxonomy (NCBI): domain Eukaryota; kingdom Metazoa; phylum Chordata; class Mammalia; order Afrosoricida; family Tenrecidae; genus Tenrec; species Tenrec ecaudatus. The sequence continues at coordinate 273,806 of NW_027458631.1, read as the reverse complement.
AGCACTAGCCTAAGGCTAGGGGAGCCCTAGCCTTAGCCTAAGCCTAGGGGAGCCCTAGTCTAAGACTAGGGGAGCCCTAGCCTAAGACTAGGGGAGCCCTAGCCTTAGCCTAAGCCTAAAGGTGCCCTAGCCTAAGCCTTGGGGATCCCTAGCTTTGGCCTAAGCCTAGGGGTGCCCTAACGTAAGGCTAGGGGAGCCCTAGCCTAAGGTTAGGGGAGACCTAGCCTTAGCCTAAGACTTGGGGTGCCCTAATCTAAGGCTAGGGGAGCGCTATCCTAAGGTTGGGGGAGCATTAGCCTAAGACTAGGGGAGCCCTAGCATAAGGCTAGGTGAGCCCTAGCCTAAGGCTTGGTGAGCCCTAGCCTAAGGCTAGGGGAACCCTAGCCTTAGCCTAAACCTAGGGGTGCGCTAGCCTAAGGCTAGGGGAGCCCTAGCCCAAAGCTAGGGTAGCTCTAGCTAAGGCTAGGGGAGCCATAGCCTAAGGCTAGGGGAACCCTAGCCTTAGCCTAAGCCTAGGGGTGCCCTAGCCTAAGCCTAGGGGTACCCAAGCCTAAGGCTAGGGGAGCACTAGCCTAAGGCTAGGGGAGCCCTAGCCTTAGCCTAAGCCTAGGGGTGCCCTAGCCTAAGGCTAGGGGAGCCCTAGCCTAAGTCTCATGGAGCCCTAGCCTTAGCCTAACCTAGGGGAGGCCTGCCTAAGGCTAGGGGAGCCCTAACCTTATCCTAAGCCTAGGTGTGCCATAGCCTAAGGCTAGGGGAGCCCTAACCTAAGGCTAGGGCTGCCCTAGCCTTAGCCTAAGCCTAGGGGTGCCCTAGCCTAAGGTTAGGGGAGCCCTAGCCTAAGGCTAGGGGAGCCTTAGCCTAAGACTAGGGGAGCCCTAGCCTTAGCCTAAGCCTAGGGGTGCCCTAACCTAAGGCTAGAAAAGCCCTAGCCTAAGGCTAGGGGAGCCTTAGCCTAAGGCTAGGGGAGCCCTAGCCTTAGCCTAAGCCTAGGGGTGCCCTAGCCTAAGGCTTGAGGAGCCCTAGCATTAGCCTAAGCCTAGGGGTGCCCTAGCCTAAGGCTAAGTAAAGGGGTTCCCTAACCTAAGGCTAGAAAAGCCCTAACCTAAGGCTACGGGAGCTCTAACCTAAGGCTAGGGGAGCACTAGCCTTAGCCTAAGCCTAGGGGTGCCCGAAACTCAGGCTAGGGGAGCCCTAGCCTTAGCCTAAGCCTAAAAATGCCCTAACCTAAGGCTAGGGGAGCCCTAGCCTAAGGCTACGGGAGCCCTAGCCTTAGCCTAAGCCTAGGGGTGCCCGAACGTAAGGCTATGGAGCCCTAGCCTAAGGCTAGGGGAGCCCTAGCCTTAGCCTAAGCCTAGGTGGGCCCTAGCCTAAGGGTAGGGGAGCCCTAACCTAAGGCTAGGGAGCCCTAGCCTTAGCCTAAGCCTAGGGGAGCCCTAGCCTTAGCCTAAGCCTAAAGGTGCCCTAGCCTAAGGCTAGGTGATCCCTCGCATTGGCCTAAGCCTAGGGTGCCCTAGCCTAAGGCTAGGGGAGCCCTAACCTAAGGCTAGGGAGCCCTAGCCTTAGCCTAAGCTTAGGGGAGCGCTAGCCTTAGCCTAAGCCTCTGGGTGCCCTAACCTAACGCTAGGGGAGCCCTAGCCTTAGCCTAAGCCTAGGGGTGCCCTAACATAAGGCTATGGAGCCCTAGCCTAAGGCTAGGGGAGCCCTAGCCTTAGCCTAAGCCTACGGGTGCCCTAACCTAAGGCTAGGGGAGCCCTAGCCTAAGTCTAGGGTTTCCTAGCCTAAGGCTAGGGGAGCCATTGCCTTAACCTAAGCCTAGAGGTACCCTAGCCTAAGGCTAGGGGAGCCCTAGCCCAAGGCTAGAGGAGCCCTAGCCTTAGCCTAAGCCTAGGGGTGCCCTAGCCTAAGGTTAGGGGAACACTAGCCTAAGGCTAGGGGAGCCATAGCCTAAGGCTCGGGGAGCCCTAGCCAAAGCCTAGGGGTGCCCTTACCTAACGCTAGGGGAGCGCTAGCCTAAGCCTAGGAGTGCCCTAGCCTAAGGCTAGGGGAGCCCTAGCTTAAGGCTAGGGGTGCCCTAGCCTAAGGCTAGGGGAGCACTAGCCTAAGGCTAGGGGAGCACTAGCCTTAGGCTAGGGGAGCCCTAGTTAAGGCTAGGGGAGCCCTCTCCTTAGCCTAAACCTAGGTGTGCCCTAGCCTAAGGATACGGGAGCCCTAGCCTTAGCCTAAGCCTAGGGGTGCCCTAGCCTAAGGCTAGGGGAGCCCTAACCTTAGCCTTAGCCTAAGCCTAAAAGTGCCCTAGCCTAAGCCTAGGGGTGCCCTAGCCTAAAGCTAGGGGAGCCCTAACCTAAGGCTAGGGAGCCCTAGCCTTAGCCTAAGCCTAGGGTAACCATAGCCTAAGGTTCGGGTAGCTCTAGCCTAAGGCTCGGGGAGCCCTAGCCTTAGCCTAAGCCTAGGGGAGCCCTAGCCTAAGGCTAGGGGAGCACTAGCCTTAGCCTAAGCCTAGGGGTGCCCTAGCCTAAGGCTAGGGGAGCCCTAGCCTAAGGCTAGGGGAGCCCTAGCCTTAGCCTAATCCTAGGGGTGCCCTAGCCTAAGGCTAGGGGAGCCCTAGCCTTAGCCTAAGGCTAGGGGAGCCCTAGCCTTAGCCTAAGCCTAAAAGTGCCCTAGCCTAAGGCTAGGGGAGCGCTAGCCTTAGCCTAAGCCTAGGGGTGCCCTAACCTAAGGCTAGGGGAGCCCTAGCCTAAGGCTAGGGGAGCCCTAGCCTTAGCCTAAACCTAGGGGTGCCCTAGCCTAAGGCTAGGGGAGCCCTAACCTAAGGCTAGGGAGCCCTAGCCTTAGCCAAAGGCTAGGGGAGCCCTAGCCTAAGGGTAGGGGAGCCCCAGCCTAAGGCTAGGGGAACCTAGCCTTAGCCTAAGCCTAAAAGTGCCCTAGCCTAAGGCTAGGTGAGCGCTAGCCTTAGGCTAAGTAAAGGGGTTCCCTAACCTAAGGCTAGAAAAGCCCTAGCCTAAGGCTACGGGAGCTCTAACCTAAGGCTAGGGGAGCACTAGCCTTAGCCTAAGCCTAGGGGTGCCCGAAACTCAGGCTAGGGGAGCCCTAGCCTTAGCCTAAGCCTAAAAATGCCCTAGCCTAAGGCTAGGGGAGCGCTATCCTTAGCCTAAGCCTAGGGGTGCCCTAACCTAAGGCTAGGGGAGCCCTAGCCTATGGCTACGGGAGCCCTAGCATTAGCCTAAGCCTAGGGGTGCCCGAACGTAAGGCTATGGAGCCCTAGCCTAAGGCTAGGGGAGCCCTAGCCTTAGCCTAAGCCTAGGGGTGCCCTAACATAAGGCTATGGAGCCCTAGCCTAAGGCTAGGGGAGCCCTAGCCTTAGCCTAAGCCTACGGGTGCCCTAACCTAAGGCTAGGGGAGCCCTAGCCTAAGTCTAGGGTTTCCCTAGCCTAAGGCTAGGGGAGCCATTGCCTTAACCTAAGCCTAGAGGTACCCTAGCCTAAGGCTAGGGGAGCCCTAGCCCAAGGCTAGAGGAGCCCTAGCCTTAGCCTAAGCCTAGGGGTGCCCTAGCCTAAGGTTAGGGGAACACTAGCCTAAGGCTAGGGGAGCCATAGCCTAAGGCTCGGGGAGCCCTAGCCAAAGCCTAGGGGTGCCCTTACCTAACGCTAGGGGAGCGCTAGCCTAAGCCTAGGAGTGCCCTAGCCTAAGGCTAGGGGAGCACTAGCCTAAGGCTAGGGGAGCACTAGCCTTAGGCTAGGGGAGCCCTAGTTAAGGCTAGGGGAGCCCTCTCCTTAGCCTAAACCTAGGTGTGCCCTAGCCTAAGGATACGGGAGCCCTAGCCTTAGCCTAAGCCTAGGGGTGCCCTAGCCTAAGGCTAGGGGAGCCCTAACCTTAGCCTTAGCCTAAGCCTAAAAGTGCCCTAGCCTAAGCCTAGGGGTGCCCTAGCCTAAAGCTAGGGGAGCCCTAACCTAAGGCTAGGGAGCCCTAGCCTTAGCCTAAGCCTAGGGTAACCATAGCCTAAGGTTCGGGTAGCTCTAGCCTAAGGCTCGGGGAGCCCTAGCCTTAGCCTAAGCCTAGGGGAGCCCTAGCCTAAGGCTAGGGGAGCACTAGCCTTAGCCTAAGCCTAGGGGTGCCCTAGCCTAAGGCTAGGGGAGCCCTAGCCTAAGGCTAGGGGAGCCCTAGCCTTAGCCTAATCCTAGGGGTGCCCTAGCCTAAGGCTAGGGGAGCCCTAGCCTTAGCCTAAGGCTAGGGGAGCCCTAGCCTTAGCCTAAGCCTAAAAGTGCCCTAGCCTAAGGCTAGGGGAGCGCTAGCCTTAGCCTAAGCCTAGGGGTGCCCTAACCTAAGGCTAGGGGAGCCCTAGCCTAAGGCTAGGGGAGCCCTAGCCTTAGCCTAAACCTAGGGGTGCCCTAGCCTAAGGCTAGGGGAGCCCTAACCTAAGGCTAGGGAGCCCTAGCCTTAGCCAAAGGCTAGGGGAGCCCTAGCCTAAGGGTAGGGGAGCCCCAGCCTAAGGCTAGGGGAACCTAGCCTTAGCCTAAGCCTAAAAGTGCCCTAGCCTAAGGCTAGGTGAGCGCTAGCCTTAGGCTAAGTAAAGGGGTTCCCTAACCTAAGGCTAGAAAAGCCCTAGCCTAAGGCTACGGGAGCTCTAACCTAAGGCTAAGGGAGCACTAGCCTTAGCCTAAGCCTAGGGGTGCCCGAAACTCAGGCTAGGGGAGCCCTAGCCTTAGCCTAAGCCTAAAAATGCCCTAGCCTAAGGCTAGGGGAGCGCTATCCTTAGCCTAAGCCTAGGGGTGCCCTAACCTAAGGCTAGGGGAGCCCTAGCCTATGGCTACGGGAGCCCTAGCATTAGCCTAAGCCTAGGGGTGCCCGAACGTAAGGCTATGGAGCCCTAGCCTAAGGCTAGGGGAGCCCTAGCCTTAGCCTAAGCCTAGGGGTGCCCTAACCTAAGGGTAGGGGAGCCCTAGCCTAAGGCTAGGGGAACCTAGCCTTAGCCTAAGCCTAGGTGGGCCCTCGCCTAAGGGTAGGGGAGCCCTAACCTAAGGCTAGGGAGCCCTAGCCTTAGCCTAAGCCTAGGGGAGCCCTAGCCTTAGCCTAAGCCTAAAGGTGCCCTAGCCTAAGGCTAGGTGATCCCTCGCATTGGCCTAAGCCTAGGGGTGCCCTAGCCTAAGGCTAGGGGAGCCCTAACCTAAGGCTAGGGAGCCCTAGCCTTAGCCTAAGCTTAGGGGAGCGCTAGCCTTAGCCTAAGCCTCTGGGTTCCCTAACCTAACGCTAGGGGAGCCCTAGCCTTAGCCTAAGCCTAGGGGTGCCCTAACATAAGGCTATGGAGCCCTAGCCTAAGGCTAGGGGAGCCCTAGCCTTAGCCTAAGCCTACGGGTGCCCTAACCTAAGGCTAGGGGAGCCCTAGCCTAAGTCTAGGGTTTCCCTAGCCTAAGGCTAGGGGAGCCATTGCCTTAACCTAAGCCTAGAGGTACCCTAGCCTAAGGCTAGGGGAGCCCTAGCCCAAGGCTAGAGGAGCCCTAGCCTTAGCCTAAGCCTAGGGGTGCCCTAGCCTAAGGTTAGGGGAACAATAGCCTAAGGCTAGGGGAGCCATAGCCTAAGGCTCGGGGAGCCCTAGCCAAAGCCTAGGGGTGCCCTTACCTAACGCTAGGGGAGCGCTAGCCTAAGCCTAGGAGTGCCCTAGCCTAAGGCTAGGGGAGCCCTAGCTTAAGGCTAGGGGTGCCCTAGCCTAAGGCTAGGGGAGCACTAGCCTAAGGCTAGGGGAGCACTAGCCTTAGGCTAGGGGAGCCCTAGTTAAGGCTAGGGGAGCCCTCTCCTTAGCCTAAACCTAGGTGTGCCCTAGCCTAAGGATACGGGAGCCCTAGCCTTAGCCTAAGCCTAGGGGTGCCCTAGCCTAAGGCTAGGGGAGCCCTAACCTTAGCCTTAGCCTAAGCCTAAAAGTGCCCTAGCCTAAGCCTAGGGGTGCCCTAGCCTAAAGCTAGGGGAGCCCTAACCTAAGGCTAGGGAGCCCTAGCCTTAGCCTAAGCCTAGGGTAACCATAGCCTAAGGTTCGGGTAGCTCTAGCCTAAGGCTCGGGGAGCCCTAGCCTTAGCCTAAGCCTAGGGGAGCCCTAGCCTAAGGCTAGGGGAGCACTAGCCTTAGCCTAAGCCTAGGGGTGCCCTAGCCTAAGGCTAGGGGAGCCCTAGCCTAAGGCTAGGGGAGCCCTAGCCTTAGCCTAATCCTAGGGGTGCCCTAGCCTAAGGCTAGGGGAGCCCTAGCCTTAGCCTAAGGCTAGGGGAGCCCTAGCCTTAGCCTAAGCCTAAAAGTGCCCTAGCCTAAGGCTAGGGGAGCGCTAGCCTTAGCCTAAGCCTAGGGGTGCCCTAACCTAAGGCTAGGGGAGCCCTAGCCTAAGGCTAGGGGAGCCCTAGCCTTACCCTAAACCTAGGGGTGCCCTAGCCTAAGGCTAGGGGAGCCCTAACCTAAGGCTAGGGAGCTCTAGCCTTAGCCAAAGGCTAGGGGAGCCCTAGCCTAAGGGTAGGGGAGCCCCAGCCTAAGGCTAGGGGAACCTAGCCTTAGCCTAAGCCTAAAAGTGCCCTAGCCTAAGGCTAGGTGAGCGCTAGCCTTAGGCTAAGTAAAGGGGTTCCCTAACCTAAGGCTAGAAAAGCCCTAGCCTAAGGCTACGGGAGCTCTAACCTAAGGCTAGGGGAGCACTAGCCTTAGCCTAAGCCTAGGGGTGCCCGAAACTCAGGCTAGGGGAGCCCTAGCCTTAGCCTAAGCCTAAAAATGCCCTAGCCTAAGGCTAGGGGAGCGCTATCCTTAGCCTAAGCCTAGGGGTGCCCTAACCTAAGGCTAGGGGAGCCCTAGCCTATGGCTACGGGAGCCCTAGCATTAGCCTAAGCCTAGGGGTGCCCGAACGTAAGGCTATGGAGCCCTAGCCTAAGGCTAGGGGAGCCCTAGCCTTAGCCTAAGCCTAGGGGTGCCCTAACCTAAGGGTAGGGGAGCCCTAGCCTAAGGCTAGGGGAACCTAGCCTTAGCCTAAGCCTAGGGGTGCCCTCGCCTAAGGCTAGGGGAGCCCTAGCCCAAGGCTAGGGGAGGCCTATCCTAAGGCTAGGTGAGCCCTTGCCTAAGGTTAGGGAGCCGCAGCCTTAGCTTAAGCCTAGGGATGCCCTAGCCTAAGGCTAGGGGTGCACTAGCCTAAGGCTAGGGGAGCCCTAGCCTTTGCCTAAGCCTAGGGGTGCCACAGCCTAAGTTTAGGGGAACACTAGCCTAAGGCTAGGGGAGCCATAGCCTAAGGTTCGGGGGGGCCGTAGCCTAAGGCTCGTGGAGCCCTAGCCTAAGCCTAGGGGTGCCCTTACCTAAGGCTATGGGAGCGCTAGCCTAAGCCTAGGAGTGCCCTAGCCAAAGACTAGGGGAGCCCTAGCTTAAGGCTAGGGGTACCCTAGCTGAAGGCTAGGGGAGCACTAGCCTAAGGCTAGGGGGCCCTAGCCTTAGCCTAAGCCTAGGGGTGCCCTAGCCTAAGGCTAGGGGAGCACCAGCCTAAGGCTAGGGGAACCCGAGTCTAAGGCTTGGGGGAGCCCTAGCCTAAGCCTAGGGGTGACCTAGCCTAAGGATAGGGGAGCCATAGCCTTAGCCTTAACCTAGGGGTTCCCTAGCATAAGCCTAGGGGTGCCCTAGCCTAAGCCTAGGGGTGCCCTAGCATAAGGCTAGGGGAGCCTTAGCGTACGGCTAGGGGAGCACGAGCCTAAGGCTAGGGGTGCCCGAGCCTACAGCTAGGGGAGCCCAAGCCTAAGGCTAGGGTAGCCCTAGCCTAAGGCTTGGGGAGTCCTAACCTTAGCCTAAGCCTAGGGGTGCCGTAGCCTAAGGTTAGGGGAGCCCTAGCCTTAGCCTAAGCCTAAAATTGCCCTAGACTAAGGCTAGGGGAGCGCTAGCCTTATCCTAAGCCTAAGGGTGCCATAGCCTAAGGCTAGGGGAGCCCTAGCCTTAGCCTAAGCCTAAAATTGCCCTAGACTAAGGGTAGGGGAGCGCTAGCCTTATCCTAAGCCTAGGGGTGCCATAGCCGAAGGCTAGGGGAGCCCTAACCTAAGTCTAGGGCTGCCCTAGCCTTAGCCTAAGCCTAGGGGTGCCCTAGCCTAAGGTTAGGGGAGCCCTAGCCTAAGGTTAGGGGAGCCTTAGCCTAAGACTAGGGGAGCCCTAGCCTTAGCCTAAGCCTAGGGGTGCCCTAACCTAAGGCTAGAAAAGCCCTAGACTAAGGCTAGGGGAGCCTTAGCCTAAGGCTAGGGGAGCCCTAGCCTTAGCCTAAGCCTAGGGGTGCCCTAGCCTAAGGCTTGAGGAGCCCTAGCATTAGCCTAAGCCTAGGGGTGCCCTAGCCTAAGGCTAAGTAAAGGGGTTCCCTAACCTAAGGCTAGAAAACCCTAGCCTAAGGCTACGGGAGCTCTAACCTAAGGCTAGGGGAGCACTAGCCTTAGCCTAAGCCTAGGGGTGCCCGAAACTCAGGCTAGGGGAGCCCTAGCCTTAGCCTAAGCCTAAAAATGCCCTAACCTAAGGCTAGGGGAGCCCTAGCCTAAGGCTACGGGAGCCCTACCCCTAGACTAAGCCTAGGGGTGCCCGAACGTAAGGCTATGGAGCCCTAGCCTAAGGCTAGGGGCGCCCTAGCCTTAGCCTAAGCTTAGGGGTGCCCTAGCTTAAGGCTAGGGGAGCCCTAGCCTAAGGCTAAAGGAGCCCTACCCTTAGCCTAAGCCTAGGTGGGCCCTAGCCTAAGGGTAGGGGAGCCCTAACCTAAGGCTAGGGAGCCCTAGCCTTAGCCTAAGCCAAGGGGAGCCCTAGCCTTAGCCTAAGCCTAAAGGTGACCTAGCCTAAGGCTAGGGGATCCCTCGCATTGGCCTAAGCCTAGGGGTGCCCTAGCCTAAGGCTAGGGGAGCCCTAACCTAAGGCTAGGGAGCACTAGCCTTAGCCTAAGCTTAGGGGAGCGCTAGCCTTAGCCTAAGCCTCTGGGTGCCCTAACTTAACGCTAGGGGAGCCCTAGCCTTAGCCTAAGCCTACGGTGCCCTAACCTAAGGCTAGTTGAGCCCTAGCCTAAGTCTAGGGTTTCCCTAGCCTAAGGCTAGGGGAGCCATTGCCTTAACCTAAGCCTTGGGGTGCCCTAGCCTACGGCTAGGTGAGCCCTAGCCTAAGGCTAGGGAAGCCCTAGCCTTAGCCTAAGCCTAGAGGTACCCTAGCCTAAGGCTAGGGGAGCCCTAGCCCAAGGCTAGGGGAGCCCTAGCCTTAGCCTAAGCCTAGGGGTGCCCTAGCCTATGGCTAGGGGAGCCCTAGCCTTAGCCTAAGCCTAGGGGTGCCCTAGCCTAAGGTTAGGGGAACACTAGCCTAAGGCTAGGGGAGCCATAGCCTAAGGCTCAGGGAGCCCTAGCCTAAGCCTAGGGGTGCCCTTACCTAACGCTAGGGGAGCGCTAGCCTAAGCCTAGGAGTGCCCTAGCCTAAGGCTAGGGGAGCCCTAGCTTAAGGCTAGGGGAGCACTAGCCTTAGGCTAGGGGAGCCCTAGTTAAGGCTAGGGGAGCCCTCTCCTTAGCCTAAACCTAGGGGTGCCTTAGCCTAAGGCTAGGGGAACCCTAGCTTAAGGTTAGGGGTGCCCTAGCCAAAGGCTAGGGGAGCACTAGCCTTAGGCTAGGGGAGCCCTAGTTAAGGCAAGGGGAGCCCTCTCCTTAGCCTAAACCTAGGGGTGCCCTAGCCTAAAGCTAGGGAATCCCTAGCCTAAGGTTAGGGGAGCCCTAGCATAAGGCTAGGGGAGCCCTAGCATAAGGCTAGGGGAGCCCTAGCCTAAGGCTAGGGGAGTCCTAGGCTTAGCCTAAGCCTTGGGGTGCCCTAGCCTAAGGCTAGGGGAGCCCTAACCTAAGGCTAGGAGAGCCCTAGTCTTAGCCTAAGCCTGGGGGTTCCCTAGCCTAAGGATAGGTGTGCCCTAGCCTAAGGCTAGGGGAGCCCTAGCCTTAGCCTAGGGGTGCCCTAGCCTAAGGCTAGGGGAGCCCTAGCCTTAGCCTTAGCCTAAGCCTAAAAGTGCCCTAGCCTAAGCCTAGGGGTGCCCTAGCCTAAAGCTAGGGGAGCCCTAACCTAAGGCTAGGGAGCCCTAGCCTTAGCCTAAGCCTAGGGTAACCATAGCCTAAGGTTCGGGTAGCCCTAGCCTAAGGCTCGGGGAGCCCTAGCATTAGCCTAAGCCTAGGGGAGCCCTAGCCTAAGGCTAGGGGAGCACTAGCCTTAGCCTAAGCCTAGGGGTGCCCTAGCCTAAGGCTAGCGGAGCCCTGGCCTAAGGCTAGGGGAGCCCTAGCCTTAGGCTAGGGGAGCCCTAGCCTTAGCCTAATCCTAGGGGTGCCCTAGCCTAAGGCTAGGGGAGCCCTAGCCATAGCCTAAGCCTAAAAGTGCCCTAGCCTAAGGCTAGGGGAGCGCTAGCCTTAGCCTAAGCCTAGGGGTGCCCTAACCTAAGGCTAGGGGAGCCCTAGCCTAAGGCTAGGGGAGCCCTAGCCTTAGCCTAAACCTAGGGGTGCCCTAGCCTAAGGCTAGGGGAGCCCTAATCTAAGGCTAGGGAGCCCTAGCCTTAGCCAAAGGCTAGGGGAGCCCTAGCCTAAGGGTAGGGGAGCCCTAGCCTAAGGCTAGGGGAACCTAGCCTTAGCCTAAGCCTAAAAGTGCCCTAGCCTAAGTCTAGGGGAGCGCTAGCCTTAGGCTAAGTAAAGGGGTTCCCTAACCTAAGGCTAGGGGAGCCCTAGCCTAAGGCTAGGGGAGCCCCAGCCTTAGCCTAAGCCTGGGGGTGCCCTAACCTAAGGGTAGGGGAGCCCTAGCCTAAGGCTAGGGGAACCTAGCCTTAGCCTAAGCCTAGGGGTGCCCTCGCCTAAGGCTTGGGGAGCCCTAGCCCAAGGCTAGGGGAGCCCTATCCTAAGGCTAGGTGAGCCCTTGCCTAAGGTTAGGGAGCCCCAGCCTTAGCCTAAGCCTAGGGATGCCCTAGCCTAAGGCTAGGGGTGCACTAGCCTAAGGCTAGGGGAGCCCTAGCCTTTGCCTAAGCCTAGGGGTGCCACAGCCTAAGTTTAGGGGAACACTAGCCTAAGGCTAGGGGAGCCATAGCCTAAGGTTCGGGGAGCCGTAGCCTAAGGCTCGTGGAGCCCTAGCCTAAGCCTAGGGGTGCCCTTACCTAAGGCTAGGGGAGCGCTAGCCTAAGCCTAGGAGTGCCCAAGCCAAAGACTAGGGGAGCCCTAGCTTAAGGCTAGGGGTACCCTAGCTGAAGGCTAGGGGAGCACTAGCCTAAGGCTAGGGGGCCCTAGCCTTAGCCTAAGCCTAGGGGTGCCCTAGCCTAAGGCTAGGGGAGCCCTAGCTTTAGCCAAAGCCTTGGGGTGCCCTAGCCTAAGGCTAGGGGAGCCCTAGCCTTAGCCTAAGCCTAGGGGTGCCCTAGCCTAAGGCTAGGGGAGCCCTAGCCTAAGGCTAGGGGAGCTTACCGTTAGCCTAAGCCTAGGTGGGCCCTAGCCTAAGGGTAGGGGAGCCCTAACCTAAGTCTAGGGAGCCCTAGCCTTAGCCTAAGCCTAGGGGAGCCCTAGCCTTAGCCTAAGCCTAAAGGTGCCCTAGACTGAGGCTAGGGGATCCCTAGCATTGGCCTAAGCCTAGGGGTGCCCTAACTTAAGGCTAGTGGAGCCCTACCCTAAGGCAAGTGGAGCCCTAGCCTTAGCCTAAGCCTAGGGGTGTCCTAGCCTAAGGCTAGGGGAGCCCTAGCCTAATTCTAGGGGAGCCATAGCCTAAGGCTAAGGGAGCCAGAACCTTAGCCTAAGCCTAGGGTTGCCCTACCTTAAGGCTAGGGGAGCCCTGGATTAAGCCTAGGGCTGCCCTGGCCTAAGGCTAGGGGAGCCCTAGCGTGACGCTAGGGGAGCCCTAGCTTAAGTCTAGAGAAGCCCTAACCTAAACATATGGGTGCCCTTGCCTAAGGCTAGGGGAGCCCTAGCCTAAGGTTAGGGTAGCCCTAGCCTAAGCCAAGGGGTGCCCTAGCCTAAGGTTAGGAGAGCCTTAGCCTAAGGCTAGGGGAGCCCTAGCCTTAGCCTAAGCCTAGGGGTGCCCTAGCCTAAGCCTAGGGGTGCCCTAGCCTAAGGCTAGAGGAGCCCTGGCCTAAGCCTAGTGGTGCCCTGGTCTAAGGCTAGGGGAGCCCTAGCATAACGCTGGGGGAGCCCTTGCCTAAGTCTAGGGGAGCCCTAGCCTAAGGCTAGGTGTGCCCGAGCCCACGGCTAGGGGAGCACGAGCCTAAGGCTAGTGGAGCCCGAGTCCTTGGCTAGGGGAACCCTAGCCTAAGCCTAGGGTTGCCCTAGCCAAAGGCTAGGGGTGCCCGAGGCTAAGGCTAGGAGAGCACCAGCCTAAGGCTAGGGGAACCCGAGTCTAAGGCTTGGGGGAGCCCTAGCCTAAGCCTAGGGGTGACCTAGCCTAAGGAGAGGGGAGCCATAGCCTTAGCCTAAGCCTAGGGGTTCCCTAGCATAAGCCTAGGGGTGCCCTAGCCTAAGCCTAGGGGTGCCCTAACATAAGGCTAGGGGAGCCTTAGCGTACGGCTAGGGGAGCACGAGCCTAAGGCTAGGGGTGCCCGAGCCTACAGCTAGGGGAGCCCAAGCCTAAGGCTAGGGTAGCCCTAGCCTAAGGCTTGGGGAGTCCTAACCTTAGCCTAAGCCTAGGGGTGCCCTAGCCTAAGGTTAGGGGAGCCCTAGCCTTAGCCTAAGCCTAAAATTGCCCTAGACTAAGGCTAGGGGAGCGCTAGCCTTAGCCTAAGCCTAGGGGTGCCCTAACCTAAGGCTAGGGGATCCCTAGCCTAAGGCTAGGGGAGCCCTAGCCTAAGGCTAGGGGAGCCCTTGCCTTAACCTAAGCCTAGGGGTGCCCGACGTAAGGCTATGGAGCCCTAGCCTAAGGCTAGGGGAGACCTAGCCTTAGCCTAAGCCTACGGGTGCCCAAACCTAAGGCTAGGGGAGCCCTAGCCCAAGGCTAGGGGAGCCCTATCATAAGGCTAGGGGAGCCCTAGCCTAAGGTTAGGTTAGTCCTAGACTTAGCCTAAGCCTAGTGGTGCCCTAGCCTAAGGCTAGGCGACCCCTAACCTACGGCTAGGGGATCCCTAGCCTTAGCCTAAGCCTAGGGGTGCCCTAGCCTAAGGCTAGGGGAGCCCTAACCTAAGGCTAGGGTGCCCTAGCCTTAGCTAAGTTTAGGGGAGTGCTAGCCTTAGCCTAAGCCTAGGGGTGCCCTAACCTAACGCTAGGGGAGCCCTAGCCTTAGCCTAAGCCTAGGGGTGCCCTAACATAAGGCTATGGAGCCCTAGCCTAAGGCTAGGGGAGCCCTAGCCTTAGCCTAAGCCTAGGGGTGCCCTAACCTAAGGCTAGGGGAGCCCTAGCCTAAGTCTAGGGTTTCCCTAGCCTAAGGCTAGGGGAGCCATTGCCTTAACCTAAGCCTTGGGGTGCCCTACCTAAGGCTAGGTGAGCCGTAGCCTAAGGTTAGGGGAGCCCTAGCCTTAGCCTAAGCCTAGAGGTGCCGTAGCCTAAGGCTAGAGGAGCCCTAGCCCAAGGCTAGGGGAGCCCTAGCCCAAGGATAGGGGAGCCCTAGCCTTAGCCTAAGCCTAGGGGTGCCCTAGCCTAAGGCTAGGGGAGCACTAGCCTATGCCTAGGGGAGCCGTAGCCTTAGCCTAAGCCTAGTGGTGCCCTAGCCTAAGGTTAGGGGAACACTAGCCTAAGGCTAGGGGAGCCATAGCCTAAGGTTCGGGGAGCCCTAGCCTAAGCCTAGGGGTGCCCTTACCTAATGCTAGGGGAGCGCTAGCCTAAGCCTAGGAGTGCCCTAGCCTAAGGCTAGGGGAGCCCTAGCTTAAGGCTAGGGGTGCCCTAGCCTAAAGGGTAGGGGAGTACTACCCTAAGGCTAGGGGAGCACTAGCCTTAGGCTAGGGGAGCCCTAGTTAAGGCTAGGGGAGCCCTCTCCTTAGCCTAAACCTAGGGGTGCCCTAGCCTAAGGCTAGGGGAGCCCTAGCCTTAGCCTAACCCTAGGGGTGCCCTAGCCTAAAGCTAGGGAATCCCTAGCCTAAGGCTAGAGGAGCCTTAGCCTAAGGCTAGGGGACCCCTTGCATAAGGCTAGGTGTGCCCTAGCCTAAGGTTAGGGGAGCCCTAGCATAAGGCTAGAGGAGCCCTAGCCTAAGGCTAGGGGAGTCCTAGGCTTAGCCTATGCCTAGGGGTGCCCTAGCCTAAGGCTCGGGGAGCCCTAACCTAAGGCTAGGAGAGCCCTAGTCTTAGCCTAAGCCTAGGGGTTCCCTAGCCTAAGGCTAGGTGTGCCCTAGCCTAAGGCTAGGGGATCCCTAGCCTAAGGCTAGGGGAGCCCTAGCCTTAGCCTAAGCCTAGGGGTGCCCTAGCCTAAGGCTAGGGGAGCCCTACCCTTAGCCTTAGCCTAAGCCTAAAAGTGCCCTAGCCTAAGCCTAGGGGTGCCCTAGCCTAAAGCTAGGGGAGCCCTAACCTAAGGCTAGGGAGCCCTAGCCTTAGCCTAAGCCTAGGGTAACCATAGCCTAAGGTTCGGGTAGCCCTAGCCTAAGGCTCGGGGAGCCCTAGCCTTAGCCTAAGCCTAGGGGAGCCCTAGCCTAAGGCTAGGGGAGCACTAGCCTTAGCCTAAGCCTAGGGGTGCCCTAGCCTAAGGCTAGGGGAGCCCTAGCCTAAGGCTAGGGGAGCCCTAGCCTAAGGCTTGGGGAGCCCTAGCCTTAGCCTAAGCCTAGGGGTGCCCTAGCCTAAGGCTAGGGGAGCACTAGCCTAAGGCTAGCGGAGCCCTAACCTTAGCCTAAGCCTAGGGGTGCCCTAGCCTAAGGTTAGGGGAACACTAGCCTAAGGTTAGGGGAGCCATAGCCTAAGGTTCGGGGAGCCCTAGCCTAAGGCTCGGGGAGCCTTAGCCTAAGCCTAGGGGTGCCCTTACGTAACGCTAGTGGAGCGCTAGCCTAAGCCTAGGAGTGCCCTAGCCTAAGGCGAGGGGAGCCCTAGCCTTAGCCTACGCTTCGGGGTGCCCTAGCTTAAGGCTAGGGGAGCCCTAGCCTTAGCCTAAACCTAAAAGTGCCTTAGCCTAAGGCTAGGGGAGCGCTAGCCTTAGCCTAAGCCTAGGGGTGCCCTACCTAAGGCTAGGGGAGCCCTAGTCTAAGGCTAGGGGAGCCCTAGATTTAGCCTAAGCCTAGGGCTGCCCTAGCCTAATTCTAGGGGAGCACTAGCCTTAGCCTAAGCCTATAGGTGCCCTAGCCTAAGGCTAGGGGAGCCCTAGCCTAAGGCTAGCGGAGCCCTAGCCTTAGCCTAAGCCTAGGGGTGCCCTAGCCTAAGGCTAGGGGAGCCCTAGCCTAAGGGTTGGGGAGCCCTAGCCTAAGGGTAGGGGAGCCCTAGCCTAAGGCTAGGGGAGCGCTAGCCTTAGCCTAAGCCTAGGGGTGACCCAACCTAAGGGTAGAAAAGCCCTAGCCTAAGGCTAGGGGAGCCCTGGCCTAAGGCTAGGGGAGCCCTAGACTTAGCCTATGCCTAGGAATGCCCTAGCCTAAGGCTAGGGGAGCGCTAGCCTAAGCCTAAGCCTAGGGGTGCCCGAAAATAAGGCTATGGGAGCCGATGC
This sequence comes from Tenrec ecaudatus, assembly GCF_050624435.1. Lineage (NCBI taxonomy): Eukaryota > Metazoa > Chordata > Mammalia > Afrosoricida > Tenrecidae > Tenrec > Tenrec ecaudatus. Next base: position 258,257 of record NW_027458631.1, on the reverse strand, counting down.
CTTAGCCTAAGCCTAGGGGTGCCCTAGCCTAAGGCTAGGGGAGCACTAGGCTAAGGCTAGGGGAGCCCTAGCCTTAGACTAAGCCTAGGTGTGCACTAGCCTAAGTCTAGGGGAGCCCTAGCCTTAGCCTAAGCCTAAAAGTGCCCTAGCCTAAGGCTAGGGGAGCCCTAGCCTAAGGCTAGGTGTGCCCTAGCCTAAAGATAGGGGACCACTAGCATAAGGCTAGGGGAGCCCTACCTAGGGCTAGGGGAGTCCTAGACTTAGCCTAAGCCTAGGGGTGCCCTAGACTAAGGCTAGGGGAGCCCTAACGGAAGGGTAGTGGAGCCCTAGACTTAGCCTAAGCCTAGGGGTGCCCTAGCCTAAGGCTAGGGGAGCACAAGGCTAAGGCTACGGGCGCCCTAGACTTAGCCTAAGACTAGGGGTGCCCTAGCCTAAGGCTAGGGGAACCCTAGCCTTAGCCTAAGCCTAAAAGTGCCCTAGCCTAAGGCTAGGGGAGCCCTAGCCTAAGGCTAGGTGTGCCCTAGCCTAATGTTAGGTGCCCCTAACCTAAGGCTAGGGGAGCCCTAGCCTTAGCCTAATCCTAGGGGTTTCCAACCTAAGGCTAGGGGAGCCCTAGCCTAAGGCTAGGGGAGCCCTAGCCTTAGCCTAAGCCTAGGGGTGCCCTAGCCTAAGGCTAGGCGAGCCCTAGCCTTAGCCTAAGCCTAAAAGTGCCCTAACCTAAGGCTAGGGGAGCCCTAGCCTAAAGCTAGGGGAGCCCTAGCCTAAGGCTAGGGGAGCCCTAGCATAAGGCTAGGGGAGTCCTAGGCTTAGCCTAAGCCTAGGGGTGCCCTAGCCTAAGGCTAGTGGAGCCCTAACCTAAGCCTAGGGGAGCCATAGCCTTAGCCTAAGCCTAGGGGTGCCCTAGCCTAAGCCTAGTGTTACCCTAGCCTAAGCCTAGGGGTGCCCTAACCTAAGCCTAGGGGTGCCAGAGCCTAAGCCTAGGGGTGCCCTAGCCTAAGCCTAGGGGAGTCCTAGCCTTAGCCTAAGCCTACGGGTGCCGTAGCCTAAGCCTAGTGGTGCTGAGCCTAAGCCTAGGTGAGCCCTAGACTCAGGCTAGGGGAGCCCTAGCCTTAGACTAAGCCTAGGGGTGCCCTAGCCTAAACCTAAGGGTGCCCTAGCCTGAGCCTAGGGGTGCCCTAGCCTGAGCCTACGGGTGCCCTAGCCTTAGGCTAGGGGATCCCTAGCCTTAGCCTAAGCCTAGGGGTGGCCTAACCTAAGACTATGGGTCCCATAGCCTAAGCCTAGGGGTGCCCTAGCCTAAGCCTAGGTGTGCCCTAGCCTAAGCCTAGGGGTGCCCTAGCCTAAGCCTAGGGGTGCCCTAACCTAAGCCTAGGGGAGCCCTAGCCTAATCCTAGTGGAGTCCTAGCCTTAGCCTAAGCCTACGGGTGCCCTAGCCTTAGGCTAGGGGAGCCCTAGCCTTAGCCTAAGCCTAGGGGTGGCCTAGCCTAAGCCTATGGGTCCCATAGCCTAAGCCTAGGGGTGCCCTAGCCTAAGCCTAGGTGTGCCCTAGCCTAAGCCTAGGGGTGCCCAGCCTAAGCCTAGGGGTGCCCTAGCCTAAGCCTAGGGGTGCCCTAACCTGAGCCTACGGTTGCCCTAGCATAAGGTTAGGGGAGCCCTAGCCTTAGTCTAGCCTAGGATTGCCCTAGCCTAAGCCTAGGGGTGCCATAGCCTGAGTCTAGGGGTGCCCTAACCTGAGGCTCTCGGAGCCGTAGCCTTATCCTAAGCCTAGTGGTGCCCTAGCCTAAGCCTAGGGGTGCCCTAGCCTAAGCCTAGGCATGCCCTAGCCTAAGCCTAGGGGTGCCCTATCCTAAGGCTAGGAGAGCCCTAACCTTAGCCTAAGCCTACGGCTGGCCTTGCCTGAACCTAGGGGTGCCCTAGCTTGAGCCTAGGGGTGCCCTAGCCTAAGCCTAGGGGTGCCCTTGCCTAATCCAAGGGGTTCCCTAGCCTAAGTTTATGGGTGCCTTTGCCTAAACCTAGGGGTGCCCTAGCCTAATCCTAGGGGTGTCCTAGCCATAGGCTAGGGGAGCCTTTGCCTTAGCCTATGCCTAGGGGTGCCCTAGGCTAAGCCTAGGTGTGCCCTAGCCTAAGCCTAGGGGTGCCCTAGCCTAAGCCTAGGGGTGCTCTAGCCTTAAGCATGGGGAGCCTAGCTTTAGCATATGCCTAGGGGTGCCCTAGCCTAAGCCTTGGGGTGCCCTAGCCTGAGGCTAGGGGAGCCCAAACCTTAGCCTAAGCCTAGGGGTGCCCTAGCCTAAGCCTAGGGGTGCCCTAGCCTGGGCCTAGGGGTGCCATAGCCTGAGCCTATGGGTGCCCTAGCCTGAGGCTAGGGGAGCCCTAATGTTAGTCTAGCCTAGGATTGCCCTAGACTAAGCCTAGGGGTGCCATAGCCTGAGTCTAGGGGTGAACTAGCCTGAGGCAAGAGGAGCCACAGTCTTAGCCTAAGCCTAGGGGAGCCCTACCCTAAGCTTAGGGGTGCCCTAGCCTAAGCCTAGGGGTGCCCTAACCTTAGGCTAGGGTAGCCCTAGCCTAAGCCTAGGGGTGTCCTAGCCTAAGCCTAGGGGTGCACTAGCCTAAGCCTAGGGGTGCTCTAGCCTAAGCTTAGGGGTGCAATAGCCTGAGTCTAGGGGTGCACTAGCCTGAGGCTAGGGGAGCCGTAGTCTTAGCCTAAGCATAGGGGAGCCCTAGCTTAAGCCAAGAGGTGTCCTAGCCTAAGCCTACGGGTGCACTAGCCTAAGCCTAGCGGTGCCCTAGCCTTAGTCTAGGGGAGCCCTAGCCTTTTCCTAAGCCTTGGGGTGCCCTAGCCTAAGCCTCGGGGTGCCCTAGCCTGAGCCGGGGGGTGCCGTAGCTTTAGGCTAGGGGAGCCCTAGCCTTAGCCTAAGCCTAGGGGTGCCCTAGCCTAAACCTAAGGGTGCCCTACCCTGAGCCTAGGGGTGCCCTAGCCTGAGCCTACGGGTGCCCTAGCCTTAGGCTAGGGGAGCCCTAGCCTTAGCCTAAGCATAGGGGAGCCCTAGCTTAAGCCAAGGGGTGTCCTAGCCTAAGCCTACGGGTGCCCTAGCCTAAGCCTAGCGGTGCCCTAGCCTTAGGCTAGGGGAGCCCTAGCCTTTTCCTAAGCCTAGGGGTGCCCTAGCCTAAGCCTCGGGGTGCCCTAGCCTGAGCCGGGGGGTGCCGTAGCTTTAGGCTCTGGGAGCCCTAGCCTTAGCCTAAGCCTAGGGGTGCCGTAGTCTAAGCCTAGGGTGCCCTATCCTGAGCCTAGGGGAGCCCTACCTTAGCCTAAGCATAGGATTGCCCTAGCCTAAGCTTAGGGGTGCCCTAGCCTGAGTCTAGGGGTGCCCTAGCCTGAGGCTAGGGGAGCCATTGCCTTAGCCTAATTCTAGGGGTGCCCTAGCCTAAGCCTAGAGGTGCCCTAGCCTAAGCATAGGGGTGCCCCAGCCCAAGCCTATGGGTGCCCTAGCCGTAGGCTAGGGAGCCCTAGACTTAGCCTAAACCTAGGGCTGACCTAGCCTAAGCCTAGGGGTGCCCTAGCCTAAGCCTAGGGGTTCCCTAGCCTAAGCCTAGGGGTGCCTTAGCCTAAGATTAGGGGTGCCCTAGCCTGAGGCTAGGAGAGCCATAGCCTTAGCCTAAGCCTAGGGGTGCCCTAGCCAAAGCCTAGGGGTGCCCTAGCCTAAGCCTAGGGGTGCCCTAGCCTAAACCTAAGCCTAGGGGTGCCCTAGCCTAAGGCTAGGGGTGCCCTAGCCTAAGCCTACGGGTGCCCTAGCGTAAGCCTAGGAGTGCCCTAGCCTTAGGCTAGGAGATCCCTAGCCTTAGCCTAAGCCTAGGGGTGCCCTAGCTTAAACCTAGGGTTGCCGTAGCCTAAGCTTAGGGGTGCCCTAGTCTTAGGCTAGGGGAGCCCTAGCCTTAGCCTAAGCCTAAGGGTGCCTTCGCCTAAGCCTAGAGGTGCCCTAGCCTTAGGCTAGGGGAGCCCAAGCCTTAGCCTAAGCCTAGGGGGCCCTAGCCTCAGCTTAAGGGTGCCCTAAGCTCAGCCTTGGGGTGCCCTAGCCTAAGCTTAGGGGTGCCCTAACCTAATCCTAGGGGTGCCCTAGCCTAAGCCTAGTGGTGCCTTAGCCTAAGCCTAGGGGGCCCTAGCCTCAGCTTAAGGGTGCCCTAGCCTAAGCCTAGTGGTGCCTTGGCCTGAGCCTAGGGGTGCCCTAGGTTGAGCCTAGGGGTGCCCTAGCCTTAGGCTAGGGGATCCCTAGCCTTAGCTTAAGCCTAGGGGTGCCCTAGCCTAAGCTTAGGGGTGCCCTAGCCTAAGCCTAGGGGTGCCCTTGCCTAAGCCTAGGGGTTCCCTAGCCTAAGTCTAGGGGTGCCTTTGCCTAAGCCTAGGGGTGCCCTAGCCTAAGCCTTGGGGTGCCCTAGCCTGAGGCTAGGGGAGCTCAAGCCTTAGCCTAAGCATAGGGGTGCCCTAGCCTAAGCCTAGGGGTACCCTTGCCTAAGCCTAGGGGTTCCCTAGCCTAAGTCTAGGGGTGCCTTTGCCTAAGCCTAGGGGTGCCCTAGCCTAAGCCTTGGGGTGCCCTAGCCTGAGGCTAGGGGAGCCCAAGCCTTAGCCTAAGCCTAGGGGTGCACTAGCCTGAGCCTACGGGTGCCCTAGCCTGAGGCTAGGGGAGCCCTAATGTTAGTCTAGCCTAGGATTGCCCTAGCCTAAGCCTAGGGTTGCCATAGCCTGAGTCTAGGGGTGAACTAGCCTGAGGCAAGAGGAGCCACAATCTTAGCCTAAGCCTAGGGCAGCTCTAGCCTAAGCTTAGGGGTGCCCTAGCCTAAGTCTAGGGGTGCCCTAGCCTAAGACTAGGGGTGCCCTAGCCTAAGCCTAGAGGTGCCCTAGCCTAAGCATAGGGGTGCCCTAGCCCAAGCCTATGGGTGCCCTAGCCTTAGGCTAGAAGAGCCCTAGACTTAGCCTAAGCCTAGGGCTGACCTAGCCTAAGCCTAGGGGTGCCCTAGCCTAAGCCTAGGGGTTCCCTAGCCAAAGCCTAGGGGTGCCCTAGCGTAAGACTAGGGGTGCCCTAGCCTTACGCTAGGAGAGCCCTAGCCTTAGCCTAAGCCTAGGGGTGCCCTAGCCAAAGCCTAGGGGTGCCCTAGCCTAAGCCTAGGGGTGCCCTAGCCTAAGCCTAGGGGTGCCCTAGCCTAAACGTAAGCCTAGGGGTAACCTAGCCTAAGTCTAGGGGTGCCCTAGCCTAATCCTACGGGTGCCCTAGCCTAAGCCTAGGAGTGCCCTAGCCTTAGGCTAGGAGATCCCTAGCCTTAGCCTAAGCCTAGGGGTACCCTAGCTTAAGCCTAGGGGTTCCCTAGCCTAAGCCTAGGGATGCCCTAGCCTAAGCCTAGGGGTGCCCTAGCCTTAGGCTATGGGAGCCCTAGCCTTAGCCTAAGCATACAGGTGCCCTAGCTTAAGCCTAGGGGTGCCTAAGCCTAAGCTTAGGGGTGCCCTAGTCTTAGGCTAGGGGAGCCCTAGCCTTAGCCTAAACCTAAGGGTGCCTTAGCCTAAGCCTAGAGGTGCCCTAGCCTTAGGCTGGGGGAGCCCAAGCCTTAGCCTAAGCCTAGGGGGCCCTAGCATCAGCTTAAGGGTGCCCTAGCCTCAGCCTTGCGGTGCCCTAGCCTAAGCCTAGGGGTGCCCTAACCTAAGCCTAGGGGTGCCCTAGCCTAAGCCTAGTGGTGCCTTAGCCTAAGCCTAGGGGTGACCTAGCCTTAGCCTAAGCCTAGGGGTGCCTTATCCTAAGACGTGGGGTGCCCTAGCCTAAGCCTAGGGGTGCCCTAGCATTAGGCTAGGGGAGCCCTAGCCTTAGCCTAAGCCTAGGGGTGCCGTAGCCTAAATCTAGGGGTGCCCTGGCCTAAGCCTACGGGTGCGCTAGCCTAAGCCTAGGAGTGCCCTAGCCTTAGCCTAAGCCTAGGGGTGCCCTAGCCTGAGCCTAGGGGTGCCCTAGCTTGAGCCTTGGGGTGCCCTAGCCTTAGGCTAGGGGATCCCTAGCCTTAGCTTAAGCCTAGGGGTGCCCTAGCCTAAGCCTAGGGGTACCCTAGCCTAAGACTAGGGGTGCCCTTGCCTAAGCCTAGGGGTTCCCTAGCCTAAGTCTAGGGGTGCCTTTGCCTAAGCCTAGGGGTGCCCTAGGCTAAGCCTCGGTGTGCCCTAGCCTAAGCCTAGGGGTGCCCTATCCTTAGGCTAGGGGAGCCCTAGCCTTAGCCTAAGCCTAGGTGTGCCCTAGCCTAAGCCTAGGGGTGCCCTAGCCTAAGCCTAGGGGTGCTCTAGCGTTAGGCATGGGGAGCCTAGCTTTAGCCTTAGCCTAGGGGTGCCCTAGCCTAAGCTTAGGGGTGCCCTAGCATAAGCCTTGGGGTGCCCTAGCCTGAGGCTAGGGGAGCCCAAGCCTTAGCCTAAGCCTAGGGGTGCCCTAGCCTAAGCCTAGGGGTGCCCTAGCCTGGGCCTAGTGGTGCCACAGCCTGAGCCTACGTGTGCCCTAGCCTGAGGCTAGGGGAGCCCTAATGTTACCCTAGCCTAGAATTGCCCTAGCCTTAGCCTAGGGGTGCCATAGCCTGAGTCTAGGGGTGAACTAGCCTGAGGCAAGAGGAGCCACAGTCTTAGCCTAAGCCTAGGCGAGCCCTAGCCTAAGCTTAGGGGTGCCCTAGCCTAAGCCTAGGGGTGCCCTAGCCTTAGGCTAGGGTAGCCCTAGCCTGAGCCTAGGGGTGCCCTAGCCTGAGGATAGGGGTGCCCTAGCCTAAGCCTAGGCATGCCCTAGCCTAAGCCTAGGGGTGCCCTATCCTAAGGCTAGGAGAGCCCTAGCCTTAGCCTAAGCCTAGGGGTGCCCTAGCCTGAGCCTAGGGGTGCCCTAGCTTGAGCCTAGGGGTGCCCTAGCCTTATGCTAGGGGATCCCTAGCCTTAGCTTAAGCCTAGGGGTGCCCTAGCCTAAGCCTAGGGGTGCCCTAGCCTAAGCCTAGGGGTGCCCTTGCCTAAGCCTAGGGGTTCCCTAGCCTAAGTCTAAGGGTGCCTTTGCCTAAGCCTAGGGGTGCCCTAGCCTAATTCTAGGGGTGTCCTAGCCATAGGCTAGGGGAGCCCTTGCCTTAGCCTAAGCATAGGGGTGCCCAAGGCTAAGCCTAGGTGTGCCCTAGCCTTAGCCTAAGCCTAGGGGTGCCCTAGCCTAAGCCTAGGGGTGCCCTAGCCTAAGCCTACGGGTGCTCTAGCCTTAGGCATGGGGAGGCTAGCTATAGCCTTAGCCTAGGGGTGCCCTAGCCTAAGCCTAGGGGTGCCCTAGCCTGGGCCTAGGGGTGCCATAGCCTGAGCCTACGGGTGCCCTAGCCTGAGGCTAGGGGAGCCCTAATGTTAGTCTAGTCTAGGATTGCCCTAGCCTAAGCCTGGGGGTGCCATAGCCTGAGTCTAGGGGTGAACTAGCCTGAGGCAATAGGAGCCACAGTCTTAGCCTAAGCCTAGGGGAGCCCTAGCCTAAGCTTAGGGGTGCCCTAGCCTAAGCCTAGGGGTGCCCTAGCCTTAGGCTAGGGTAGCCCTAGCCTGAGCCTAGGGGTGCCCTACTCTGAGGATAGGGGAGCCCTTGCCTGAGGCTAGGGGAGCCGTTGCCTTAGCCTAAGTGTAGGGGTGCCCTAGCCTAAGCCTAGGGGTGCCGAAGCTTAAGCCTAGGGGTGCCCTAGCCTTAGTCTAGGAGTTCCCTAGCCTAAGCCTAGGGGTGCCCTAGCCTAAGCCTAAGTTAGCCCAGCCTTAGCCTAAGCCTAGGGGTGCCCTAGCCTAAGCCTAGGGGAGTCCTAGCCTAAGCCTAGGGGTGCCCTAGCCTAAGCCTAGGGGTGCTCTAGCCTTAGGCTAGGGGAGCCCAGCCTTAGCCTAAGCCTAGGGGTGCCCTAGCCTAAGCCTAGGTGTGCCCTAGCCTAAGCTTAGGGGTGCAATAGCCTGAGTCTAGGGTTGCACTAGCCTGAGGCTAGGGGAGCCGTTGCCTTAGCCTAAGTCTAGGGGTGCCCTAGCCTAAGCCTCGGGGTGCCCTAGCCTGAGCCGAGGGGTGCCGTAGCTTTAGGCTAGGAGAGCCCTAGCCTTAGCCTAAGCCTAGGGGTGCCCTAGTCTAAGCCTAGGGTGCCCTATCCTGAGCCTAGGGGAGCCCTACCTTAGCCTAAGCATAGGATTGCCCTAGCCTAAGCTTAGGGGTGCCCTAGCCTGAGTCTAGGGGTGCCCTAGCCTGAGGCTAGGGGAGCCGTTGCCTTAGCCTAAGTCTAGGGGTGCCCTAGCCTAAGCCTAGGGATGCCCTAGCCTAAACCTAGAGGTGCCCTAGCCTAAGCATAGGGGTGCCCTAGCCCAAGCCTATGGGTGCCCTAGCCTTAGGCTAGGGGAGCCCTAGACTTAGCCTAAGCCTAGGGCTGACCTAGCCTAAGCCTAGGGGTGCCCTAGCCTAAGCCTAGGGATTCCCTAGCCAAAGCCTAGGGGTGCCCTAAACTAAGACTAGGGGTGCCCTAGCCTTAGGCTATGAGACCCGTAGCCTTAGCCTAAGCCCACGGGTGCCCTAGCCAAAGCAGAGTGGTGCCCTAGCCTAAGCCTAGGGGTGCCCTAGCCTAAGCCTAGGGGTGCCCTAGCCTAAACCTAAGCCTAGGGGTGCCCTAGCCTAAGTCTAGGGGTGCCCTAGCCTAAGCCTACGGGTGCCCTAGCCTAAGCCTAGGAGTGCCCTAGCCTTAGGCTAGGAGATCCCTAGCCTTAGCCTAAGCCTAGGGGTGCCCTAGCTTAAGCCTAGGGGTGCCCTATCCTAAGCCTAGGGGTGCTCTAGTCTAAGCCTAGGGGTGCCCTAGCCTTAGGCTATGGGAGCCCTAGCCTTAGCCTAAGCCTACAGGTGCCCTAGCTTAAGCCTAGGGGTGCCGTAGCCTAAGCTTAGGGGTGCCCTCGTCTTAGGCTAAGGGAGCCCTAGCCTTAGCCTAAGCCTAAGGGTGCCTTAGCCTAAGCCTAGAGGTGCCCTAGCCTCAGCTTAAGGGTGCCCTAGCCTCAGCCTTGGGGTGCCCTAGCCTAAGCCTAGGGGTGCCCTAACCTAAGCCTAGGGGTGCCCTATCCTAAGCCTAGTGGTGCCTTAGCCTAAGCCTAGGGGTGACTTAGCCTTAGCCTAAGCCTAGGGGTGCCTTATCCTAAGACTTGGGGTGCCCTAGCCTAAGCCTAGGGGTGCCCTAGCCTTAGGCTAGGGGAGCCCTAGCCTTAGCCTAAGCCTAGGGGTGCCCTAGCCTAAATCTAGGGGTGCCCTAGCATAAGCCTAGGGGTGCCATAGCCTGAGTCTAGGGGTGAACTAGCCTGAGGCAAGAGGAGCCACAGTCTTAGCCTAAGCCTAGGGGAGCCCTAGCCTAAGCTTAGGGGTGCCCAAGCCTAAGCCTAAGGGGGGCCCTAGCCTTAGGCTAGGGCAGCCCTAGCCTGAGCCTAGGGGTGCCCCAGCCTGAGGATAGGGGAGCCCTTGCCGGGGCTAGGGGAGCCGTTGCCTTAGCCTAAGTGTAGGGGTGCCCTAGCCTAAGCCTAGGGGTGCCCAAGCTTAAGCCTAGGGGTGCCCTAGCCTTAGTCTAGGGGTGCCCTAGCCTTAGTCTAGGAGTTCCCTAGCCTAAGCCTAGGGGTGCCCTAGCCTAAGCCTACGGGTGCCCTAGCCTAAGCCTAGGAGTGCCCTAGCCTTAGGCTAGGAGATCCCTAGCCTTAGCCTAAGCCTAGGGGTGCCCTAGCCTAAGCATAGGGGTGCCCTAGCCTTAGGCTATGGGAGCCCTAGCCTTAGCCTAAGCCTACAGGTGCCCTAGCTTAAGCCTAGGGGTGCCGTAGCCTAAGCTTAGGGGTGCCCTAGTCTTAGGCTAGGGGAGCCCTAGCCTTAGCCTAAGCCTAAGGGTGCCTTAGCCTAAGCCTAGTGGTGCCCTAGCCTTAGGCTAGGGGAGCCCAAGCATTAGCCTAAGCCTAGGGGGCCCTAGCCTCAGCTTAAGGGTGCCCTAGCCTCAGCCTTGGGGTGCCCTAGTCTAAGCCTAGGGGTGCCCTAACCTAAGCCTAGGGATGACCTAGCCTTAGCCTAAGCCTAGGGGTGCCTTATCCTAAGACTTGAGGTGCCCTAGCCTAAGCCTAGGGGTGCCCTAGCCTAAATCTAGGGGTGCCCTAGCATAAGCCTAGGGGTGCCATAGCCTGAGTCTAGGGGTGAACTAGCCTGAGGCAAGAGGAGCCACAGTCTTAGCCTAAGCCTAGGGGAGCCCTAGCCTAAGCTTAGGGGTGCCCTAGCCTAAGCCTAAGGGGGGCCCTAGCCTTAGGCTAGGGTAGCCCTAGCCTGAGCCTAGGGGTGCCCTAGCCTGAGGATAGGGGAGCCCTTGCCTGAGGCTAGGGGAGCCGTTGCATTAGCCTAAGTGTAGGGGTGCCCTAGCCTAAGCCTAGGGGTGCCCAAGCTTAAGCCTAGGGGTGCCCTAGCCTTAGTCTAGGAGTTCCCTAGCCTTAGCCTAGGGGTGCCCTAGCCTAAGCCTAAGTTAGCCCAGCCTTAGCCTAAGCCTAGGGGTGCCCTAGCCTAAGCCTAGGGGAGTCCTAGCCTAAGCCTAGGGGTGCCCTAGCCTAAGCCTAGGGGTGCTCTAGCCTTAGGCTAGGGGAGCCCAGCCTTAGCCTAAGCCTAGGGGTGCCCTAGCCTAAGCCTAGGGGTGCCCTAGCCTAAGCTTAGGGGTGCAATAGCCTGAGTCTAGGGGTGCAATAGCCTGAGGCTAGGGGAGCCGTAGCCTTAGCCTAAGCATAGGGGAGCCCTAGCTTAAGCCTAGGGGTGTCCTAGCCTAAGCCTAGGGGTGCCCTAGCCTAAGCCTAGCGGTGCCCTAGCCTTAGGCTAGGGTTGCCCTAGCCTTTTCCTAACCCTAGGAGTGCCTTAGCCTAAGCCTCGGGGTGCCCTAGCCTGAGCCGAGGGGTGCCGTAGCTTTAGGCTAGGGGAGCCCTAGCCTTAGCCTAAGCCTAGGGGTGCCCCAGTCTAAGCCTAGGGTGCCCTATCCTGAGCCTAGGGGAGCCCTACCTTAGCCTAAGCATAGGATTGCCCTAGCCTAAGCTTAGGGGTGCCCTAGCCTGAGTGTAGGGGTGCCATAGCCTGAGGCTAGGGGAGCCGTTGCCTTAGCCTAAGTCTAGGGGTGCCCTAGCCTAAGCCTAGGGGTGCCCTAGCCTAAGCCTAGAGGTGCCCTAGCCTAAGCATAGGGGTTCCCTAGCCCAAGCCTATGGGTGCCCTAGCCTTAGGCTAGGGGAGCCCTAGACTTAGCCTAAGCCTAGGGCTGACCTAGCCTAAGCCTAGGGGTGCCCTAGCCTAAGCCTAGGGGTTCCCTAGCCAAAGCCTAGGGGTGCCCTAGCCTAAGACTAGGGGTGCCCTAGCCTTAGGCTAGGAGAGCCCTAGCCTTAGCCTAAGCCTAGGCGTGCCCTAGCCAAAGCCTCGGGGTGCCCTAGCCTAAGTGTAGGGGTGCCCTAGCCTAAGCCTAGGGGTGCCCAAGCTTAAGCCTAGGGGTGCCCTAGCCTTAGTCTAGGGGTGCCCTAGCCTTAGTCTAGGAGTTCCCTAGCCTAAGCCTAGGGGTGCCCTAGCCTAAGCCTACGGGTGCCCTAGCCTAAGCCTAGGAGTGCCCTAGCCTTAGGCTAGGAGATCCCTAGCCTTAGCCTAAGCCTAGGGGTGCCCTAGCCTAAGCATAGGGGTGCCCTAGCCTTAGGCTATGGGAGCCCTAGCCTTAGCCTAAGCCTACAGGTGCCCTAGCTTAAGCCTAGGGGTGCCGTAGCCTAAGCTTAGGGGTGCCCTAGTCTTAGGCTAGGGGAGCCCTAGCCTTAGCCTAAGCCTAAGGGTGCCTTAGCCTAAGCCTAGTGGTGCCCTAGCCTTAGGCTAGGGGAGCCCAAGCATTAGCCTAAGCCTAGGGGGCCCTAGCCTCAGCTTAAGGGTGCCCTAGCCTCAGCCTTGGGGTGCCCTAGTCTAAGCCTAGGGGTGCCCTAACCTAAGCCTAGGGGTGCCCTAGCCTAAGCCTAGTGGTGCCTTAGCCTAAGCCTAGGGATGACCTAGCCTTAGCCTAAGCCTAGGGGTGCCTTATCCTAAGACTTGAGGTGCCCTAGCCTAAGCCTAGGGGTGCCCTAGCCTAAATCTAGGGGTGCCCTAGCATAAGCCTAGGGGTGCCATAGCCTGAGTCTAGGGGTGAACTAGCCTGAGGCAAGAGGAGCCACAGTCTTAGCCTAAGCCTAGGGGAGCCCTAGCCTAAGCTTAGGGGTGCCCTAGCCTAAGCCTAAGGGGGGCCCTAGCCTTAGGCTAGGGTAGCCCTAGCCTGAGCCTAGGGGTGCCCTAGCCTGAGGATAGGGGAGCCCTTGCCTGAGGCTAGGGGAGCCGTTGCATTAGCCTAAGTGTAGGGGTGCCCTAGCCTAAGCCTAGGGGTGCCCAAGCTTAAGCCTAGGGGTGCCCTAGCCTTAGTCTAGGAGTTCCCTAGCCTTAGCCTAGGGGTGCCCTAGCCTAAGCCTAAGTTAGCCCAGCCTTAGCCTAAGCCTAGGGGTGCCCTAGCCTAAGCCTAGGGGAGTCCTAGCCTAAGCCTAGGGGTGCCCTAGCCTAAGCCTAGGGGTGCTCTAGCCTTAGGCTAGGGGAGCCCAGCCTTAGCCTAAGCCTAGGGGTGCCCTAGCCTAAGCCTAGGGGTGCCCTAGCCTAAGCTTAGGGGTGCAATAGCCTGAGTCTAGGGGTGCAATAGCCTGAGGCTAGGGGAGCCGTAGCCTTAGCCTAAGCATAGGGGAGCCCTAGCTTAAGCCTAGGGGTGTCCTAGCCTAACCCTAGGGGTGCCCTAGCCTAAGCCTAGCGGTGCCCTAGCCTTAGGCTAGGGGAGCCCTAGCCTTTTCCTAACCCTAGGAGTGCCTTAGCCTAAGCCTCGGGGTGCCCTAGCCTGAGCCGAGGGGTGCCGTAGCTTTAGGCTAGGGGAGCCCTAGCCTTAGCCTAAGCCTAGGGGTGCCCCAGTCTAAGCCTAGGGTGCCCTATCCTGAGCCTAGGGGAGCCCTACCTTAGCCTAAGCATAGGATTGCCCTATCCTAAGCTTAGGGGTGCCCTAGCCTGAGTGTAGGGGTGCCATAGCCTGAGGCTAGGGGAGCCGTTGCCTTAGCCTAAGTCTAGGGGTGCCCTAGCCTAAGCCTAGTGGTGCCCTAGCCTAAGCCTAGAGGTGCCCTAGCCTAAGCATAGGGGTTCCCTAGCCCAAGCCTATGGGTGCCCTAGCCTTAGGCTAGGGGAGCCCTAGACTTAGCCTAAGCCTAGGGCTGACCTAGCCTAAGCCTAGGGGTGCCCTAGCCTAAGCCTAGGGGATCCCTAGCCAAAGCCTAGGGGTACCCTAGCCTAAGACTACGGGTGCCCTAGCCTTAGGCTAGGAGAGCCCTAGCCTTAGCCTAAGCCTAGGGGTGCCCTAGCCAAAGCCTCGGGGTGCCCTAGCCTAAGCCTAGGGGTGCCCTAGCCTAAGCCTAGGGGTGCCCTAGCCTAAATCTAAGCCTAGGGGTGCCCTAGCTTAAGCCTAGGGGTGCCCTAGCCTAAGCTTAGGGGTGCCCTAGCCTAAGCCTAGGGGTGCCCTAGCCTTAGGCTATGGTAGCCCTAGCCTTAGCCTAAGCCTAAGGGTGCCTTAGCCTAAGCCTAGAGGTGCCCTAGCCTTAGGCTCGGGGAGCCCAAGCATTAGCCTAAGCCTAGGGGGCCCTAGCCTAAGCTTAAGGGTGCCCTAGCCTCAGCCTTGGGGTGCCCTAGCCTAAGCCTAGTGGTGCCTTAGCCTAAGCCTAGGGGTGACCTAGCCTTAGCCTAAGCCTAGGGGTGCCTCATCCTAAGACTTGGGGTGCCCTAGCCTAAGCCTAGGGGTGCCCTAGCCTTAGGCTAGGGGAGCCCTAGCCTTAGCCTAATCCAAGGGGTGCCCTAGCCTAAATCTAGGGGTGCCCTAGCCTAAGCCTACGGGTGCGCTAGCCTAAGCCTAGGAGTGCCCTAGCCTTAGCCTAAGCCTAGGGGTGCCCTAGCCTGAGCCTAGGGGTGCCCTAGCTTGAGCCTAGGGGTGCCCTAGCCTTAGGCTAGGGGATCCCTAGCCAGCTTAAGCCTAGGGGTGCCCTAGCCTAAGCCTAGGGGTGCCCTAGCCTAAGCCTAGGGGTGCCCTTGCCTAAGCCTAGGGGTTCCCTAGCCTAAGTCTAGGGGTGCCTTTGCCTAAGCCTAGGGGTGCCCTAGCCTAATCCTAGGGGTGCCCTAGCCTAAGCCTAGGTGTGCCCTAGCCTAAACCTAAGCCTAGGGGTGCCCTAGCCTAAGTCTAGGGGTGCCCTAGCCTAAGCCTACGGGTGCCCTAGCCTAAGCCTAGGAGTGCCCTAGCCTTAGGCTAGGAGATCCCTAGCCTTAGCCTAAGCCTAGGGGTGCCCTAGCTTAAGCCTAGGGGTGCCCTAGCCTAAGCCTAGGGGTGCCCTAGCCTAAGCCTAGGGGTGCCGTAGCCTAAGCTTAGGGGTGCCCTAGTCTTAGGCTAGGGGAGCCCTAGCCTTAGCCTAAGCCTAGGGGGCCCTAGCCTCAGCTTAAGGGTGCCCTAGCCTCAGCCTTTGGGTGCCCTAGCCTAAGCCTAGGGGTGCCCTAACCTAAGCCTAGGGTTGCCCTAGCCTAAGCCTAGTGGTGGCTTAGCCTAAGCCTAGGGGTGACCTAACCTTAGCCTAAGCCTAGGGGTGCCTTATCCTAAGACTTGGGGTGCCCTAGCCTAAGCTTAGGGGTGCCCTAGCCTTAGGCTAGGGGAGCCCTAGCCTTAGCCTAAGCCTAGGGGTGCCCTAGCCTAAATCTAAGGGTGCCCTAGCCTAAGCCTACGGGTGCGCTAGCCTAAGCCTAGGAGTGCCCAAGCCTTAGGCTAGGGGAGCCCTAGCCTTAGCCTAAGCCTAGGTGTGCCCTAGCCTAAGCCTAGGGGTGCCCTAGCCTAAGCCTAGGGGTGCTCTAGCCTTAGGCATGGGGAGCCTAGCTTTAGCCTTAGCCTAGGGGTGCCCTAGCCTAAGCCTAGGGGTGCCCTTGCCTAAGCCTTGGGGTGCCCTAGCCTGAGGCTAGGGGAGCCCAAGCCTTAGCCTAAGCCTAGGGGTGCCCTAGCTTAAGACTAGGGGTGCCCTAGCCTGGGCCTAGGGGTGCCATAGCCTGAGCCTACGGTTGCCCTAGCCTGAGGCTAGGGGTGCCCTAATGTTACTCTAGCCTAGGATTGCCCTAGCCTAAGCCTAGGGGTGCCATAGCCTGTGTCTAGGGGTGAACTAGCCTGAGGTAAGAGGAGCCACAGTCTTAGCCTAAGCCTAGGCGAGCCTAAGCCTAAGCTTAGGGGTGCCCTAGCCTAAGCCTAGGGGTGCCCTAGCCTTAGGCTAGGGTAGCCATAGCCTGAGCCTAGGGGTGCCCTAGCCTGAGGATAGGGGAGCCCTAGACATAGCCTAAGCCTAGGATTGCCCTAGCGTAAGATAACGGGTGCCCTAGCCTGAGTCTAGGCGTGCCCTTGCCTGAGGCTAGGGGAGCCGTTGCCTTAGCCTAAGTGTAGGGTTGCCCTAGCCTAAGCCTATGGGTGCCCAAGCTTAAGCCTAGGGGTGCCCTAGCCTTAATCTAGGAGTTCCATAGCCTAAGCCTAGGGGTGCCCTAGCCTAAGCCTAAGTTAGCCCAGCCTTAGCCTAAGCCTAGGGGTGCCCTAGCCTAATCCTAGAGGTGCCCTAGCCTAAGCAAAGGGGTGCCCTAGCCCAAGCCATTGGGTGCCCTATCCTTAGGCTAGGGGATCCCTAGACTTAGCCTAAGCCTAGGGCTGACCTAGCCTAAGCCTAGGGGTGCCCTAGCCTAAGCCTAGGGTGTCCCTAGCCTAAGCCTAGGGGTGTCCTAGCCTAACCCTAGGGGTGCCCTAGCCTTAGGCTAGGAGAGCCCTAGTCTTAGCCTAAGCCTAGGGGTGCCCTAGCCAAAGCCTAGGGGTGCCCTAGCCTAAGCTTAGGGGTGCCCTAGCCTAAGCCTAGGGGTGCCCTAGCCTAAACCTAAGCCTAGGGGTGCCCTAGCCTAAGTCTAGGGGTGCCCTAGCTTAAGCCTACGGGTGCCCTAGCCTAAGCCTAGGAGTGCCCTAGCCTTAGGCTAGGAGATCCCTAGCCTTAGTCTAAGCCTAGGGGTGCCCTAGCTTAAGCCTAGGGGTGCCCTAGCCTAAGCCTAGGGGTGCCCTAGCCTAAGCCTAGGGGTGCCCTAGCCTTAGGCTATGGGAGCCCTAGCCTTAGCCTAAGCCTACAGGTGCCCTAGCTTAAGCCTAGGGGTTCCGTAGCCTAAGCTTAGGGGTGCCCTAGTCTTAGGCTAGGGGAGCCCTAGCCTTAGCCTAAGCCTAAGGGTGCCTTAGCCTAAGCCTAGAGGTGCCCTAGCCTTAGGCTAGGGGAGCCCAAGCCTTAGCCTAAGCCTAGGGGGCCCTAGCCTCAGCTTAAGGGTGCCCTAGCCTCAGCCTTGGGGTGCCCTAGCCTAAGCCTAGGGGTGCCCTAACCTAAGCCTAGGGGTGCCCTAGCCTAAGCCTAGTGGTGCCTTAGCCTAAGCCTAGGGGTTACCTAGCCTTAGCCTAAGCCTAGGGGTGCCTTATCCTAAGACTTGGGGTGCCCTAGCCTAAGCCTAGGGGTGCCCTAGCCTTAGGCTAGGGGAGCCCTAGCCTTAGCCTAAGCCTAGGGGTGCCCTAGCCTAAATCTAGGGGTGCCCTAGCCTAAGCCTACGGGTGCGCTAGCCTAAGCCTAGGAGTGCCCTAGCCTTAGGCTAGGGGATCCCTAGCCTTAGCCTAAGCCTAGGGGTGCCCTAGTTTAAGCCTAGGGGTGCTCTAGCATAAGCCTAGGGGTGCCCTAGCCAAAACCTAGGGGTGACCTAGCCTAAGCTTAGAAGTTCCCTATCCTAAGCCTAGGGGTGCCCTAGCCAAAGCTTAGGGGTGCCCTAGCGTAAGCATAGGGGTGCCCTAGCCTCAGCCTTGGGGTGCCCTAGCCTAAGCCTAGGGGTGCCCTAGCCTAAGCCTAGGGGTGCCCTAGCCTAAGCTTAGGGGTGCCCTAGCCTAAGCTTAGAAGTTTCCTATCCTAAGCCTAGGGGTGCCCTAGCCAAAGCCTAGGGGTGCCCTAACCTAAGCCTAGGGGTGCCCTAGCCTTAGGCTAGGGGAGCCCTAGCCTTAGCCTAAGCCTATGGGTGCCCTAGCTTAAGCCTAGGGGTGTCCTTGCCTAAGCATAGGTGTGCCCTAGCCTAAGCCACAGGTACCCTAGCCTAAGACTAGGGGTGCCCTAGCCTAAGCCTAGGGGTGACTTTGCCTAAGCCTAGGGGTGCCCTAGCCTAAGCCTAGGGGTGCCCTAGCCATAGTCTAGGGGAGCCCTTGCCTTAGCCTAAGCCTAGGGGTGCCCTAGCCTAAACCTAGGGGTGCCCTAGCCTAAGCCTAGGGGTGCCCTTGCCTTAGGCTAGGGGTGCCCTAGCCTTAGGCTAGGGGAGCCCTAGCCTTAGCCTAAGCCTAGGGGTGCCCTAGCCTAAGCCTAGGGGAGCCCTAGCCTGAGCCTAGGGGTGCCCTAGCCTTAGGATAGGGGAGCCCTAGACTTAGCCTAAGCCTAGGATTGCCCCAGCCTAAGCTTCGGGTGCCCTAGCCTGAGTCTAGGGGTGCCCTAGCCTAAGCCTAGGGGTGCCCTAACTTGAGCCTAGGGGTGCCCTAGCCTACGGCTAGGGGATCCCTAGCCTTAGCTTAAGCCTATGGGTGCCCTAGCCTAAGCCTAGGGGTTCCCTAGCCTAAGCCTAGGGGTGCCTTTGCCTAAGCCTAGGGGTGCCCTAGCCTAATCCTAGGGGTGCCCTAGCCATAGGCTAGGGGAGCCCTTGCCTTAGCCTAAGCCTAGGGGTGCCCTAGCCTAAGCCTAGGTGTGCCCTAGATAAGCTTAGGGGTGCCCTAGCCTAAGCCTTGCGGTGCTCTAGCCTTAGGCTAGGGGAGCCTAGCCTTAGGTTAAGCCTAGAGGTGCCCTAGCCTAAGCCTAGGGTTGCCCTAGCCTGAGCCTAGGGGTGCCCTATCCTGAGCCTACGGGTGCCCTAGCCTGAGGCTAGGGGAGCCCTAACGTTAGTCTAGCCTTGGATTTCCCTAGCCTAAGCCTAGGTGTGCCCTAGCCTAAGCCTAGGTTAGCTCAGCCTTATCCTAAGCCTAGGGGTGCCCTAGCGTAAGCCTAGGGGTGGTCTAGCCTAAGCCTAGTGGTGCCCTAGCCTAAGCCTAGGGGTGCTCTACCCTTAGGCTAGGGGAGCCCTAGCCTTAGCCTAGGGGTGCCCTAGCCTAAGCCTAGGGGTGCCCTAGCCTAAACCTAAGCCTAGGATGGCCTAGCCAAAGCCTAGGGGTGCCCTAGCCTAAGCCTAGGGGTGCCCTAGCCTAAGCCTAGGGGTGCCCTAGCCTAAACCTAAGCCTAGGGGTGCCCTAGCCTTAGTCTAGGGGTGCCCTAGCCTAAACCTACGGGTGCCCTAGCCTAAGCCTAGGAGTGCCCTAACCTTAGGCGAGGAGATCCCTAGCCTTAGCCTAAGCCTAGGGGTGCCCTAGCTTAAGCCTAGGGGTGCCCTAGCCTAAGCCTAGGGGTGCCCTAGCCTAAGCCTAGGGGTGCCCTAGCCTAAGCCTAGGCGTGCCCTAGCCTTAGGCTATGGGAACCCTAGCCTTAGCCTAAGCCTACAGGTGCCCTAGCTTAAGCCTAGGGGTGCCGTAGCCTAAGCTTAGGGGTGCCCTAGTCTTAGGCTAGGGGAGCCCTAGCCGTAGCCTAAGCCTAAGGGTGCCTTAGCCTAAGCCTAGAGGTGCCCTAGCCTTAGGCTAGGGGAGCCCAAGCTTTAGCCTAAGCCTAGGGGGCCCTAGCCTCAGCTTAAGGGTGCCCTAGCCTCAGCCTTTGGGAGCCCTAGCCTAAGCCTAGGGGTGCCCTAACCTAAGCCTAGGGTTGCCCTATCCTAAGCCTAGTGGTGGCTTAGCCTAAGCCTAGGGGTGACCTAGCCTTAGCCTAAGCCTAGGGGTGCCTTATCCTAAGACTTGGGGTGCCCTAGCCTAAGCCTAGGGGTGCCCTAGCCTTAGGCTAGGGGAGCCCTAGCCTTAGGCTAGGGGAGCCCTAGCCTTAGCCTAAGCCTAGGGGTGCCCTAGCCTAAATCTAGGGGTGCCCTAGCCTAAGCCTACGGGTGCGCTAGCCTAAGCCTAGGAGTGCCCTAGCCTTAGGCTAGGGGATCCCTAGCCTTAGCCTAAGCCTAGGGGTGCCCTAGCCTTAGGCTAGGGGATCCCTAGCCTTAGCCTAAGCCTAGGGGAGCCCTAGCCTGAGCCTAGGGGTGCCCTAGCCTTAGGATAGGGGAGCCCTAGACTTAGCCTAAGCCTAGGATTGCCCCAGCCTAAGCTTCGGGTCGCCTAGCCTGAGTCTAGGGGTGCCCTAGCCTAAGCCAAGGGGTGCCCTAGCTTGAGCCTAGGGGTGCCCTTGCCTTAGGCTAGGGGATCCCTAGCCTTAGCTTAAGCCTATGGGTGCCCTAGCCTAAGCCTAGGGGTTCCCTAGCCTAAGCCTAGGGGTGCCTTTGCCTAAGCCTAGGGGTGCCCTACCCTAATTCTAGGGGTGCCCTAGAAATAGGCTAGGGGAGCCCTTGCCTTTGCCTAAGCCTAGGGGTGCCCTAGCTTAAGCCTAGGTGTGCCCTAGCCTAAGCCTAGGGGTGCACTAGCCTTAGGCTAGGGGGCCCTACCCTTAGCCTAACCTAGGGGTGCCCTTGCCAAAGCCTAGGGGTGCCCTAGCCTAAGCCTAGCGGTGCTCTAGCCTTAGGCTAGGGGAGCCTAGCCTTAGCCTAAGCCTAGGGGTGCCCTAGCCTAAGCCTAGTGTTGCCCTAGCCTGAGCCTAGGGGTGCCCTATCCTGAGCCTACGGGTGCCCTAGCCTGAGGCTAGGGGAGCCCTAACGTTAGTCTAGCCTTGGATTACCCTAGGCTAAGCCTAGGGGTGCCATAGCCTGAGTCTAGGGGTGCACTAGCCTGAGGCAAGGGGAGTCGCAGCCTTAGCCTAAGCCTAGGGGAGCCCTAGTCTAAGCTTAGGGGTGCCCTAGCCTAAGCCTATGGGTGCACTAGCCTTAGTCTAGGGGTTCCCTAGCCTAAGCCTAGGTGTGCCCTAGCCTAAGCCTAGGTTAGCCCAGCCTTAGCCTAAGCCTAGGGGTGCCCTAGCGTAAGCCTAGGGGTGGCCTAGCCTAAGCCTAGTGGTGCCCTAGCCTAAGCCTAGGGGTGCTCTACCCTGAGGCTAGGGGAGCCCTAGCCTTAGCCTAAGCCTGGGGGTGCCCTAGCCTAAGCCTAGGGGTGCCCTAGCCAAAGCCTATGGGTGCCCTAGCCTTAGGCTAGGGGAGCCCTAGACTTAGCCTAAGCCTAGAGGTGACCTAACCTAAGCATAGGGGTGCCCTAGCCTAAGCCTAGCGGTTCCCTAGCCTAAGCCCAGAGGTTCCCTAGCCTAAGCTTAGGGGTGCCCTAGCCTAAACCTAGGGGTGCCCTAGCCTAAGCCAATGGGTGCCCTAGCCTAAGCCTAGGGGTGCCCTAGAACAAGCCTAGGGGTGCCATCGGCTAAGCCTAGGGGTGCCATAGGCTAAGCCTAGGGGTACCCTAGCCTAAGCCTAGGGGAGCCCAAGCCTTAGCCTAAGCCTAGGGGTGCCCTAGTCTAATCCTAGGGGTGCCCTAGCCTAAGCCTAGGGGTGCCCTAGCCTTAGGGTAGGGGAGCCCTAGCCTTAGCCTAAGACGAGGGGTGCCCCTACCTAAGACTAGGGATGCCCAAGCCTAAGCCTAGATGTGCCCTAACCTAAGCCTAGAGCTGCCCTAGCCTAAGCCTAGGGGTGCCCTAGCCTTAGGCTAGGCGAGCCCTAGCCTTAGCCTAAGCCTAGGGGTGCACTAGCCTTAGCCTAAGCCTAGGGGTGCCCTAGCCTAAGCCTATGGGTGCCCTAGCCTAAGCCTAGGGGTGCCCTAGAACAAGCCTAGGGGTGCCATCGCCTAAGCCTAGGGTTGCCATAGGCTAAGCCTAGGGGTGCCCTAGCCTAAGCCTAGGGGTCCCGTAGCCTTAGGCAAGGGGAGCCCTAGCCTTAGCCTAAGCCTAGGGTTACCCTAGCCTAAGCCTAGGGGTGCCCTATCCTAAGCCTAGGCGTGCCCTAGCCTAAGCCTAGGGGTGCTCTAGCCTTAGGGTAGGGGAGCCCTGGCCTTAGCCTAAGCCTAGGGGTGTCCTAGCCTAAGCCTATGGGTGCCCTAGCCTAAGCCTAGGGGTGCCCTAGCCTTAGGCTAGAAGAGCCCTAGCCTTAGCCTAAGCCTAGGGGTGCCCTAGCTTAAGCCTAGGGGTGCCCTAGCCTAAGCTTAGGGGTGCCCTAGCTTAACCTAGGGGTGCCCTAGCCTAAGCCTAGGGGTGCCCAGGCCTAAGCATAAGCTTAGGGGTGCCCTAGCCTAAGCCTAGGGGTGCCCAGGCCTTAGGCTACGGGAGTCCTTGCCTTAGCTTAAGCCTATGGCTGCCCTAGCCTAAGCTTAAGGGTGCCCTACCCTAAGCCTAGGGGTGCCCTAGCCTAAGCCTAGTGGTACCCTAGCCTAAGCCTAGAGGTGCCCTAGCCTTAGGCTAGGTGAGCCCAAGCATTAGCCTAAGCCTAGGGGTGCCCTAGCCTAAGCCTAGGGGTGCCTGAGCCTAAGCCTAGGGGTGCACTAACCTAAGCTTAGGGGTGCCCTATCCTAAGCCTAGGCGTGCCCTAGCCTAAGCCTAGGGGAGTCCTAGCCTTAGCCTAAGCCTACGGGTGCACTAGCCTAAGCCTAGGGTTGCTGAGCCTAAGCCTAGGTGAGCCCTAGCGTCAGGCTAGGGGAGCCCTAGCCTTAGCCTAAGCCTAGGGGTGCCCTAGCCTAAACCTAGGGGTGCCCTAGCCTGAGCCTTGGGGTGCCCTAGCCTGAGCCTACCGGTGCCCTAGCCTTAGGCTAGGGGAGCCCTAGCTTAGCCTAAGCCTAGGGGTGGCCTAGCCTAAGCCTTTGGGTCCCATAGCCTAAGCCTAGGGGTGCCCTAGCCTAAACCTAGGGGTGCCCTAACCTAAGCCTAGGGGTGCCCTAGCCTAAGCCTAGGGGTGCCCTAGCCTAAGCCTAGGCGTGACCTAGCCTAAGACTAGGGGAGTCCTACCCTTAGCCTAAGCCTAGGGGTGCCCTAGCCTAAGCTTATGGGTGCCGTAGCCTGAGCCTACGGTTGCCCTAGCATAAGGTTAGGGGAGCCCTAGCCTTAGTCTAGCCTAGGGTTGCCCTAGCCTAATCCTAGGGGTGCCATAGCCTGAGTCTAGGGGTGCCCTAACCTGAGGCTCTCAGAGCCGTAGCCTTATCCTAAGCCTAGTGGTGCCCTAGCCTAAGCCTAGGGGTGCCCTAGACTAAGCCTAGGCATGCCCTAGCCTAAGCCTAGGGGTGCCCTATCCTAAGGCTAGGAGAGCCCTAGCCTTAGCCTAAGCCTAGTGGTTTCCTAGCCTCAGCCTAGGGGTGCCCTAGTTTGAGCCTAGGGGTGCCCTAGCCTTAGGCTATGGGATCCCTAGCCTTAGCTTAAGCCTAGGGGTGCCCTAGCCTAAGCCTAGGGGTGCCCTAGTCTAAGCCTAGGGGTGCCCTTGTCTAAGCCTAGGGGTTCCCTAACCTAAGTCTAGGGGTGCCTTTGCCTAAGCCTAGGGGTGCCCTAGCCTAATCCTAGGGGTGTCCTAGCCATAGGCCAAGGGAGCCCTTGCCTTAGCCTAAGCCTAGGGTTGCCCTAGGCTAAGCCTAGGTGTGCCCTAGCCTAAGCCTAGGGGTGCCCTATCCTTAGGCTAGGGGAGCCCTAGCCGTAGCCTAAGCCTAGGTGTGCCCTAGCCTAAGCCTAGGGGTGCCCTAGCCTAAGCCTAGGGGTGTTCTAGCCTTAGGCATGGGGAGCCTAGCCTTAGCCTTAGCCTAGGGGTGCCCTAGCCTAAGCCTAGGGGTGCCCTAGCCTATGCCTTGGGGTGCCCTAGCCTGAGGCTAGGGGAGCCCAAGCCTTAGCCTAAGCCTAGGGGTGCCCTAGCCTAAGCCTAGGGGTGCCCTAGCCTGGGCCTAGGGGTGCCATAGCCTGAGCCTACGGGTGCCCTAGCCTGAGGCTAGGGGAGCCCTAATGTTAGTCTAGCCTAGGATTGCCCTAGCCTAAGCCTAGGGGTGCCATAGCCTGAGTCTAGGGGTGAACTAGCCTGAGGCAAGGGGAGCCACAGTCTTAGCCTAAACCTAGGGGAGCCCTAGCCTAAGCTTAGGGGTGCCCTAGCCTAAGCCTAGGGGTGCCCTAGCCTTAGGCTAGGGTAGCCCTAGCCTGAGCCTAGGGTTGCCCTTGCCTGAGGATAGGGGAGCGCTAGACTTAGCCTAAGCCTAGGATAGCCCTAGCCTAAGATAACGGGTGCCCTAGCCTGAGTCTAGGGGTGCCCTTGCCTGAGGCTAGGGGAGCCGTTGCCTTAGCCTAAGCCTAGGGGTGCCCTAGCCTAAGCCTAGGGGTGTCCTAGCCTAAGCCTAGGGCTGCCCTAGCCTAAGCCTAGGGGTGCTCTAGCCTTAGGCTAGGGGAGCCCAGCCTTAGCCTAATCCTAGGGGTGCCCTAGCCTAAGCCTAGGGGTGCCCTAGCCTAAGCCTAGGGGTTCCCTAGCCTAAGCCTAGGGGTGCCCTAGCCTAAGCCTAGGGGTGCCCTAGCCTTAGGCTAGGAGAGCCCTAGCGTTAGCCTAAGCCTAGGGGTGCCCTAGCCAAAGCCTAGGGGTGCCCTAGCCTAAGCCTAGGGGTGCCCTAGCCTAAGCCTAGGGGTGCCCTAGCCTAAACCTAAGCCTAGGGGTGCCCTAGCCTAAGCCTATGGGTGCCCTAGCCTAAGCCTAGGGGTGCCCTAGAACAAGCCTAGGGGTGCCATCGCCTAAGCCTAGGGGTGCCATAGGCTAAGCCTTGGGGTGCCCTAGCCTAAGCCTAGGGGTTCCCTAGCTTTAGGCAAGGGGAGCCTTAGCCTTAGCCTAAGCCTAGGTTTACCCTAGCCTAAGCCTCGGGGTGCCCTAGCCTGAGCTTAGGGTAGCCCTAGCCTGAGCCTACGGGTGCCCTAGCCTTAGGCTAGGGGAGCCCTAACCTTACCCTAAGCCTAGGGGTGGCCTAGCCTAAGCCTATGGGTCCCATAGCCTAAGCCTTGGGGTGCCCTAGCCTAAGCCTAGGTGTGCCCTAGCCTAAGCCTAGGGGTGCCGTAACCTGAGGCTCTCGGAGCCGTAGCCTTATCCTAAGCCTAGTGGTGCCCTAGCCTAAGCCTAGGCGTGCCCTAGCCTAAGCCTAGGCATGCCCTAGCCTAAGCCTAAGCCTAGGGGTGCCCTAGCCTGAGCCTAGGTGTGCCCTAGCCTAAGCCTAGGGAGCCCTAGCCTTAGGCTAGGGGAGCCCTAGCCTTAGCCTAAGCCTAGGTGCTCCCTAGCCTAAGCCTAGGGGTGGCCTAGCCTAAGCCTAGGCGTCCCCTAGCCTAAGCTTTGGGATGCCCTAGTCTTAGGCTAGGGGAGCCCTAGCCTTAGCCTAAGCTTAGGGGTGCCCTAGCCTAAGTCTAGGGGTGCCCTAACCTAAGCCTAGGGGTGCCCTAGACTAAGACTAGTGGTGCCCTAGCCTTAGGCTAGGTAAGCCCAAGCCTTAGCCTAAGCCTAGTGGTGCCCTAGCCTAAGCCTAGGGGTGCCTGAGCCTAAGCCTAGGGGTGCCCTAACCTAAGCCTAGGGGTGCCCTAGCCTAAGCCTAGGCATGCCCTAGCCTAAGCCTAGGGGAGTCCTAGCCTTAGCCTAAGCCTAGGGGTGCCCTAGACTTAGCCTAAGCCTATGTCTGCCCTAGCCTAAGCCTAGGGGTGCCCTAGCCTATGCCTTGGGGTGCCCTAGGCTGAGGCTAGGGGAGCCCAAGCCTTAGCCTAAGCCAAGGGGTGCCCTAGCCTAAGCCTAGGGGTGCCCTAGCCTGGGCCTAGGGGTGCCATAGCCTGAGCCTACGGGTGCCCTAGCCTGAGGCTAGGGGAGCCCTAATGTTAGTCTAGCCTAGGATTGCCCTAGCCTAAGCCTAGGGGTGCCATAGCCTGAGTCTAGGGGTGAACTAGCCTGAGGCAAGGGGAGCCACAGTCTTAGCCTAAACCTAGGGGAGCCCTAGCCTAAGCTTAGGGGTGCCCTAGCCTAAGCCTAGGGGTGCCCTAGCCTTAGGCTAGGGTAGCCCTAGCCTGAGCCTAGGGTTGCCCTTGCCTGAGGATAGGGGAGCGCTAGACTTAGCCTAAGCCTAGGATAGCCCTAGCCTAAGATAACGGGTGCCCTAGCCTGAGTCTAGGGGTGCCCTTGCCTGAGGCTAGGGGAGCCGTTGCCTTAGCCTAAGCCTAGGGGTGCCCTAGCCTAAGCCTAGGGGTGTCCTAGCCTAAGCCTAGGGCTGCCCTAGCCTAAGCCTAGGGGTGCTCTAGCCTTAGGCTAGGGGAGCCCAGCGTTAGCCTAATCCTAGGGGTGCCCTAGCCTAAGCCTAGGGGTGCCCTAGCCTAAGCCTAGGGGTTCCCTAGCCTAAGCCTAGGGGTGCCCTAGCCTAAGCCTAGGGGTGCCCTAGCCTTAGGCTAGGAGAGCCCTAGCGTTAGCCTAAGCCTAGGGGTGCCCTAGCCAAAGCCTAGGGGTGCCCTAGCCTAAGCCTAGGGGTGCCCTAGCTTAAGCCTAGGGGTGCCCTAGCCTAAACCTAAGCCTAGGGGTGCCCTAGCCTAAGCCTATGGGTGCCCTAGCCTAAGCCTAGGGGTGCCCTAGAACAAGCCTAGGGGTGCCATCACCTAAGCCTACGGGTGCCATAGGCTAAGCCTTGGGGTGCCCTAGCCTAAGCCTAGGGGTTCCCTAGCTTTAGGGAAGGGGAGCCTTAGCCTTAGCCTTAGCCTAAGCCTAGGTTTACCCTAGCCTAAGCCTCGGGGTGCCCTAGCCTGAGCTTAGGGTAGCCCTAGCCTGAGCCTACGGGTGCCCTAGCCTTAGGCTAGGGGAGCCCTAACCTTACCCTAAGCCTAGGGGTGGCCTAGCCTAAGCCTATGGGTCCCATAGCCTAAGCCTTGGGGTGCCCTAGCCTAAGCCTAGGTGTGCCCTAGCCTAAGCCTAGGGGTGCCGTAACCTGAGGCTCTCGGAGCCGTAGCCTTATCCTAAGCCTAGTGGTGCCCTAGCCTAAGCCTAGGCGTGCCCTAGCCTAAGCCTAGGCATGCCCTAGCTTAAGCCTAAGCCTAGGGGTGCCCTAGCCTGAGCCTAGGTGTGCCCTAGCCTAAGCCTAGGGAGCCCTAGCCTTAGGCTAGGGGAGCCCTAGCCTTAGCATAAGCCTAGGTGCTCCCTAGCCTAAGCCTAGGGGTGGCCTAGCCTAAGCCTAGGCGTCCCCTAGCCTAAGCTTTGGGATGCCCTAGTCTTAGGCTAGGGGAGCCCTAGCCTTAGCCTAAGCTTAGGGGTGCCCTAGCCTAAGTCTAGGGGTGCCCTAACCTAAGCCTAGGGGTGCCCTAGACTAAGACTAGTGGTGCCCTAGCCTTAGGCTAGGTAAGCCCAAGCCTTAGCCTAAGCCTAGTGGTGCCCTAGCCTAAGCCTAGGGGTGCCTGAGCATAAGCCTAGGGGTGCCCTAACCTAAGCCTAGGGGTGCCCTAGCCTAAGCCTAGGCATGCCCTAGCCTAAGCCTAGGGGAGTCCTAGCCTTAGCCTAAGCCTAGGGGTGCCCTAGACTTAGCCTAAGCCTATGTCTGCCCTAGCCTAAGCCTAGGGGTGCCCTAGCCTAAGCCTAGGGGAGCCCTAGACTTAGCCTAAGCTTATGGCTGCCCTAGCCTAAGCCTAGGGGTGCCCTAGCCTAAGCCTAGGGGTGCCCTAACCTTAGGCTAGGGGAGCCCTAGCCTTTGCCTAAGCCTAGGGGTGCCCTAGCGTAAGTCTAGGGATGCCCTTGCCTAAGCCTAGGGGTGCCCTAGCCTAAGTCTATGGGTGCCCTAGCCTAAGCCTAGGGGTGCCCTAGCCTTAGACTAAGCCTAGGGGTGCACTAGTCTAATCCTAGGGGTTCCCTAGCCTAAGCCTAGGGGTGCCCTAGCCTTAGGCTAGGGGAGCCCTAGCCTTAGCCTAAGACCAGGGGTGCCCCTGCCTAAGTCTAGGGGTGCCCAAGCCTAAGCCTAGATGTGCCCTAACCTAAGCTTAGAGCTGCCCTAGCCTAAGCCTAGGGGTGCCCTAGGCTTAGGCTAGGCGAGCCCTAGCCTTAGCCTAAGCCTAGGGGTGCCCTAGCCTTAGCCTAAGCCTAGGGGTGCCCTAGCCTAAGCCTAAGGGTGCCCTAGCCTAAGCCTAGGGGTGTTCTAGCCTTAGGCAAGGGGAGCCTAGCTTTAGCCTTAGCCTAGGGGTGCCCTAGCCTAAGCCTAGGGGTGCCCTAGCCTAAGCCTTGGGGTGCCCTAGCCTGAGGCTAGGGGAGCCCAAGCCTTAGCCTAAGCCTAGGGGTGCCCTAGCCTAAGCCTAGGGGTGCCCTAGCCTGGGCCTAGGGGTGCCATAGCCTGAGCCTACGGGTGCCCTAGCCTGAGGCTAGGGGAGCCCTAATGTTAGTTAGCCTAGGATTGCCCTAGCCTAAGCCTAGGGGTGCCATAGCCTGAGTCTAGGGGTGAAATAGCCTGAGGCAAGTGGAGCCACAGTCTTAGCCTAAACCTAGGGGAGCCCTAGCCTAAGCTTAGGGGTGCCCTAGCCTAAGCCTAGGGGTGCCCTAGCCTTAGGCTAGGGTAGCCCTAGCCTGAGCCTACGGGTGCCCCTGCCTGAGGATAGGGGAGCCCTAGACTTAGCCTAAGCCTAGGATTGCCCTAGCCTAAGATAACGGGTGCCCTAGCCTGAGTCTAGGGGTGCCCTTGCCTGAGGCTAGGGGAGCCGTTGCCTTAGCCTAAGTCTAGGGGTGCCCTAGCCTAAGCCTAGGGGTGCCGAAGCTTAAGCCTAGGGGTGCCCTAGCCTTAGTCTAGGAGTTCCCTAGCCTAAGCCTAGGGGTGCCCTAGCCTAAGCCTAAGTTAGCCCAGCCTTAGCCTAAGCCTAGGGGTGCCCTAGCCTAAGCCTAGGGGTGTCCTAGCCTAAGCCTAGGGGTGCCCTAGCCTAAGCCTAGGGGTGCTCTAGCCTTAGGCTAGGGGAGCCCAGCCTTAGCCTAAGCCTAGGGGTGCCCTAGCCTAAGCCTAGGGGTGCCCTAGCCTAAGCTTAGGGGTGCAATAGCCTGAGTCTAGGGGTGCACTAGCCTGAGGCTAGGGGAGCCGTAGCCTTAGCCTAAGCATAGGGGAGCCCTAGCTTAAGCCTAGGGGTGTACTAGCCTAAGCCTAGGGGTGCCCTAGGCTAAGCCTTGCGGTGCCCTAGCCTAAGCCTAGGCTTCCCCTAGCCTAAGCCTAGGGGAGTCCTAGCCTAAGCCTAGGGGTGCCCTAGCCTAAGCCTAAGGGTGCCCTAGCCTTAGCCTAAGCCTAGGGGTGCCCTAGTCTAAGCCTAGGGTGCCCTATCCTGAGCCTAGGGAGCCCTACCTTAGCCTAAGCATAGGATTGTCCTAGCCTAAGCTTAGGGGTGCCCTAGCCCTAGCCTGAATCTAGGGGTGCCGTTGCCTTAGCCTAAGTCTAGGGGTGCCTTAGCCTAAGCCTAGGGGTGCCCTAGCCTAAGCCTAGAGGTGCCCTAGCCTAAGCCTAGGGGTGCCCTAGCCTAAGCCTAGGGGTGCCCTAGCCTAAGCCTAGGGGTGCCCTAGTCTAAGCCTAGGGTGCCCTATCCTGAGCCTAGGGAGCCCTACCTTAGCCTAAGCATAGGATTGTCCTAGCCTAAGCTTAGGGGTGCCCTAGCCTGAATCTAGGGGTGCCGTTGCCTTAGCCTAAGTCTAGGGGTGCCTTAGCCTAAGCCTAGGGGTGCCCTAGCCTAAGCCTAGGGGTGCCCTAGCCTAAGCCTAGGGGTGCCCTAGCCTTAGGCTAGGAGAGCCCTAGCCTTAGCCTAAACCCAGGGGTGTCCTAGCCAAAGCCTAGGGGTTCCCTAGCCTAAGCCTAGGGGTGCCCTAGCCTAAGCCTAGGCGTGCCCTAGCCTAAACCTAAGCCTAGGGGTGCCCTAGCATAAGCCTATGGGTGCCCTAGCCTAAGCCTAGGGGTGCCCTAGAACAATCCTAGGGGTGCCATCGCCTAAGCCTAGGGGTGCCATAGGCAAAGCCTAGGGGTGCCTTAGCCTAAGCCTAGGGGTTCCCTAGCTTTAGGCAAGGGGAGCCTTAGCCTTAGCCTAAGCCTAGGTTTACCCTAGCCTAAGCCTAGGGGTTCCCTACCCTAAGCCTAAGGGTGCCCTAGCCTAAGCCTAGAGGTGCCCTAGCCTAAGCCTATGGGTGCCCTAACCTAAGCCTAGGGGTGCCCTAGCCTTAGCCTAGGGATGCCCTAGCCTAAGCCTAGGGGTGCCCTAGCCTAAGCCTAAGCTTAGGGGTGCCCTAGCCTAAGCCTAGGGGTGCCCAGGCCTTAGGCTAGGGGAGCCCTTGCCTTAGCTTAAGCCTATGGCTGCCATAGCCTAAGCCTAGTGGTGACCTACCCTAAGCCTAGAGGTGCCCTAGCCTTCGGCTAGGTGAGACCAAGCATTAGCCTAAGCCTAGGGGTGCCCTAGCCTAAGCCTAGGGGTGCCTGAGCCTAAGCCTAGGGGTGCCCTAACCTAAGCCTAGGGGTGCCCTAGCCTAAGCCTAGGCGTGCCCTAGCCTAAGCCTAGGGGAGTCCTAGCCTTAGCCTAAGCCTACGGGTGCCCTAGCCTAAGCCTAGGGGTGCCCTAGCCTAAGCCTAGGTGAGCCCTAGCCTCAGGCTAGGGGAGCTCTAGCCTTAGCCTAAGCCTAGGGGTGCCCTAGCCTGAGCCTACGGGTGCCCTAGCCTTAGGCTAGGGGAGCCCTAACCTTACCCTAAGCCTAGGGGTGGCCTAGCCTAAGCCTATGGGTCCCATAGCCTAAGCCTAGGGGTGCCCTAGCCTAAGCCTAGGGGTGCCCTAGCCTAAGCCTAGGGGTGCCCTAGCCTAAGCCTAGGCATCCCCTAGGCTAAGCCTAGGGGAGTCCTAGCCTTAGCCTAAGCCTAGGGGTGCCCTAGCCTAAGCCTATGGGTGCCCTAGCCTGATTCTATGGGTGCCCTAGCATAAGGTTAGGGGAGCCCTAGCCTTAGTCTAGCCTAGGATTGCCCTAGCCTAAGCCTAGGGTTGCCATAGCCTGAGTCTAGGGGTGCCCTAACCTGAGGCTCTCGGAGCCGTAGCCTTATCCTAAGCCTAGAGGTGCCCGAGCCTAAGCCTAGGCGTGCCCTAGCCTAAGCCTAGGCATGCCCTAGCCTAAGCCTAAGCCTAGGGGTGCCCTAGCCTGAGCCTAGGGGTGCCCTAGCTTGAGCCTAGGGGTGACCTAGCCTTAGGCTAGGGGATCCTTAGCCTTAGCTTAAGCCTATGTGTGCCCTAGCCTAAGCCTAGGGGTGCCATAGCCTGAGTCTAGGGGTGCCCTAACCTGAGGCTCTCAGAGCCGTAGCCTTATCCTAAGCCTAGTGGTGCCCTAGCCTAAGCCTAGGGGTGCCCTAGACTAAGCCTAGGCATGCCCTAGCCTAAGCCTAGGGGTGCCCTATCCTAAGGCTAGGAGAGCCCTAACCTTAGCCTAAGCCTAGGGGTGCCTTAGCTTCAGCCTAGGGGTGCCCTAGCTTGAGCCTAGGGGTGCCCTAGTCTTAGGCTATGGGATCCCTAGCCTTAGCTTAAGCCTAGGGGTGCCCTAGCCTAAGCCTAGGGGTGCCCTAGCCTAAGCCTAGGGGTGCCCTTGCCTAAGCCTAGGGGTTCCCTAGCCTAAGTCTAGGGGTGCCTTTGCCTAAGCCTAGGGGTGCCCTAGCCTAATCATAGGGGTGTCCTAGCCATAGGCCAAGGGAGCCCTTGCCTTAGCCTAAGCCTAGGGGTGCCCTAGTCTAAGCCTAGGGTGCCCTATCCTGAGCCTAGGGAGCCCTACCTTAGCCTAAGCATAGGATTGTCCTAGCCTAAGCTTAGGGGTGCCCTAGCCTGAGTTTAGGGGTGCCCTAGCCTGAGGCTAGGGGAGCCGTTGCCTTAGCCTAAGTCTAGGGGTGCCTTAGCCTAAGCCTAGGGGTGCCCTAGCCTAAGCCTAGAGGTGCCCTAGCCTAAGCATAGGGGTTCCCTAGCCCAAGCCTATGGGTGCCCTAGCCTTAGGCTAGGGGAGCCCTAGACTTAGCCTAAGCCTAGGGCTGACCTAGCCTAAGCCTAGGGGTGCCCGAGCCTAAGCCTAGAGGTGCCCTAGCCTAAGCCTAGGGGTGATCTAGCCTAAGCCTAGGGGTGCCCTAGCCTAAGCCTAGGGGTTCCCTAGCCTAAGCCTAGGGGTTCCCTAGCCTAAGCCTAGGGGTGCCCTAGCCAAAGCCTAGGGGTGCCCTAGCCTAAGCCTAGGGGTGCCCTAGCCTAAGCCTAGGGGTGCCCTAGCCTAAACCTAAGCCTAAGGGTGCCCTAGCCTAAGCCTAGGGGTGCCCTAGCCTAAACCTAAGCCTAGGGGTGCCCTAGCCTAAGCCTATGGGTGCCCTAGCCTAAGCCTAGGGGTGCCCTAGAACAAGCCTAGGGGTGCCATCGCCTAAGCCTAGGGGTGCCATAGGCTAAGCCTAGGGGTGCCTTAGCCTAAGCCTAGGGGTTCCCTAGCTTTAGGCAAGGGGAGCCTTAGCCTTAGCCTAAGCCTAGGTTTACCGTAGCCTAAGCCTAGGGGTTCCCTACCCTAAGCCTAGGGGTGCCCTAGCCTAAGCCTAGAGGTGCCCTAGCCTAAGCCTATGGGTGCCCTAACCTAAGCCTAGGGGTGCCCTAGCCTTAGCCTAGGGATGCCCTAGCCTAAGCCTAGGGGTGCCCTAGCCTTAGCCTAAGCCTAGTAGTGCCCTAGTCTAAGCCTAGGGTGCCCTATCCTGAGCCTAGGGAGCTCAACCTTAGCCTAAGCATAGGATTGTCCTAGCCTAAGCTTAGGTGTGCCCTAGCCTGAGTCTAGGGGTGCCCTAGCCTGAGGCTAGGGGAGCCGTTGCCTTAGCCTAAGTCTAGGTGTGCCTTAGCCTAAGCCTAGGGGTGCCCTAGCCTAAGCCTAGAGGTGCCCTAGCCTAAGCCTAGGGGTGCCCTAGCCTAAGCCTAGGGGTGCCCTAGCCTAAGCCTAGGGGTGCCCTAGCCTAAGCCTAGGGGTGCACTAGCCTAAGCCTAGGGGTGCCCTAGCCTAAACCTAAGTCTAGGGGTGCCCCAGCATAAGAATATGGGTGCCCTAGCCTAAGCCTAGGGGTGCCCTAGAACAAGACTAGGGGTGCGATCGCCTAAGCCTAGGGGTGCAATAGGCTAAGCCTAGGGGTGCCTTAGCCTAAGCCTAGGGGTTCCCTAGCTTTAGGCAAGGGGAGCCTTAGCCTTAGCCTAAGCCTAGGTTTACCCTAGCCTAAGCCTAGGGGTGCCCTAGCCTAAGCCTATGGGTGCCCTAACCTAAGCCTAGGGGTGCCCTAGCCTTAGCCTAGGGATGCCCTAGCCTAAGCCTAGGGGTGCCCTAGCCTAACCCTAAGCTTAGGGGTGCCCTAGCCTAAGCCTAGGGGTGCCCAGTCCTTAGGCTAGGGGAGCCCTTGCCGTAGCTTAAGCCTATGGCTGCCATAGCCTAAGCCTAGTGGTGCCCTACCCCAAGCCTAGAGGTGCCCTAGCCTTAGGCTAGGTGAGACCAAGCATTAGCCTAAGCCTAGGGGTGCCCTAGCCTGAGCCTAGGGGTGCCTGAGCCTAAGCCTAGGGGTGCCCTAACCTAAGCCTAGGGGTGCCCTAGCCTAAGCCTAGGCGTGCCCTAGCCTAAGCCTAGGGGAGTCCTAGCCTTAGCCTAAGCCTACGGGTGCCCTAGCGTAAGCCTAGGGGTGCCCTAGCCTAAGCCTAGGTGAGCCCTAGCCTCAGGCTAGGGGAGCCCTAGCCTTAGCCTAAGCCTAGGGGTGCCCTAGCCTGAGCCTACGGGTGCCCTAGCCTTAGGCTAGGGGAGCCCTAACCTTACCCTAAGCCTAGGGGTGGCCTAGCCTAAGCCTATGGGTCCCATAACCTAAGCCTAGGGGTGCCCTAGCCTAAGCCTAGGGGTGCCCTAGCCTAAGCCTAGGGGTGCCCTAGCCTAAGCCTAGGGGTGCCCTAGCCTAAGCCTAGGCTTCCCCTAGCCTAAGCCTAGGGGAGTCCTAGCCTTAGCCTAAGCCTAGGGGTGCCCTAGCCTAAGCCTATGGGTGCCCTAGCCTGATCCAACGGGTGCCCTAGCATAAGGTTAGGGGAGCACTAGCCTTAGTCTAGCCTAGGATTGCCCTAGCCTAAGCCTAGGGTTGCCATGGCCTGAGTCTAGGGGTGCCCTAACCTGAGGCTCTCGGAGCCGTAGCCTTATCCTAAGCCTAGTGGTGCCCGAGCCTAAGCCTAGGCGTGCCCTAGCCTAAGCCTAGGCATGCCCTAGCCTAAGCCTAAGCCTAGGGGTGCCTTAGCCTGAGCCTAGGGGTGCCCTAGCTTGAGCCTAGGGGTGACCTAGCCTTAGGCTAGGGGATCCTTAGCCTTAGCTTAAGCCTAGGTGTGCCCTATCCTAAGCCTAGGGGTGCTATAGCCTGAGTCTAGGGGTGCTCTAACCTGAGGCTCTCAGAGACGTAGCCTTATCCTAAACCTAGTGGTGCCCTAGCCTAAGCCTAGGGGTGCCCTAGACTAAGCCTAGGCATGCCCTAGCCTAAGCCTAGGGGTGCCCTATCCTAAGGCTAGGAGAGCCGTAGCCTTAGCCTAAGCCTAGGGGTGCCTTAGCCTCAGCCTAGGTGTGCCCTAGCTTGAGCCTAGGGGTGCCCTAGCCTTAGGCTATGGGATCCCTAGCCTTAGCTTAAGCCTAGGGGTGCCCTAGCCTAAGCCTAGGGGTGCCCTAGCCTAAGCCTAGGGGTGCCCTAGCCTAAGCCTAGGGGTGCTCTTGCCTAAGCCTAGGGGTTCCCTAGCCTAAGTCTAGGGGTGCCTTTGCCTAAGCCTAGGGGTGCCCTAGCCTAATCCTAGGGGTGTCCTAGCCATAGGCCAAGGGAGCCCTTGCCTTAGCCTAAGCCTAGGGGTGCCTAGGCTAAGCCTAGGTGTGCCCTAGCCTAAGCCTAGGGGTGCCCTAGCCTTAGGCTAGGGGAGCCCTAGCCTTAGCCTAAGCCTAGGTGTGCCCTAGCCTAAGCCTAGGGGTGCCCTAGCCTAAGCCTAGGGGTGTTCCAGCCTTAGGCATGGGAAGCCTAGCCTTAGCCTTAGCCTAGGGGTGCCCTAGCCTAAGCCTAGGGGTGCCCTAGCCTAAGCCTTGGGGTACCCTAGCCTGAGGCTAGGGGAGCCCAAGCCTTAGCCTAAGTCTAGGGGTGCCCTAACCTAAGCCTAGGGGTGCCCTAGCCGGGGCCTAGGGGTGCCATAGCCTGAGCCTAAGGGTGCCCTAGCCTGAGGCTAGGGGAGCCCTAATGTTAGTCTAGCCTAGGATTTCCCTAGCCTAAGCCTAGGGGTGCCATAGCCTGAGTCTAGGGGTGAACTAGCCTGAGGCAAGAGGAGCCACAGTCTTAGCCTAAACCTAGGGGAGCCCTAGCCTAAGCTTAGGGGTGCCCTAGCCTAAGCCTAGGGGTTCCCTAGCTTAAGCCTAGGGGTGCCCTAGCCTTAGGCTAGAAGAGCCCTAGCCTTAGCCTAAGCCTAGGGGTGCCCTAGCTTAAGCCTAGGGGTGCCCTAGCCTAAGCTTAGGGGTGCCCTAGCTTAACCTAGGGGTGCCCTAGCCTAAGCCTAGGGGTGCCCCAGCCTAAGCCTAAGTTTAGGGGTGCCCTAGCCTAAGCCTAGTGGTGCCCAGGCCTTAGGCTAGGGGAGCCCTTGCCTTAGCTTAAGCCTATGGCTGCCCTACCCTAAGCTTAAGGGTGCCCTACCCTAAGCTTAGGGGTGCCCTAGCCTTAGGCTAGGGGAGCCCTAGCCTTAGCCTAAGCCTAGGGGTGCCCTAGCCTAAGCCTAGTGGTACCCTAGCCTAAGCCTAGAGGTGCCCGAGCCTTAGGCTAGGTGAGCCCAAGCATTAGCCTAAGCCTAGGGGTGCCCTAGCCTAAGCCTAGGGGTGCCGGAGCCTAAGCCTAGGGGTGCCCTAACCTAAGCCTAGGGGTGCCCTATCCTAAGCCTAGGCGTGCCCTAGCCTAAGCCTAGGGGAGTCCTAGCCTTAGCCTAAGCCTACGGGTGCCCTAGCCTAAGCCTAGGGTTGCTGAGGCTAAGCCTAGGTGAGCCCTAGCCTAAACCTATGGGTGCCCTAGCCTGAGCCTAGGGGTGCCCTAGCCTGAGCCTACGGGTGCCCTAGCCTTAGGCTAGGGGAGCCATAGCCTTAGCCTAAGCCTAGGGGTGGCCTAGCCTAAGCCTATGGGTCCCATAGCCTAAGCCTAGGGGTGCCCTAGCCTAATCCTATGGGTGCCCTAGCCTGAGCCTACGGTTACCCTAGCATAAGGTTAGGGGAGCCCTAGCCTTAGTCTAGCCTAGGATTGCCCTAGCCTAAGCCTAGGGGTGCCATAGCCTGAGTCTAGGGGTGCCCTAACCTGAGGCTCTCAGAGCCGTAGCCTTATCCTAAGCCTAGTGGTGCCCTAGCCTAAGCCTAGGGGTGCCCTAGACTAAGCCTAGGCATGCCCTAGCCTAAGCCTAGGGGTGCCCTATAATAAGGGAAGGAGAGCCCTAGCCTTAGCCTAAGCCTAGGGGTGCCTTAGCCTCAGCCTAGGGATGCCCTAGCTTGAGCCTCGGGGTGCCCTAGCCTTAGGCTATGGGATCCCTAGCCTTAGCTTAAGCCTAGGGGTGCCCTAGCCTAAGCCTAGGGGTGCCCTAGCCTAAGCCTAGGGGTGCCCTTGCCTAAGCCTAGGGGTTCCCTAGCCTAAGTCTAGGGGTGCCTTTGCCTAATCCTAGGGGTGCCCTAGCCTAATCCTAGGGGTGTCCTAGCCATAGGCCAAAGGAGCCCTTGCCTTAGCCTAAGCTTAGGGGTGCCCTAGGCTAAGCCTAGGGGTGCCCTAGACTAAGCCTAGGCATGCCCTAGCCTAAGCCTAGGGGTGCCCTATCCTAAGGCTAGGAGAGCCCTAACCTTAGCCTAAGCCTAGGGGTGCCTTAGCCTCAGCCTAGGGGTGCCCTAGCTTGAGCCTAGGGGTGCCCTAGCCTTAGGCTTTGGGATCCCTAGCCTTAGCTTAAGCCTAGGGGTGCCCTAGCCTAAGCCTAGGGGTGCCCTAGCCTAAGCCTAAGGGTGCCCTTGCCTAAGCCTAGGGGTTCCCTAGCCTAAGTCTAGGGGTGCCTTTGCCTAAGCCTAGGGGTGCCCTAGCCTAATCATAGGGGTGTCCTAGACATAGGCCAAGGGAGCCCTTGCCTTAGCCTAAGCCTAGGGGTGCCCTAGTCTAAGCCTAGGGTGCCCTATCCTGAGCCTAGGGAGCCCTACCTTAGCCTAAGCATAGGATTGTCCTAGCCTAAGCTTAGGGGTGCCCTAGCCTGAGTTTAGGGGTGCCCTAGCCTGAGGCTAGGGGAGCCGTTGCCTTAGCCTAAGTCTAGGGGTGCCTTAGCCTAAGCCTAGGGGTGCCCTAGCCTAAGCCTAGAGGTGCCCTAGCCTAAGCATAGGGGTTCCCTAGCCCAAGCCTATGGGTGCCCTAGCCTTAGGCTAGGGGAGCCCTAGACTTAGCCTAAGCCTAGGGCTGACCTAGCCTAAGCCTAGGGGTGCCCGAGCCTAAGCCTAGAGGTGCCCTAGCCTAAGCCTAGGGGTGATCTAGCCTAAGCCTAGGGGTGCCCTAGCCTAAGCCTAGGGGTTCCCTAGCCTAAGCCTAGGGGTTCCCTAGCCTAAGCCTAGGGGTGCCCTAGCCAAAGCCTAGGGGTGCCCTAGCCTAAGCCTAGGGGTGCCCTAGCCTAAGCCTAGGGGTGCCCTAGCCTAAACCTAAGCCTAAGGGTGCCCTAGCCTAAGCCTAGGGGTGCCCTAGCCTAAACCTAAGCCTAGGGGTGCCCTAGCCTAAGCCTATGGGTGCCCTAGCCTAAGCCTAGGGGTGCCCTAGAACAAGCCTAGGGGTGCCATCGCCTAAGCCTAGGGGTGCCATAGGCTAAGCCTAGGGGTGCCTTAGCCTAAGCCTAGGGGTTCCCTAGCTTTAGGCAAGGGGAGCCTTAGCCTTAGCCTAAGCCTAGGTTTACCGTAGCCTAAGCCTAGGGGTTCCCTACCCTAAGCCTAGGGGTGCCCTAGCCTAAGCCTAGAGGTGCCCTAGCCTAAGCCTATGGGTGCCCTAACCTAAGCCTAGGGGTGCCCTAGCCTTAGCCTAGGGATGCCCTAGCCTAAGCCTAGGGGTGCCCTAGCCTTAGCCTAAGCCTAGTAGTGCCCTAGTCTAAGCCTAGGGTGCCCTATCCTGAGCCTAGGGAGCTCAACCTTAGCCTAAGCATAGGATTGTCCTAGCCTAAGCTTAGGGGTGCCCTAGCCTGAGTCTAGGGGTGCCCTAGCCTGAGGCTAGGGGAGCCGTTGCCTTAGCCTAAGTCTAGGTGTGCCTTAGCCTAAGCCTAGGGGTGCCCTAGCCTAAGCCTAGAGGTGCCCTAGCCTAAGCCTAGGGGTGCCCTAGCCTAAGCCTAGGGGTGCCCTAGCCTAAGCCTAGGGGTGCACTAGCCTAAGCCTAGGGGTGTCCTAGCCTAAACCTAAGTCTAGGGGTGCCCCAGCATAAGAATATGGGTGCCCTAGCCTAAGCCTAGGGGTGCCCTAGAACAAGACTAGGGGTGCGATCGCCTAAGCCTAGGGGTGCAATAGGCTAAGCCTAGGGGTGCCTTAGCCTAAGCCTAGGGGTTCCCTAGCTTTAGGCAAGGGGAGCCTTAGCCTTAGCCTAAGCCTAGGTTTACCCTAGCCTAAGCCTAGGGGTGCCCTAGCCTAAGCCTATGGGTGCCCTAACCTAAGCCTAGGGGTGCCCTAGCCTTAGCCTAGGGATGCCCTAGCCTAAGCCTAGGGGTGCCCTAGCCTAACCCTAAGCTTAGGGGTGCCCTAGCCTAAGCCTAGGGGTGCCCAGTCCTTAGGCTAGGGGAGCCCTTGCCGTAGCTTAAGCCTATGGCTGCCATAGCCTAAGCCTAGTGGTGCCCTACCCCAAGCCTAGAGGTGCCCTAGCCTTAGGCTAGGTGAGACCAAGCATTAGCCTAAGCCTAGGGGTGCCCTAGCCTGAGCCTAGGGGTGCC
This sequence comes from Tenrec ecaudatus, assembly GCF_050624435.1. Lineage (NCBI taxonomy): Eukaryota > Metazoa > Chordata > Mammalia > Afrosoricida > Tenrecidae > Tenrec > Tenrec ecaudatus. The sequence goes on along the minus strand of NW_027458631.1, from coordinate 220,231 downwards.
TGAGCCTAAGCCTAGGGGTGCCCTAACCTAAGCCTAGGGGTGCCCTAGCCTAAGCCTAGGCGTGCCCTAGCCTAAGCCTAGGGGAGTCCTAGCCTTAGCCTAAGCCTACGGGTGCCCTAGCCTAAGCCTAGGGGTGCCCTAGCCTAAGCCTAGGTGAGCCCTAGCCTCAGGCTAGGGGAGCCCTAGCCTTAGCCTAAGCCTAGGGGTGCCCTAGCCTGAGCCTACGGGTGCCCTAGCCTTAGGCTAGGGGAGCCCTAACCTTACCCTAAGCCTAGGGGTGGCCTAGCCTAAGCCTATGGGTCCCATAGCCTAAGCCTAGGGGTGCCCTAGCCTAAGCCTAGGGGTGCCCTAGCCTAAGCCTAGGGGTGCCCTAGCCTAAGCCTAGGGGTGCCCTAGCCTAAGCCTAGGCTTCCCCTAGCCTAAGCCTAGGGGAGTCCTAGCCTTAGCCTAAGCCTAGGGGTGCCCTAGCCTAAGCCTATGGGTGCCCTAGCCTGATCCAACGGGTGCCCTAGCATAAGGTTAGGGGAGCACTAGCCTTAGTCTAGCCTAGGATTGCCCTAGCCTAAGCCTAGGGTTGCCATAGCCTGAGTCTAGGGGTGCCCTAACCTGAGGCTCTCGGAGCCGTAGCCTTATCCTAAGCCTAGTGGTGCCCGAGCCTAAGCCTAGGCGTGCCCTAGCCTAAGCCTAGGCATGCCCTAGCCTAAGCCTAAGCCTAGGGGTGCCTTAGCCTGAGCCTAGGGGTGCCCTAGCTTGAGCCTAGGGGTGACCTAGCCTTAGGCTAGGGGATCCTTAGCCTTAGCTTAAGCCTAGGTGTGCCCTATCCTAAGCCTAGGGGTGCTATAGCCTGAGTCTAGGGGTGCTCTAACCTGAGGCTCTCAGAGACGTAGCCTTATCCTAAACCTAGTGGTGCCCTAGCCTAAGCCTAGGGGTGCCCTAGACTAAGCCTAGGCATGCCCTAGCCTAAGCCTAGGGGTGCCCTATCCTAAGGCTAGGAGAGCCGTAGCCTTAGCCTAAGCCTAGGGGTGCCTTAGCCTCAGCCTAGGTGTGCCCTAGCTTGAGCCTAGGGGTGCCCTAGCCTTAGGCTATGGGATCCCTAGCCTTAGCTTAAGCCTAGGGGTGCCCTAGCCTAAGCCTAGGGGTGCCCTAGCCTAAGCCTAGGGGTGCCCTAGCCTAAGCCTAGGGGTGCTCTTGCCTAAGCCTAGGGGTTCCCTAGCCTAAGTCTAGGGGTGCCTTTGCCTAAGCCTAGGGGTGCCCTAGCCTAATCCTAGGGGTGTCCTAGCCATAGGCCAAGGGAGCCCTTGCCTTAGCCTAAGCCTAGGGGTGCCTAGGCTAAGCCTAGGTGTGCCCTAGCCTAAGCCTAGGGGTGCCCTAGCCTTAGGCTAGGGGAGCCCTAGCCTTAGCCTAAGCCTAGGTGTGCCCTAGCCTAAGCCTAGGGGTGCCCTAGCCTAAGCCTAGGGGTGTTCTAGCCTTAGGCATGGGAAGCCTAGCCTTAGCCTTAGCCTAGGGGTGCCCTAGCCTAAGCCTAGGGGTGCCCTAGCCTAAGCCTTGGGGTCCCCTAGCCTGAGGCTAGGGGAGCCCAAGCCTTAGCCTAAGTCTAGGGGTGCCCTAGCCTAAGCCTAGGGGTGCCCTAGCCGGGGCCTAGGGGTGCCATAGCCTGAGCCTAAGGGTGCCCTAGCCTGAGGCTAGGGGAGCCCTAATGTTAGTCTAGCCTAGGATTGCCCTAGCCTAAGCCTAGGGGTGCCATAGCCTGAGTCTAGGGGTGAACTAGCCTGAGGCAAGAGGAGCCACAGTCTTAGCCTAAACCTAGGGGAGCCCTAGCCTAAGCTTAGGGGTGCCCTAGCCTAAGCCTAGGGGTTCCCTAGCTTAAGCCTAGGGGTGCCCTAGCCTTAGGCTAGAAGAGCCCTAGCCTTAGCCTAAGCCTAGGGGTGCCCTAGCTTAAGCCTAGGGGTGCCCTAGCCTAAGCTTAGGGGTGCCCTAGCTTAACCTAGGGGTGCCCTAGCCTAAGCCTAGGGGTGCCCCAGCCTAAGCCTAAGTTTAGGGGTGCCCTAGCCTAAGCCTAGTGGTGCCCAGGCCTTAGGCTAGGGGAGCCCTTGCCTTAGCTTAAGCCTATGGCTGCCCTACCCTAAGTTAGGGGTGCCCTAGCCTTAGGCTAGGGGAGCCCTAGCCTTAGCCTAAGCCTAGGGGTGCCCTAGCCTAAGCCTAGTGGTACCCTAGCCTAAGCCTAGAGGTGCCCGAGCCTTAGGCTAGGTGAGCCCAAGCATTAGCCTAAGCCTAGGGGTGCCCTAGCCTAAGCCTAGGGGTGCCGGAGCCTAAGCCTAGGGGTGCCCTAACCTAAGCCTAGGGGTGCCCTATCCTAAGCCTAGGCGTGCCCTAGCCTAAGCCTAGGGGAGTCCTAGCCTTAGCCTAAGCCTACGGGTGCCCTAGCCTAAGCCTAGGGTTGCTGAGGCTAAGCCTAGGTGAGCCCTAGCCTAAACCTATGGGTGCCCTAGCCTGAGCCTAGGGGTGCCCTAGCCTGAGCCTACGGGTGCCCTAGCCTTAGGCTAGGGGAGCCATAGCCTTAGCCTAAGCCTAGGGGTGGCCTAGCCTAAGCCTATGGGTCCCATAGCCTAAGCCTAGGGGTGCCCTAGCCTAATCCTATGGGTGCCCTAGCCTGAGCCTACGGTTACCCTAGCATAAGGTTAGGGGAGCCCTAGCCTTAGTCTAGCCTAGGATTGCCCTAGCCTAAGCCTAGGGGTGCCATAGCCTGAGTCTAGGGGTGCCCTAACCTGAGGCTCTCAGAGCCGTAGCCTTATCCTAAGCCTAGTGGTGCCCTAGCCTAAGCCTAGGGGTGCCCTAGACTAAGCCTAGGCATGCCCTAGCCTAAGCCTAGGGGTGCCCTATAATAAGGGAAGGAGAGCCCTAGCCTTAGCCTAAGCCTAGGGGTGCCTTAGCCTCATCCTAGGGGTGCCCTAGCTTGAGCCTAGGGGTGCCCTAGCCTTAGGCTATGGGATCCCTAGCCTTAGCTTAAGCCTAGGGGTGCCCTAGCCTAAGCCTTGGGGTGCCCTAGCCTAAGCCTAGGGGTGCCCTTGCCTAAGCCTAGGGGTTCCCTAGCCTAAGTCTAGGGGTGCCTTTGCCTAATCCTAGGGGTGCCCTAGCCTAATCCTAGGGGTGTCCTAGCCATAGGCCAAAGGAGCCCTTGCCTTAGCCTAAGCCTAGGGGTGCCCTAGGCTAAGCCTAGGTGTGCCCTAGCCTAAGCCTAGGGGTGCCCTAGCCTTAGGCTAGGGGAGCCCTAGCCTTAGCCTAAGCCTAGGTGTGCCCTAGCCTAAGCCTAGGGGTGCCCTAGCCTAAGCCTAGGGGTGTTCTAGCCTTAGGCAAGGGGAGCCTAGCCTTAGCCTTAGCCTAGGGGTGCCCTAGCCTAAGCCTAGCGGTGCCCTAGCCTAAGCCTTGGGGTGCCCTAGCCTGAGGCTAGGGGAGCCCAAGCCTTAGCCTAAGCCTAGGGGTGCCCTAGCCTAAGCCTAGGGGTGCCCTAGCCTGGGCCTAGGGGTGCCATAGCCTGAGCCGACGGGTGCCCTAGCCTGAGGCTAGGGGAGCCCTAATGTTAGTCTAGCCTAGGATTGCCCTAGCCTAAGCCTAGGGGTGCCATAGCCTGAGTCTAGGGGTGCCCTAACCTGAGGCTCTCGGAGCCGTAGCCTTATCCTAAGCCTAGTGGTGCCCGAGCCTAAGCCTAGGCGTGCCCTAGCCTAAGCCTAGGCATGCCCTAGCCTAAGCCTAAGCCTAGGGGTGCCTTAGCCTGAGCCTAGGGGTGCCCTAGCTTGAGCCTAGGGGTGACCTAGCCTTAGGCTAGGGGATCCTTAGCCTTAGCTTAAGCCTAGGTGTGCCCTATCCTAAGCCTAGGGGTGCTATAGCCTGAGTCTAGGGGTGCTCTAACCTGAGGCTCTCAGAGACGTAGCCTTATCCTAAGCCTAGTGGTGCCCTAGCCTAAGCCTAGGGGTGCCCTAGACTAAGCCTAGGCATGCCCTAGCCTAAGCCTTGGGGTGCCCTATCCTAAGGCTAGGAGAGCCGTAGCCTTAGCCTAAGCCTAGGGGTGCCTTAGCCTCAGCCTAGGTGTGCCCTAGCTTGAGCCTAGGGGTGCCCTAGCCTTAGGCTATGGGATCCCTAGCCTTAGCTTAAGCCTAGGGGTGCCCTAGCCTAAGCCTAGGGGTGCCCTAGCCTAAGCCTAGGGGTGCCCTAGCCTAAGACTAGGGGTGCTCTTGCCTAAGCCTAGGGGTTCCCTAGCCTAAGTCTAGGGGTGCCTTTGCCTAAGCCTAGGGGTGCCCTAGCCTAATCCTAGGGGTGTCCTAGCCATAGGCCAAGGGAGCCCTTGCCTTAGCCTAAGCCTAGGGGTGCCTAGGCTAAGCCTAGGTGTGCCCTAGCCTAAGCCTAGGGGTGCCCTAGCCTTAGGCTAGGGGAGCCCTAGCCTTAGCCTAAGCCTAGGTGTGCCCTAGCCTAAGCCTAGGGGTGCCCTAGCCTAAGCCTAGGGGTGTTCTAGCCTTAGGCATGGGGAGCCTAGCCTTAGCCTTAGCCTAGGGGTGCCCTAGCCTAAGCCTAGGGGTGCCCTAGCCTAAGCCTTGGGGTACCCTAGCCTGAGGCTAGGGGAGCCCAAGCCTTAGCCTAAGTCTAGGGGTGCCCTAGCCTAAGCCTAGGGGTGCCATAGCCGGGGCCTAGGGGTGCCATAGCCTGAGCCTAAGGGTGCCCTAGCCTGAGGCTAGGGGAGCCCTAATGTTAGTCTAGCCTAGGATTGCCCTAGCCTAAGCCTAGGGGTGCCATAGCCTGAGTCTAGGGGTGAACTAGCCTGAGGCAAGAGGAGCCACAGTCTTAGCCTAAACCTAGGGGAGCCCTAGCCTAAGCTTAGGGGTGCCCTAGCCTAAGCCTAGGGGTTCCCTAGCCTAAGCCTAGGGGTGCCCTAGCTTAAGCCTAGGGGTGCCCTAGCCTAAGCTTAGGGGTGCCCTAGCTTAACCTAGGGGTGCCCTAGCCTAAGCCTAGGGGTGCCCCAGCCTAAGCCTAAGTTTAGGGGTGCCCTAGCCTAAGCCTAGTGGTGCCCAGGCCTTAGGCTAGGGGAGCCCTTGCCTTAGCTTAAGCCTATGGCTGCCCTACCCTAAGCTTAAGGGTGCCCTACCCTAAGCTTAGGGGTGCCCTAGCCTTAGGCTAGGGGAGCCCTAGCCTTAGCCTAAGCCTAGGGGTGCCCTAGCCTAAGCCTAGTGGTACCCTAGCCTAAGCCTAGAGGTGCCCGAGCCTTAGGCTAGGTGAGCCCAAGCATTAGCCTAAGCCTAGGGGTGCCCTAGCCTAAGCCTAGGGGTGCCGGAGCCTAAGCCTAGGGGTGCCCTAACCTAAGCCTAGGGGTGCCCTATCCTAAGCCTAGGCGTGCCCTAGCCTAAGCCTAGGGGAGTCCTAGCCTTAGCCTAAGCCTACGGGTGCCCTAGCCTAAGCCTAGGGTTGCTGAGGCTAAGCCTAGGTGAGCCCTAGCCTAAACCTATGGGTGCCCTAGCCTGAGCCTAGGGGTGCCCTAGCCTGAGCCTACGGGTGCCCTAGCCTTAGGCTAGGGGAGCCATAGCCTTAGCCTAAGCCTAGGGGTGGCATAGCCTAAGCCTATGGGTCCCATAGCCTAAGCCTAGGGGTGCCCTAGCCTAATCCTATGGGTGCCCTAGCCTGAGCCTACGGTTACCCTAGCATAAGGTTAGGGGAGCCCTAGCCTTAGTCTAGCCTAGGATTGCCCTAGCCTAAGCCTAGGGGTGCCATAGCCTGAGTCTAGTGGTGCCCTAACCTGAGGCTCTCAGAGCCGTAGCCTTATCCTAAGCCTAGTGGTGCCCTAGCCTAAGCCTAGGGGTGCCCTAGACTAAGCCTAGGCATGCCCTAGCCTAAGCCTAGGGGTGCCCTATAATAAGGGAAGGAGAGCCCTAGCCTTAGCCTAAGCCTAGGGGTGCCTTAGCCTCAGCCTAGGGGTGCCCTAGCTTGAGCCTCGGGGTGCCCTAGCCTTAGGCTATGGGATCCCTAGCCTTAGCTTAAGCCTAGGGGTGCCCTAGCCTAAGCCTAGGGGTGCCCTAGCCTAAGCCTAGGGGTGCCCTTGCCTAAGCCTAGGGGTTCCCTAGCCTAAGTCTAGGGGTGCCTTTGCCTAATCCTAGGGGTGCCCTAGCCTAATCCTAGGGGTGTCCTAGCCATAGGCCAAAGGAGCCCTTGCCTTAGCCTAAGCCTAGGGGTGCCCTAGGCTAAGCCTAGGTGTGCCCTAGCCTAAGCCTAGGGGTGCCCTAGCCTTAGGCTAGGGGAGCCCTAGCCTTAGCCTAAGCCTAGGTGTGCCCTAGCCTAAGCCTAGGGGTGCCCTAGCCTAAGCCTAGGGGTGTTCTAGCCTTAGGCAAGGGGAGCCTAGCCTTAGCCTTAGCCTAGGGGTGCCCTAGCCTAAGCCTAGGGGTGCCCTAGCCTAAGCCTTGGGGTGCGCTAGCCTGAGGCTAGGGGAGCCCAAGCCTTAGCCTAAGCCTAGGGGTGCCCTAGCCTAAGCCTAGGGGTGCCCTAGCCTGGGCCTAGGGGTGCCATAGCCTGAGCCTACGGGTGCCCTAGCCTGAAGCTAGGGGAGCCCTAATGTTAGTCTAGCCTAGGATTGCCCTAGCCTAAGCCTAGGGGTGCCATAGCCTGAGTCTAGGGGTGAACTAGCCTGAGGCAAGAGGAGCCACAGTCTTAGCCTAAACCTAGGGGAGCCCTAGCCTAAGCTTAGGGGTGCCCTAGCCTAAGCCTAGGGGTTCCCTAGCTTAAGCCTAGGGGTGCCCTAGCCTTAGGCTAGAAGAGCCCTAGCCTTAGCCTAAGCCTAGGGGTGCCCTAGCTTAAGCCTAGGGGTGCCCTAGCCTAAGCTTAGGGGTGCCCTAGCTTAACCTAGGGGTGCCCTAGCCTAAGCCTAGGGGTGCCCCAGCCTAAGCCTAAGTTTAGGGGTGCCCTAGCCTAAGCCTAGGGGTGCCCAGGCCTTAGGCTAGGGGAGCCCTTGCCTTAGCTTAAGCCTATGGCTGCCCTACCCTAAGCTTAAGGGTGCCATACCCTAAGCTTAGGGGTGCCCTAGCCTTAGGCTAGGGGAGCCCTAGCCTTAGCCTAAGCCTAGGGGTGCCCTAGCCTAAGCCTAGTGGTACCCTAGCCTAAGCCTAGAGGTGCCCGAGCCTTAGGCTAGGTGAGCCCAAGCATTAGCCTAAGCCTAGGGGTGCCCTAGCCTAAGCCTAGGGGTGCCGGAGCCTAAGCCTAGGGGTGCCCTAACCTAAGCCTAGGGGTGCCCTATCCTAAGCCTAGGCGTGCCCTAGCCTAAGCCTAGGGGAGTCCTAGCCTTAGCCTAAGCCTACGGGTGCCCTAGCCTAAGCCTAGGGTTGCTGAGGCTAAGCCTAGGTGAGCCCTAGCCTAAACCTATGGGTGCCCTAGCCTGAGCCTAGGGGTGCCCTAGCCTGAGCCTACGGGTGCCCTAGCCTTAGGCTAGGGGAGCCATAGCCTTAGCCTAAGCCTAGGGGTGGCCTAGCCTAAGCCTATGGGTCCCATAGCCTAAGCCTAGGGGTGCCCTAGCCTAATCCTATGGGTGCCCTAGCCTGAGCCTACGGTTACCCTAGCATAAGGTTAGGGGAGCCCTAGCCTTAGTCTAGCCTAGGATTGCCCTAGCCTAAGCCTAGGGGTGCCATAGCCTGAGTCTAGGGGTGCCCTAACCTGAGGCTCTCAGAGCCGTAGCCTTATCCTAAGCCTAGTGGTGCCCTAGCCTAAGCCTAGGGGTGCCCTAGACTAAGCCTAGGCATGCCCTAGCCTAAGCCTAGGGGTGCCCTATAATAAGGGAAGGAGAGCCCTAGCCTTAGCCTAAGCCTAGGGGTGCCTTAGCCTCAGCCTAGGGGTGCCCTAGCTTGAGCCTAGGGGTGCCCTAGCCTTAGGCTATGGGATCCCTAGCCTTAGCTAAAGCCTAGGGGTGCCCTAGCCTAAGCCTTGGGGTGCCCTAGCCTAAGCCTAGGGGTGCCCTTGCCTAAGCCTAGGGGTTCCCTAGCCTAAGTCTAGGGGTGCCTTTGCCTAATCCTAGGGGTGCCCTAGCCTAATCCTAGGGGTGTCCTAGCCATAGGCCAAAGGAGCCCTTGCCTTAGCCTAAGCCTAGGGGTGCCCTAGGCTAAGCCTAGGTGTGCCCTAGCCTAAGCCTAGGGGTGCCCTAGCCTTAGGCTAGGGGAGCCCTAGCCTTAGCCTAAGCCTAGGTGTGCCTTAGCCTAAGCCTAGGGGTGCCCTAGCCGAAGCCTAGGGGTGTTCTAGCCTTAGGCAAGGGGAGCCTAGCCTTAGCCTTAGCCTAGGGGTGCCCTAGCCTAAGCCTAGGGGTGCCCTAGCCTAAGCCTTGGGGTGCCCTAGCCTGAGGCTAGGGGAGCCCAAGCCTTAGCCTAAGCCTAGGGGTGCCCTAGCCTAAGCCTAGGGGTGCCCTAGCCTGGGCCTAGGGGTGCCATAGCCTGAGCCTACGGGTGCCCTAGCCTGAGGCTAGGGGAGCCCTAATGTTAGTCTAGCCTAGGATTGCCCTAGCCTAAGCCTAGGGGTGCCATAGCCTGAGTCTAGGGGTGAAATAGCCTGAGGCAAGAGGAGCCACAGTCTTAGCCTAAACCTAGGGGAGCCCTAGCCTAAGCTTAGGGGTGCCCTAGCCTAAGCCTAGGGGTTCCGTAGCCTTAGGCTAGGGTAGCCCTAGCCTGAGCCTACGGGTGCCCCTGCCTGAGGATAGGGGAGCCCTAGACTTATCCTAAGCCTAGGATTGCCCTAGCCTAAGATAACGGGTGCCCTAGCCTGAGTCTAGGGGTGCCCTTGCCTGAGGCTAGGGGAGCCGTTGCCTTAGCCTAAGTCTAGGGGTGCCCTAGCCTAAGCCTAGGGGTGCCGAAGCTTAAGCCTAGGGGTGCCCTAGCCTTAGTCTAGGAGTTCCCTAGCCTAAGCCTAGGGGTGCCCTAGCCTAAGCCTAAGTTAGCCCAGCCTTTGCCTAAGCCTAGGGGTGCCCTAGCCTAAGCCTAGGGGTGTCCTAGCCTAAGCCTAGGGGTGCCCTAGCCTAAGCCTAGGGGTGCTCTAGCCTTAGGCTAGGGGAGCCCAGCCTTAGCCTAAGCCTAGGGGTGCCCTAGCCTAAGCCAAGGGGTGCCCTAGCCTAAGCTTAGGGGTGCAATAGCCTGAGTCTAGGGGTGCACTAGCCTGAGGCTAGGGGAGCCGTAGCCTTAGCCTAAGCATAGGGGAGCCCTAGCTTAAGCCTAGGGGTGTCCTAGCCTAAGCCTAGGGGTGCCCTAGGCTAAGCCTTGCGGTGCCCTAGCCTAAACCTAGGCTTCCCCTAGCCTAAGCCTAGGGGAGTCCTAGCCTAAGCCTAGGGGTGCCCTAGCCTAAGCCTAGGGGTGCCCTAGCCTTAGCCTAAGCCTAGGGGTGCCCTAGTCTAAGCCTAGGGTGCCCTATCCTGAGCCTAGGGAGCCCTACCTTAGCCTAAGCATAGGATTGTCCTAGCCTAAGCTTAGGGGTGCCCTAGCCTGAGTCTAGGGGTGCCCTAGCCTGAGGCTTGGGGAGCCGTTGCCTTAGCCTAAGTCTAGGGGTGCCTTAGCCTAAGCCTAGGGGTGCCCTAGCCTAAGCCTAGAGGTGCCCTAGCCTAAGCCTAGGGGTGCCCTATCCAAAGCCTAGGGGTGCCCTAGCCTAAGCCTAGGGGTTCCCTAGCCTAAGCCTAGGGGTGCCCTAGCCTAAGCCTAGGGGTGCACTAGCCTTAGGCTAGGAGAGCCCTAGCCTTAGCCTACGCCCAGGGGTGCCCTAGCCAAAGCCTAGGGGTGCCCTAGCCTAAGCCTAGGGGTGCCCTAGCCTAAGCCTAGGGGTGCCCTAGCCTAAACCTAAGCCTAGGGGTGCCCTAGCAAAAGCCTATGGGTGCCCTAGCCTAAGCCTAGGGGTGCCCTAGAACAATCCTAGGGGTGCCATCGCCTAAGCCTAGGGGTGTCATAGGCTAAGCCTAGGGGTGCCTTAGCCTAAGCCTAGGGGTTCCCTAGCTTTAGGCAAGGGGAGCCTTAGCCTTAGCCTAAGCCTAGGTTTACCCTAGCCTAAGCCTAGGGGTTCCCTACCCTAAGCCTAAGGGTGCCCTAGCCTAAGCCTAGAGGTGCCCTAGCCTAAGCCTATGGGTGCCCTAACCTAAGCCTAGGGGTGCCCTAGCCTTAGCCTAGGGATGCCCTAGCCTAAGCCTAGGGGTGCCCTAGCCTAAGCCTAAGCTTAGGGGTGCCCTAGCCTAAGCCTAGGGGTGCCCAGGCCTTAGGCTAGGGGAGCCCTTGCCTTAGCTTAAGCCTATGGCTGCCATAGCCTAAGCCTAGTGGTGACCTACCCTAAGCAGAGATGTGCCCTAGCCTTCGGCTAGGTGAGACCAAGCATTAGCCTAAGCCTAGGGGTGCCCTAGCCTAAGCCTAGGGGTGCCTGAGCCTAAGCCTAGGGGTGCCCTAACCTAAGCCTAGGGGTGCCCTAGCCTAAGCCTAGGCGTGCCCTAGCCTAAGCCTAGGGGAGTCCTAGCCTTAGCCTAAGCCTACTGGTGCCCTAGCCTAAGCCTAGGGGTGCCCTAGCCTAAGCCTAGGTGAGCCCTAGCCTCAGGCTAGGGTAGCCCTAGCCTTAGCCTAAGCCTAGGGGTGCCCTAGCCTGAGCCTACGGGTGCCCTAGCCTTAGGCTAGGGGAGCCCTAACCTTACCCTAAGCCTAGGGGTGGCCTAGCCTAAGCCTATGGGTCCCATAGCCTAAGCCTAGGGGTGCCCTAGCCTAAGCCTAGGGGTGCCCTAGCCTAAGCCTAGGGGTGCCCTAGCCTAAGCCTAGGGGTGCCCTAGCCTAAGCCTAGGCATCCCCTAGGCTAAGCCTAGGGGAGTCCTAGCCTTAGCCTAAGCCTAGGGGTGCCCTAGCCTAAGCCTATGGGTGCCCTAGCCTGATTCTACGGGTGCCCTAGCATAAGGTTAGGGGAGCCCTAGCCTTAGTCTAGCCTAGGATTGCCCTAGCCTAAGCCTAGGGTTGCCATAGCCTGAGTCTAGGGGTGCCCTAACCTGAGGCTCTCGGAGCCGTAGCCTTATCCTAAGCCTAGTGGTGCCCGAGCCTAAGCCAAGGCGTGCCCTAGCCTAAGCCTAGGCATGCCCTAGCCTAAGCCTAAGCCTAGGGGTGCCCTAGCCTGAGCCTAGGCGTGCCCTAGCTTGAGCCTAGGGGTGACCTAGCCTTAGGCTAGGGGATCCTTAGCCTTAGCTTAAGCCTAGGTGTGCCCTAGCCTAAGCCTAGGGGTGCCATAGCCTGAGTCTAGGGGTGCCCTAACCTGAGGCTCTCAGAGCCGTAGCCTTATCCTAAGCCTAGTGGTGCCCTAACCTAAGCCTAGGGGTGCCCTAGACTAAGCCTAGGGGTGCCATAGCCTGAGTCTAGGGGTGCCCTATCCTGATGCTCTCAGAGCCGTAGCCTTATCCTAAGCCTAGTGGTGCCCTAGCCTAAGCCTAGGGGTGCCCTAGACTAAGCCTAGGCATGCCCTAGCTTAAGCCTAGGGGTGCCCTATCCTAAGGCTAGGAGAGCCCTAACCTTAGCCTAAGCCTAGGGGTGCCTTAGCCTCAGCCTAGGGGTGCCCCAGCTTGAGCCTAGGGGTGCCCTAGCCTTAGGCTATGGGATCCCTAGCCTTAGCTTAAGCCTAGGGGTGCCTTTGCCTAAGCCTAGGGGTGCCCTAGCCTAATCATAGGGGTGTCCTAGCCATAGGCCAAGGGAGCCCTTGCCTTAGCCTAAGCCTAGGGGTGCCCTAGTCTAAGCCTAGGGTGCCCTATCCTGAGCCTAGTGAGCCCTACCTTAGCTTAAGCATAGGATTGTCCTAGCCTAAGCTTAGGGGTGCCCTAGCCTGAGTTTAGGGGTGCCCTAGCCTGAGGCTAGGGGAGCCGTTGCCTTAGCCTAAGTCTGGGGTGCCTTAGCCTAAGTCTAGGGGTGCCCTAGCCTAAGCCTAGAGGTGCCCTAGCCTAAGCATAGGGGTTCCCTAGCCCAAGCCTATGGGTGCCCTAGCCTTAGGCTAGGGGAGCCCTAGACTTAGCCTAAGCCTAGGGCTGACCTAGCCTAAGCCTAGGGGTACCCGAGCCTAAGCCTAGAGGTGCCCTAGCCTAAGCCTAGGGGTGCCCTAGCCTAAGCCTAGGGGTGCCCTAGCCTAAGCCTAGGGGTTCCCTAGCCTAAGCCTATGGGTTCCCTAGCCTAAGCTTGGGGTGCCCTAGCCAAAGCCTAGGGGTGCCCTAGCCTAAGCCTAGATGTGCCCTAGCCTAAGCCTAGGGGTGCCCTAGCCTAAACCTAAGCCTAGGGGTACCCTAGCCTAAGCCTAGGGGTGCCCTAGCCTAAACCTAAGCCTATGGGTGCCCTAGCCTAAGCCTATGGGTGCCCTAGCCTAAGCCTAGGGGTGCCCTAGAACAAGCCTAGGGGTGCCATCGCCTAAGCCTAGGGGTGCCATAGGCTAAGCCTAGGGGTGCCTTAGCCTAAGCCTAGGGGTTCCCTAGCTTTAGGCAAGGGGAGCCTTAGCCTTAGCCTAAGCCTAGGTTTACCCTAGCCTAAGCCTAGGGGTTCCCTACCCTAAGCCTAGGGGTGCCCTAGCCTAAGCCTAGAGGTGCCCTAGCCTAAGCCTATGGGTGCCCTAACCTAAGCCTAGGGGTGCCCTAGCCTTAGCCTAGGGATGCCCTAGCCTAAGCCTAGGGGTGCCCTAGCCTTAGCCTAAGCCTAGGAGTGCCCTAGTCTAAGCCTAGGGTGCCCTATCCTGAGCCTAGGGAGCTCAACCTTAGCCTAAGCATAGGATTGTCCTAGCCTAAGCTTAGGGGTGCCCTAGCCTGAGTCTAGGGGTGCCCTAGCCTGAGGCTAGGGGAGCCTTTGCCTTAGCCTAAGTCTAGGTGTGCCTTAGCCTAAGCCTAGGGGTGCCCTAGCCTAAGCCTAGAGGTGCCCTAGCCTAAGCCTAGGGGTGCCCTAGCCTAAGCCTAGGGGTTCCCTAGCCTAAGCCTAGGGGTGCCCTAGCCTAAGCCTAGGGGTGTCCTAGCCTTAGGCTAGGAGAGCCCTAGCCTTAGCCTAAGCCTAGGGGTGCCCTAGCCAAAGCCTAGGGGTGCCCTAGCCTAAGCCTAGGGGTGCCCTAGCCTAAGCCTAGGGGTGCCCTAGCCTAAACCTAAGCCTAGGGGTGCCCTAGCATAAGAATATGGGTGCCCTAGCCTAAGCCTAGGGGTGCCCTAGAACAAGCCTAGGGGTGCCATCGCCTAAGCCTAGGGGTGCAATAGGCTAAGCCTAGGGGTGCCTTAGCCTAAGCCTAGGGGTTCCCTAGCTTTAGGGAAGGGGAGAGTTAGCCTTAGCCTAAGCCTAGGTTTACCCTAGCCTAAGCCTAGGGGTTCCCTACCCTAAGCCTAGGGGTGCCCTAGCCTAAGCCTAGAGGTGCCCTAGCCTAAGCCTATGGGTGCCCTAACCTAAGCCTAGGGGTGCCCTAGCCTTAGCCTAGGGATGCCCTAGCCTAAGCCTAGGGGTGCCCTAGCCTAACCCTAAGCTTAGGGGTGCCCTAGCCTAAGCCTAGGGGTGCCCAGGCCTTAGGCTAGGGGAGCCCTTGCCTTAGCTTAAGCCTATGGCTGCCATAGCCTAAGCCTAGTGGTGCCCTACCCTAAGCCGAGAGGTGCCCTAGCCTTAGGTTAGGTGAGACCAAGCATTAGCCTAAGCCTAGGGGTGCCCTAGCCTGAGCCTAGGGGTGCCTGAGCCTAAGCCTAGGGGTGCCCTAACCTAAGCCTAGGGGTGCCCTAGCCTAAGCCTAGGCGTGCCCTAGCCTAAGCCTAGGGGAGTCCTAGCCTTAGCCTAAGCCTACGGGTGCCCTAGCCTAAGCCTAGCGGTGCCCTAGCCTAAGCCTAGGTGAGCCCTAGCCTCAGGCTAGTGGAGCCCTAGCCTTAGCCTAAGCCTAGGGGTGCACTAGCCTGAGCCTACGGGTGCCCTAGCCTTAGGCTAGGGGAGCCCTAACCTTACCCTAAGCCTAGGGGTGGCCTAGCCTAAACCTAAGCCTAGGGGTGCCCTAGCATAAGCTTATGGGTGCCCTAGCCTAAGCCTAGGGGTGCCCTAGAACAATCCTAGGGGTGCCATCGCCTAAGCCTAGGTGTGCCATAGGCTAAGCCTAGGGGTGCCTTAGCCTAAGCCTAGGGGTTCCCTAGCTTTAGGCAAGGGGAGCCTTAGCCTTAGCCTAAGCCTAGGTTTACCCTAGCCTAAGCCTAGGGGTTCCCTACCCTAAGCCTAAGGGTGCCCTAGCCTAAACCTAGACGTGCCCTAGCCTTAGCCTAGGGATGCCCTAGCCTAAGCCTAGGGGTGCCCTAGCCTAAGCCTAAGCTTAGGGGTGCCCTAGCCTAAGCCTATGGGTGCCCAGGCCTTAGGCTAGGGGAGCCCTTGCCTTAGCTTAAGCCTATGGCTGCCATAGCCTAAGCCTAGTGGTGACCTACCCTAAGCCTAGAGGTGCCCTAGCCTTCGGCTAGGTGAGACCAAGCATTAGCCTAAGCCTAGGGGTGCCCTAGCCTAAGCCTAGGGGTGCCTGAGCCTAAGCCTAGGGGTGCCCTAACCTAAGCCTAGGGGTGCCCTAGCCTAAGCCTAGGCGTGCCCTAGCCTAAGCCTAGGGGAGTCCTAGCCTTAGCCTAAGCCTACGGGTGCCCTAGCCTAAGCCTAGGGGTGCCCTAGCCTAAGCCTAGGTGAGCCCTAGCCTCAGGCTAGGGTAGCCCTAGCCTTAGCCTAAGCCTAGGGGTGCCCCAGCCTGAGCCTACGGGTGCCCTAGCCTTAGGCTAGGGGAGCCCTAACCTTACCCTAAGCCTAGGGGTGGCCTAGCCTAAGCCTATGGGTCCCATAGCCTAAGCCTCGGGGTGCCCTAGCCTAAGCCTAGGGGTGCCCTAGCCTAAGCCTAGGGGTGCCCTAGCCTAAGCCTAGGGGTGCCCTAGCCTAAGCCTAGGCATCCCCTAGTCTAAGCCTAGGGGAGTCCTAGCCTTAGCCTAAGCCTAGGGGTGCCCTAGCCTAAGCCTATGGGTGCCCTAGCCTGATTCTACGGGTGCCCTAGCATAAGGTTAGGGGAGCCCTAGCCTTAGTCTAGCCTAGGATTGCCCTAGCCTAAGCCTAGGGTTGCCATAGCCTGAGTCTAGGGGTGCCCTAACCTGAGGCTCTCGGAGCCGTAGCCTTATCCTAAGTGTAGTGGTGCCCGAGCCTAAGCCTAGGCGTGCCCTAGCCTAAGCCTAGGCATGCCCTAGCCTAAGCCTAAGCCTAGGGGTGCCCTAGCCTGAGCCTAGGGGTGCCCTAGCTTGAGCCTAGGGGTGACCTAGCCTTAGGCTAGGGGATCCTTAGCCTTAGCTTAAGCCTAGGTGTGCCCTAGCCTAAGCCTAGGGGTGCCATAGCCTGAGTCTAGGGGTGCCCTAACCTGAGGCTCTCAGAGCCGTAGCCTTATCCTAAGCCTAGTGGTGCCCTAGCCTAAGCCTAGGGGTGCCCTAGACTAAGTCTAGGGGTGCCATAGCCTGAGTCTAGGGGTGCCCTAACCTGAGGCTCTCAGAGCCGTAGCCTTATCCTAAGCCTAGTGGTGCCCTAGCCTAAGCCTAGGGGTGCCCTAGACTAAGCCTAGGCATGCCCTAGCCTAAGCCTAGGGGTGCCCTATCCTAAGGCTAGGAGAGCCCTAACCTTAGCCTAAGCCTAGGGGTGCCTTAGCCTCAGCCTAGGGGTGCCCTAGCTTGAGCCTAGGGGTGCCCTAGCCTTAGGCTATGGGATCCCTAGCCTTAGCTTAAGCCTAGGGGTGCCCTAGCCTAAGCCTAGGGGTGCCCTAGCCTAAGCCTAGAGGTGCCCTAGCCTAAGCATAGGGGTTCCCTAGCCCAAGCCTATGGGTGCCCTACCCTTTGGCTAGGGGAGCCGTTGCCTTAGCCTAAGTCTGGGGTGCCTTAGCCTAAGTCTAGGGGTGCCCTAGCCTAAGCCTAGAGGTGCCCTAGCCTAAGCATAGGGGTTCCCTAGCCCAAGCCTAGGGGTGCCCTAGCCTTAGGCTAGGGGAGCCCTAGACTTAGCCTAAGCCTAGGGCTGACCTAGCCTAAGCCTAGGGGTGCCCGAGCCTAAGCCTAGAGGTGCCCTAGCCTAAGCCTAGGGGTGCCCTAGCCTAAGCCTAGGGGTGCCCTAGCCTAAGCCTAGGGGTTCCCTAGCCTAAGCCTATGGGTTCCCTAGCCTAAGCTTGGGGTGCCCTAGCCAAAGCCTAGGGGTGCCCTAGCCTAAGCCTAGGGGTGCCCTAGCCTAAGCCTAGGGGTGCCCTAGCCTAAACCTAAGCCTAGGGGTGCCCTAGCCTAAGCCTAGGGGTGCCCTAGCCTAAACCTAAGCCTAGGGGTGCCCTAGCCTAAGCCTATGGGTGCCCTAGCCTAAGCCAAGGGGTGCCCTAGAACAAGCCTAGGGGTGCCATCGCCTAAGCCTAGGGGTGCCATAGGCTAAGCCTAGGGGTGCATTAGCCTAAGCCTAGGGGTTCCCTAGCTTTAGGCAAGGGGAGCCTTAGCCTTAGCCTAAGCCTAGGTTTACTCTAGCCTAAGCCTAGGGGTTCCCTACCCTAAGCCTAGGGGTGCCCTAGCCTAAGCCTAGAGGTGCCCTAGCCTAAGCCTATGGGTGCCCTAACCTAAGCCTAGGGGTGCCCTAGCCTTAGCCTAGGGATGCCCTAGCCTAAGCCTAGGGGTGCCCTAGCCTTAGCCTAAGCCTAGGAGTGCCCTAGTCTAAGCCTGGGTGCCCTATCCTGAGCCTAGGGAGCTCAACCTTAGCCTAAGCATAGGATTGTCCTAGCCTAAGCTTAGGGGTGCCCTAGCCTGAGTCTAGGGGTGCCCTAGCCTGAGGCTAGGGGAGCCGTTGCCTTAGCCTAAGTCTAGGTGTGCCTTAGCCTAAGCCTAGGGGTGCCCTAGCCTAAGCCTAGAGGTGCCCTAGCCTAAGCCTAGGGGTGCCCTAGCCTAAGCCTAGGGGTGCCCTAGCCTAAGCCTAGGGGTGCCCTAGCCTAAGCCTAGGGGTGTCCTAGCCTTAGGCTAGGAGAGCCCTAGCCTTAGCCTAAGCCTAGGGGTGCCCTAGCCAAAGCCTAGGGGTGCCCTAGCCTAAGCCTAGGGGTGCCCTAGCCTAAGCCTAGGGGTGCCCTAGCCTAAACCTAAGCCTAGGGTTGCACTAGCATAAGAATATGGGTGCCCTAGCCTAAGCCTAGGGGTGCCCTAGAACAAGCCTAGGGGTGCCATCGCCTAAGCCTAGGGGTGCAATAGGCTAAGCCTAGGGGTGCCTTAGCCTAAGCCTAGGGGTTCCCTAGCTTTAGGGAAGGGGAGAGTTAGCCTTAGCCTAAGCCTAGGTTTACCCTAGCCTAAGCCTAGGGGTTCCCTACCCTAAGCCTAGGGGTGCCCTAGCCTAAGCCTAGAGGTGCCCTAGCCTAAGCCTATGGGTGCCCTAACCTAAGCCTAGGGGTGCCCTAGCCTTAGCCTAGGGATGCCCTCGCCTAAGCCTAGGGGTGCCCTAGCCTAACCCTAAGCTTAGGGGTGCCCTAGCCTAAGCCTAGGGGTGCCCAGTCCTTAGGCTAGGGGAGCCCTTGCCTTAGCTTAATCCTATGGCTGCCATAGCCTAAGCCTAGTGGTGCCCTACCCTAAGCCTAGAGGTGCCCTAGCCTTAGGCTAGGTGAGACCAAGCATTAGCCTAAGCCTAGGGGTGCCCTAGCCTGAGCCTAGGGGTGCCTGAGCCTAAGCCTAGGGGTGCCCTAACCTAAGCCTAGGGGTGCCCTAGCCTAAGCCTAGGCGTGCCCTAGCCTAAGCCTAGGGGAGTCCTAGCCTTAGCCTAAGCCTACGGGTGCCCTAGCCTAAGCCAAGGGGTGCCCTAGCCTAAGCCTAGGTGAGCCCTATCCTCAGGCTAGGGGAGCCCTAGCCTTAGCCTAAGCCTAGGGGTGCCCTAGCCTGAGCCTACGGGTGCCCTAGCCTTAGGCTAGGGGAGCCCTAACCTTACCCTAAGCCTAGGGGTGGCCTAGCCTAAGCCTATGGGTCCCATAGCCTAAGCCTAGGGGTGCCCTAGCCTAAGCCTAGGGGTGCCCTAGCCTAAGCCTAGGGGTGCCCTAGCCTAAGCCTTGGGGTGCCCTAGCCTAAGCCTAGGGGTGCCCTAGCCTAAGCCTAGGCATCCCCTAGGCTAAGCCTAGGGGAGTCCTAGCCTTAGCCTAAGCCTAGGGGTGCCCTAGCCTAAGCCTATGGGTGCCCTAGCCTGATTCTACGGGTGCCCTAGCATAAGGTTAGGGGAGCCCTAGCCTTAGTCTAGCCTAGGATTGCCCTAGCCTAAGCCTAGGGTTGCCATAGACTGAGTCTAGGGGTGCCCTAACCCGAGGCTCTCGGAGCCGTAGCCTTATCCTAAGCCTAGTGGTGCCCGAGCCTAAGCCTAGGCGTGCCGTAGCCTAAGCCTAGGCATGCCCTAGCCTAAGCCTAAGCCTAGGGGTGCCCTAGCCTGAGCCTAGGGGTGCCCTAGCTTGAGCCTAGGGGTGACCTAGCCTTAGGCTAGGGGATCCTTAGCCTTAGCTTAAGCCTAGGTGTGCCCTAGCCTAAGCCTAGGGGTGCCATAGCCTGAGTCTAGGGGTGCCCTAACCTGAGACTCTCAGAGCCGTAGCCTTATCCTAAGCCTAGTGGTGCCCTAGCCTAAGCCTAGGGGTGCCCTAGACTAAGCCTAGGGGTGCCATAGCCTGAGTCTAGGTGTGCCCTAACCTGAGGCTCTCAGAGCCGTAGCCTTATCCTAAGCCTAGTGGTGCCCTAGCCTAAGCCTAGGGGTGCCCTAGACTAAGCCTAGGCATGCCCTAGCCTAAGCCTAGGGGTGCCCTATCCTAAGGCTAGGAGAGCCCTAACCTTAGCCTAAGCCTAGGGATGCCTTCGCCTCAGCCTAGGGGTGCCCTAGCTTGAGCCTAGGGCTGCCCTAGCCTTAGGCTATAGGATCCCTAGCCTTAGCTTAAGCCTAGGGGTGCCCTAGCCTAAGCCTAGGGGTGCCCTAGCCTAAGCCTAGGGGTGCCCTTGCCTAAGCCTAGGGGTTCCCTAGCCTAAGTCTAGGGGTGCCTTTGCCTAAGCCTAGGGGTGCCCTAGCCTAATCATAGGGGTGTCCTAGCCATAGGCCAAGGGAGCCCTTGCCTTAGCCTAAGCCTAGATGTGCCCTAACCTAAGCCTAGGGTGCCCTATCCTGAGCCTAGGGAGCCCTACCTTAGCCTAAGCATAGGATTGTCCTAGCCTAAGTTTAGGGGTGCCCTAGCCTGAGTTTAGGGGTGCCCTAGCCTGAGGCTAGGGGAGCCGTTGCCTTAGCCTAAGTCTGGGGTGCCTTAGCCTAAGTCTAGGGGTGCCCTAGCCTAAGCCTAGAGGTGCCCTAGCCTAAGCATAGGGGTGCCCTAGCCTAAGCCTAGAGGTGCCCTAGCCTAAGCCTAGGGCTGACCTAGCCTAAGCCTAGGGGTGCCCGAGCCTAAGCGTAGAGGTGCCCTAGCCTAAGCCTAGGGGTGCCCTAGCCTAAGCCTAGGGGTGCCCTAGCCTAAGCCTAGGGGTTCCCTAGCCTAAGCCTATGGGTTCCCTAGCCTAAGCTTGGGGTGCCCTAGCCAAAGCCTAGGGGTGCCCTAGCCTAAGCCTAGGGGTGCCCTAGCCTAAACCTAAGCCTAGGGGTGCCCTAGCCTAAGCCTAGGGTTGCCCTAGCCTAAACCTAAGCCTAGGGGTGCCCTAGCCTAAGCCTATGGGTGCCCTAGCCTAAGCCTAGGGGTGCCCTAGAACAAGCCTAGGGGTGCCATCGCCTAAGCCTAGGGGTGCCATAGGCTAAGCCTAGGGGTGCCTTAGCCTAAGCCTAGGGGTTCCCTAGCTTTAGGCAAGGGGAGCCTTAGCCTTAGCCTAAGCCTAGGTTTACCCTAGCCTAAGCCTAGGGGTTCCCTACCCTAAGCCTAGGGGTGCCCTAGCCTAAGCCTAGAGGTGCCCTAGCCTAAGCCTATGGGTGCCCTAACCTAAGCCTAGGGGTGCCCTAGCCTTAGCCTAGGGATGCCCTAGCCTAAGCCTAGGGGTGCCCTAGCCTTAGCCTAAGCCTAGGAGTGCCCTAGTCTAAGCCTAGGGTGCCCTATCCTGAGCCTAGGGAGCTCAACCTTAGCCTAAGCATAGGATTGTCCTAGCCTAAGCTTAGGGGTGCCCTAGCCTGAGTCTAGGGGTGCCCTAGCCTGAGGCTAGGGGAGCCGTTGCCTTAGCCTAAGTCTAGGTGTGCCTTAGCCTAAGCCTAGGGGTGCCCTAGCCTAAGCCTAGAGGTGCCCTAGCCTAAGCCTAGGGGTGCCCTAGCCTAAGCCTAGGGGTTCCCTAGCTTAAGCCTAGGGGTGCCCTAGCCTAAGCCTAGGGGTGTCCTAGCCTTAGGCTAAGAGAGCCCTAGCCTTAGCCTAAGCCTAGGGGTGCCCTAGCCAAAGCCTAGGGGTGCCCTAGCCTAAGCCTAGGGGTGCCCTACCCTAAGCCTAGGGGTGCCCTAGCCTAAACCTAAGCCTAGGGGTGACCTAGCATAAGAATATGGGTGCCCTAGCCTAAGCCTAGGGGTGCCCTAGAACAAGCCTAGGGGTGCCATCGCCTAAGCCTAGGGGTGCAATATGCTAAGCCTAGGGGTGCCTTAGCCTAAGCCTAGGGGTTCCCTAGCTTTAGGGAAGGGGAGAGTTAGCCTTAACCTAAGCCTAGGTTTACCCTAGCCTAAGCCTAGGGGTTCCCTACCCTAAGCCTAGGGGTGCCCTAGCCTAAGCCTAGAGGTGCCCTAGCCTAAGCCTATGGGTGCCCTAACCTAAGCCTAGGGGTGCCCTAGCCTTAGCCTAGGGATGCCCTAGCCTAAGCCTAGGGGTGCCCTAGCCTAACCCTAAGCTTAGGGGTGCCCTAGCCTAAGCCTAGGGGTGCCCAGGCCTTAGGCTAGGGGAGCCCTTGCCTTAGCTTAAGCCTATGGCTGCCATAGCCTAAGCCTAGTGGTGCCCTACCCTAAGCCGAGAGGTGCCCTAGCCTTAGGCTAGGTGAGACCAAGCATTAGCCTAAGCCTAGGGGTGCCCTAGCCTGAGCCTAGGGGTGCCTGAGCCTAAGCCTAGGGGTGCCCTAACCTAAGCCTAGGGGTGCCCTAGCCTAAGCCTAGGCGTGCCCTAGCCTAAGCCTAGGGGAGTCCTAGCCTTAGCCTAAGCCTACGGGTGCCCTAGCCTAAGCATAGGGGTGCCCTAGCCTAAGCCTAGGTGAGCCCTAGCCTCAGGCTAGGGGAGCCCTAGCCTTAGCCTAAGCCTAGGGGTGCCCTAGCCTGAGCCTACGGGTGCCCTAGCCTTAGGCTAGGGGAGCCCTAACCTTACCCTAAGCCTAGGGGTGGCCTAGCCTAAGCCTATGGGTCCCATAGCCTAAGCCTAGGGGTGCTCTAGCCTAAGCCTAGGGGTGCCCTAGCCTAAGCCTAGGGGTGCCCTAGCCTAAGCCTAGGGGTGCCCTAGCCTAAGCCTAGGCTTCCCCTAGCCTAAGCCTAGGGGAGTCCTAGCCTTAGCCTAAGCCTAGGGGTGCCCTAGCCTAAGCCTATGGGTGCCCTAGCCTGATCCTACGGGTGCCCTAGCATAAGGTTAGGGGAGCACTAGCCTTAGTCTAGCCTAGGATTGCCCTAGCCTAAGCCTAGGGTTGCCATAGCCTGAGTCTAGGGGTGCCCTAACCTGAGGCTCTCGGAGCCGTAGCCTTATCCTAAGCCTAGTGGTGCCCGAGCCTAAGCCTAGGCATGCCCTAGCCTAAGCCTAGGCATGCCCTAGCCTAATCCTAAGCCTAGGGGTGCCTTAGCCTGAGCCTAGGGGTGCCCTAGCTTGAGCCTAAGGGTGACCTAGCCTTAGGCTAGGGGATCCTTAGCCTTAGCTTAAGCCTAGGTGTGCCCTAGCCTAAGCCTAGGGGTGCCATAGCCTGAGTCTAGGGGTGCTCTAACCTGAGGCTCTCAGAGCCGTAGCCTTATCCTAAGCCTAGTGGTGCCCTAGCCTAAGCCTAGGGGTGCCCTAGACTAAGCCTAGGCATGCCCTAGCCTAAGCCTAGGGGTGCCCTATCCTAAGGCTAGGAGAGCCGTAGCCTTAGCCTAAGCCTAGGGGTGCCTTAGCCTCAGCCTAGGGGTGCCCTAGCTTGAGCCTAGGGGTGCCCTAGCCTTAGGCTATGGGATCCCTAGCCTTAGCTTAAGCCTAGGGGTGCCCTAGCCTAAGCCTAGGTGTGCCCTAGCCTAAGCCTAGGGGTGGCCTAGCCTAAGACTAGGGGTGCTCTTGCCTAAGCCTAGGGGTTCCCTAGCCTAAGTCTAGGGGTGCCTTTGCCTAAGCCTAGGGGTGCCCTAGCCTAATCCTAGGGGTGTCCTAGCCATAGGCGAAGGGAGCCCTTGCCTTAGCCTAAGCCTAGGGGTGCCCTAGGCTAAGCCTAGGTGTGCCCTAGCCTAAGCCTAGGGGTGCCCTAGCCTTAGGCTAGGGGAGCCCTAGCCTTAGCCTAAGCCTAGGTGTGCCCTAGCCTAAGCCTAGGGGTGCCCTAGCCTAAGCCTTGGGGTACCCTAGCCTGAGGCTAGGGGAGCCCAAGCCTTAGCCTAAGTCTAGGGGTGCCCTAGCCTAAGCCTAGGGGTGCCCTAGCCGGGGCCTAGGGGTGCCATAGCCTGAGCCGAAGGGTGCCCTAGCCTGAGGCTAGGGGAGCCCTAATGTTAGTCTAGCCTAGGATTGCCCTAGCCTAAGCCTAGGGGTGCCATAGCCTGAGTCTAGGGGTGAAATAGCCTGAGGCAAGAGGAGCCACAGTCTTAGCCTAAACCTAGGGGAGCCCTAGCCTAAGCTTAGGGGTGCCCTAGCCTAAGCCTAGGGGTGCCCTAGCCTTAGGCTAGGTTAGCCCTAGCCTGAGCCGAGGGGTGCCCTTGCCTGAGGATAGGGGAGCCTTAGAATTAGCCTAAGCCTAGGATTGCCCTAGCCTAAGATAACGGGTGCCCTAGCCTGAGTCTAGGGGTGCCCTTGCCTGAGGCTAGGGGAGCCGTTGCCTTAGCCTAAGTGTAGGGGTGCCCTAGCCTAAGCCTAGGGGTGCCCAAGCTTAAGCCTAGGGGTGCCCTAGCCTTAGTCTAGGAGTTCCCTAGCCTAAGCCTATGGGTGCCCTAGCCTAAGCCTAAGTTAGCCCAGCCTTAGCCTAAGCCTAGGGGTGCCCTAGCCTAAGCCTAGGGGTGTCCTAGCCTAAGCATAGGGGTTCCCTAGCCTAAGCCTGGGGGTGCTCTAGCCTTAGGCTAGGGGAGCCCAGCCTTAGCCTAAGCCTAGAGGTGCCCTTGGCTAAGCCTAGGGGTGCCCTAGCCTAAGCTTAGGGGTGCAATAGCCTGAGTCTAGGGGTGCACTAGCCTGAGGCTAGTGAAGCCGTAGCCTTAGCCTAAGCATAGGGGAGCCCTAGCTTAAGCCTAGGGGTGTCCTAGCCTAAGCCTAGGGGTGCCCTAGCCTAAGCCTAGGGGTGCCCTAGCCTAAGCCAAGGCATCCCCTAGGCTAAGCCTAGGGGAGTCCTAGCCTTAGCCTAAGCCTAGGGGTGCCCTAGCCTAAGCCTATGGGTGCCCTAGCGTGATCCTATGGGTGCCCTAGCATAAGGTTAGGGGAGCCCTAGCCTTAGTCTAGCCTAGGATTGCCCTAGCCTAAGCCTAGGGTTGCCATAGCCTGAGTCTAGGGGTGCCCTAACTTGAGGCTTTCGGAGCCGTAGCCTTATCCTAAGCCTAGTGGTGCCCGAGCCTAAGCCTAGGTGTGCCCTAGCCTAATCCTAGGCATGCCCTAGCCAAACCTAAGCTTAGGGGTGCCCTAGCCTGAGCCTAGGGTTGCCCTAGCTTGAGCCTAGGGGTGACCTAGCCTTAGGCTAGGGGATCCTTAGCCTTAGCTTAAGCCTAGGTGTGCCCTAGCCTAAACCTAGGGGTGCCATAGCCTGAGTCTAGGGGTGCCCTAACCTGAGGCTCTCAGAGCCGTAGCCTTATCCTAAGCCTAGTGGTGCCCTAGCCTAAGCCTAGGGGTGCCCTAGACTAAGCCTAGGCATGCCCTAGCCTAAGCCTAGGGGTGCCCTATCCTAAGGCTAGGAGAGCCCTAACCTTAGCCTAAGCCTAGGGGTGCCTTAGCCTCAGCCTAGGGGTGCCCTAGCTTGAGCCTAGCGGTGCCCTAGCCTTAGGCTATGGGATCCCTAGCCTTAGCTTAAGCCTAGGGGTGCCCTAGCCTAAGCCTAGGGGTGCCCTAGCCTAAGCCTAGGGGTGCCCTTGCCTAAGCCTAGGGGTTCCCTAGCCTAAGTCTAGGGGTGCCTTTGCCTAAGCCTAGGGTTGCCCTAGCCTAATCATAGGGGTGTCCTAGCCATAGGCCAAGGGAGTCCTTGCCTTAGCCTAAGCCTAGGGGTGCCCTAGTCTAAGCCTAGGGTGCCCTATCCTGAGCCTAGGGAGCCCTACCTTAGCCTAAGCATAGGATTGTCCTAGCCTAAGCTTAGGGGTGCCCTAGCCTGAGTTTAGGGGTGCCCTAGCCTGAGGCTAGGGGAGCCGTTGCCTTAGCCTAAGTCTGGGGTGCCTTAGCCTAAGTCTAGGGGTGCCCTAGCCTAAGCCTAGAGGTGCCCTAGCCTAAGCATAGGGGTTCCCTAGCCCAAGCCTACGGGTGCCCTAGCCTTAGGCTAGGGGAGCCCTAGACTTAGCCTAAGCCTAGGGCTGACCTAGCCTAAGCCTAGGGTTGCCCGAGCCTAAGCCTAGAGGTGCCCTAGCCTAAGCCTAGGGGTGCCCTAGCCTAAGCCTAGGGGTGCCCTAGCCTAAGCCTAGGGGTTCCCTAGCCTAAGCCTATGGGTTCCCTAGCCTAAGCTTGGGGTGCCCTAGCCAAAGCCTAGGGGTGCCCTAGCCTAAGCCTAGGGGTGCCCTAGCCTAAGCCTAGGGGTGCCCTAGCCTAAGCCTAGGGGTGCCCTTGCCTAAGCCTAGGGGTTCCCTAGCCTAAGTCTAGGGGTGCCTTTGCCTAAGCCTAGGGGTGCCCTAGCCTAATCATAGGGGTGTCCTAGCCATAGGCCAAGGGAGCCCTTGCCTTAGCCTAAGCCTAGGGGTGCCCTAGTCTAAGCCTAGGGTGCCCTATCCTGAGCCTAGGGAGCCCTACCTTAGCCTAAGCATAGGATTGTCCTAGCCTAAGCTTAGGGGTGCCCTAGTCTGAGTCTAGGGGTGCCGTAGCCTGAGGCTAGGGGAGCCGTTGCCTTAGCCTAAGTCTAGGGGTGCCTTAGCCTAAGCCTAGGGGTGCCCTAGCCTAAGCCTAGAGGTGCCCTAGCCTAAGCATAGGGGTTCCCTAGCCCAAGCCTATGGATGCCCTAGCCTTAGGCTAGGGGAGCCCTAGACGTAGCCTAAGCCTAGGGCTGACCTAGCGTAAGCCTAGGGGTGCCCTAGCCTAAGCCTAGAGGTGCCCTAGCCTAAGCCTAGGGGTGCCCTAGCCTAAGCCTAGGGGTTCCCTAGCCTAAGCCTAGGGGTTCCCTAGCCTAAGCCTAGGGGTGCCCTAGCCTAAGTCTAGGGGTGCCCTAGCCTTAGGCTAGGAGAGCCCTAGCCTTAGCCTAAGCCTAGGGGTGCCCTAGCCAAAGCCTAGGGGTGCCCTAGCCTAAGCCTAGGGGTGCCCTAGCCTAAGCCTAGGGGTGCCCTAGCCTAAACCTAAGCCTAGGGGTGCCCTAGCCTAAGCCTATGGGTGCCCTAGCCTAAGCCTAGGGGTGCCCTAGAACAAGCCTAGGGGTGCCATCGCCTAAGCCTAGGGGTGCCATAGGCTAAGCCTTGGCATCCCCTAGGCTAAGCCTAGGGGAGTCCTAGCCTTAGCCTAAGCCTAGGGGTGCCCTAGCCTAAGCCTATGGGTGCCCTAGCCTGATCCTATGGGTGCCCTAGCATAAGGTTAGGGGAGCCCTAGCCTTAGTCTAGCCTAGGATTGCCCTAGCCTAAGCCTAGGGTTGCCATAGTCTGAGTCTAGGGGTGCCCTAACTTGAGGCTCTCGGAGCCGTAGCCTTATCCTAAGCCTAGTGGTGCCCGAGCCTAAGCCTAGGCGTGCCCTAGCCTAAGCCTAGGCATGCCCTAGCCTAAGCCTAAGCCTAGGGGTGCCCTAGCCTGAGCCTAGGGGTGCCCTAGCTTGAGCCTAGGGGTGACCTAGCCTTAGGCTAGGGGATCCTTAGCCTTAGCTTAAGCCTAGGTGTGCCCTAGCCTAAGCCTAGGGGTGCCATAGCCTGAGTCTAGGGGTGCCCTAACCTGAGGCTCTCAGAGCCGTAGCCTTATCCTAAGCCTAGTGGTGCCCTAGCCTAAGCCTAGGGGTGCCCTAGACTAAGCCTAGGCATGCCCTAGCCTAAGCCTAGGGGTGCCCTATCCTAAGGGAAGGAGAGCCCTAACATTAGGCTAAGCCTAGGGGTGCCTTAGCCTCAGCCTAGGGGTGCCCTAGCTTGAGCATAGGGGTGCCCTAGCCTTAGGCTATGGGATCCCTAGCCTTAGTTTAAGCCTAGGGGTGCCCTAGCCTAAGCCTAGGGGTGCCCCAGCCTAAGCCTAGGGGTGCCCTTGCCTAAGCCTAGGGGTTCCCTAGCCTAAGTCTAGGGGTGCCTTTGCCTAAGCCTAGGGGTGCCCTAGCCTAATCATAGGGGTGTCCTAGCCATAGGCCAAGGGAGCCCTTGCCTTAGCCTAAGCCTAGGGGTGCCCTAGTCTAAGCCTAGGGTGCCCTATCCTGAGCCTAGGGAGCCCTACCTTAGCCTAAGCATAGGATTGTCCTAGCCTAAGCTTAGGGGTGCCCTAGTCTGAGTCTAGGGGTGCCGTAGCTGAGGCTAGGGGAGCCGTTGCCTTAGCCTAAGTCTAGGGGTGCCTTAGTCTAAGCCTAGGGGTGCCCTAGCCTAAGCCTAGAGGTGCCCTAGCCTAAGCATAGGGGTTCCCTAGCCCAAGCCTATGGGTGCCCTAGCTTAAGCTAGGGGAGCCCTAGACGTAGCCTAAGCCTAGGGCTGACCTAGCCTAAGCCTAGGGGTGCCCTAGCCTAAGCCTAGAGGTGCCCTAGCCTAAGCCTAGGGGTGCCCTAGCCTAAGCCTAGGGGTGCCCTAGCCTAAGCCTAGGGGTTCCCTAGCCTAAGCCTAGGGGTTCCCTAGCCTAAGCCTAGGGGTGCCCTAGCCTAAGTCTAGGGGTGCCCTAGCCTTAGGCTAGGAGAGCCCTAGCCTTAGCCTAACCCTAGGGGTGCCCTAGCCAAAGCCTAGGGATGCCCTAGCCTAAGCCTAGGGGTGCCCTAGCTTTAGCCTAAGCCTAGGAGTGCCCTAGTCTAAGCCTAGGGTGCCCTATCCTGAGCCTAGGGAGCCCAACCTTAGCCTAAGCATAGGATTGTCCTAGCCTAAGCTTAGGGGTGCCCTAGCCTGAGTCTAGGGGTGCCCTAGCCTGAGGCTAGGGGAGCCGTTGCCTTAGCCTAAGTCTAGGAGTGCCCTAGCCTAAGCCTAGAGGTGCCCTAGCCAAAGCCTAGGGGTGCCCTAGCCTAAGCCTAGGGGTTCCCTAGCCTAAGCCTAGGGGTGCCCTAGCCTAAGCCTAGGGGTGCCCTAGCCTTAGGCTAGGAGAGCCCTAGCCTTAGCCTAAGCCTAGGGGTGCCCTAGCCAAAGCCTAGGGGTGCCCTAGCCTAAACCTAGGGGTGCCCTAGCCTAAGCCTAGGGGTGCCCTAGCCTAAACCTAAGCCTAGGGGTGCCCTAGCATAAGAATATGGGTGCCCTAGCCTAAGCCTAGGGGTGCCCTAGAACAAGCCTAGGGGTGCCATCGCCTAAGCCTAGGGGTGCAATAGGCTAAGCCTAGGGGTGCCTTAGCCTAAGCCTAGGGGTTCCCTAGCTTTAGGCAAGGGGAGCCTTAGCCTTAGCCTAAGCCTAGGTTTACCCTAGCCTAAGCCTAGGGGTTCCCTACCCTAAGCCTAGGGGTGCCCTAGCCTAAGCCTAGAGGTGCCCTAGCCTAAGCCTATGGGTGCCCTAACCTAAGCCTAGGGGTGCCCTAGCCTTAACCTAGGGATGCCCTAGCCTAAGCCTAGGGGTGCCCTAGCCTAACCCTAAGCTTAGGGGTGCCGTAGCCTTAGGCTATGGGATCCCTAGCCTTAGCTTAAGCCTAGGGGTGCCCTAGCCTAAGCCTAGGGGTGCCCTAGCCTAAGCCTAGGGCTGCCCTTGCCTAAGCCTAGGGGTTCCCTAGCCTAAGTCTAGGGGTGCCTTTACCTAAGCCTAGGGGTGCCATAGCCTAATCCTAGGGGTGTCCTAGCCATAGGCCAAGGGAGCCCTTGCCTTAGCCTAAGCCTAGGGGTGCCCTAGGCTAAGCCTAGGTGTGCCCTAGCCTAAGCGTAGGGGTGCCCTAGCCTTAGGCTAGGGGAGCCCTAGCCTTAGCCTAAGCCTAGGTGTGCCCTAGCCTAAGCCTAGGGGTGCCCTAGCCTAAGCCTAGGGGTGTTCTAGCCTAAGGCATGGGGAGCCTAGCCTTAGCCTTAGCCTAGGGGTGCCCTAGCCTAAGCCTAGGGGTGCCCTAGCCTAAGCCTTGGGGTACCCTAGCCTGAGGCTAAGGGAGCCCAAGCCTTAGCCTAAGTCTAGGGGTGCCCTAGCCTAAGCCTAGGGGTGCCCTAGCCGGGGCCTAGGGGTGCCATAGCCTGAGCCTAAGGGTGCCCTAGCCTGAGGCTAGTGGAGCCCTAATGTTAGTCTAGCCTAGGATTGCCCTAGCCTAAGCCTAGGGGTGCCATAGCCTGAGTCTAGGGGTGAACTAGCCTGAGGCAAGAGGAGCCACAGTCTTAGCCTAAACCTAGGGGAGCCCTAGCCTAAGCTTAGGGGTGCCCTAGCCTAAGCCTAGGGGTGCCCTAGCCTTAGGCTAGGGTAGCCCTAGCCTGAGCCTAGGGGTGCCCTTGCCTGAGGATAGGGGAGCCCTAGAATTAGCCTAAGCCTAGGATTGCCCTAGCCTAAGATAACGGGTGCCCTAGCCTGAGTCTAGGGGTGCCCTTGCCTGAGGCTAGGGGAGCCGTTGCCTTAGCCTAAGTGTAGGGGGTCCCTAACCTAAGCCTAGGGGTGCCCAAGCTTAAGCCTAGGGGTGCCCTAGCCTTAGTCTAGGAGTTCCCTAGCCTAAGCCTAGGGGTGCCCTAGCCTAAGCCTAAGTTAGCCCAGCCTTAGCCTAAGCCTAGGGGTGCCCTAGCCTAAGCCTAGGGGTGTCCTAGCCTAAGCCTAGGGGTTCCCTAGCCTAAGCCTAGGGGTGCTCTAGCCTTAGGCTAGGGGAGCCCAGCCTTAGCCTAAGCCTAGAGGTGCCCTAGGCTAAGCCTAGGGGTGCCCTAGCCTAAGCTTAGTGGTGCAATAGCCTGAGTCTAGGGGTGCAATAGCCTGAGGCTAGGGGAGCCGTAGCCTTAGCCTAAGCATAGGGGAGCCCTAGCTTAAGCCTAGGGGTGTCCTAGCCTAAGCCTAGGGGTGCCCTAGCCTAAGCCTTGCGGTGCCGTAGCCTTAGGCTAGGAGAGCCCTAGCCTTTTCCTAATCCTAGGGGTGCCCTAGCCTAAGCCTCGGGGTGCCCTAGCCTGAGCCGACGGGTGCCGTAGCCTTAGGTTAGGGGAGCCCTAGCCTTAGCCTAAGCCTAGGGGTGCCCTAGTCTAAGCCTAGGGTGCCCTATCCTGAGCCTAGGGAGCCCTACCTTAGCCTAAGCATAGGATTGTCCTAGCCTAAGCTTAGGGGTGCCCTAGCCTGAGTCTAGGGGTGCCCTAGCCTGAGGCTTGGGGAGCCGTTGCCTTAGCCTAAGTCTAGGGGTGCCTTAGCCTAAGCCTAGGGGTGCCCTAGCCTAAGCCTAGAGGTGCCCTAGCCTAAGCCTAGGGGTGCCCTAGCCTAAGCCTAGAGGTGCCCTAGCCTAAGCCTAGGGGTTGCCTAGCCTAAGCCTAGGGGTGCCCTAGCCTAAGCCTAGGGGTGCCCTAGCCTTAGGTTAGGAGAGCCCTAGCCTTAGCCTAAGCCTAGGGGTGCCCTAGCCAAAGCCTAGGGGTGCCCTAGCCTAAGCCTAGGGGTGCCCTAGCCTAAGCCTAGGGGTGCCCTAGCCTAAGCCTAGGGGTGCCCTAGCCTAAACCTAAGCCTAGGGGTGCCCTAGCCTAAGCCTATGGGTGCCCTAGCCTAAGCCTAGGGGTGCCCTAGAACAAGCCTAGGAGTGCCATCGCCTAAGCCTAGGGGTGCCATAGGCTAAGCCTAGGGGTGCCTTAGCCTAAGCCTAGGGGTTCCCTAGCTTTAGGCAATGGGAGCCTCAGCCTTAGCCTAAGCCTAGGTTTACCCTAGCCTAAGCCTAGGGGTTCCCTACCCTAAGCCTAGGGGTGCCCTAGCCTAAGCCTAGAGGTGCCCTAGCCTAAGCCTATGGGTGCCCTAACCTAAGCCTAGGGGTGCACTAGCCTTAGCCTAGGGATGCCCTAGCCTAAGCCTAGGGGTGCCCTAGCCTAAGCCTAAGCTTAGGGGTGCCCTAGCCTAATCCTAGGGATGCCCAGGCCTTAGGCTAGGGGAGCCCTTGCCTTAGCTTAAGCCTATGGCTGCCATAGCCTAAGCCTAGTGGTGCCCTACCCTAAGCCTAGAGGTGCCCTAGCCTTAGGCTAGGTGAGACCAAGCATTAGCCTAAGCCTAGGGGTGCCCTAGCCTAAGCCTAGGGGTGCCTGAGCCTAACCCTAGGGGTGCCCTAACCTAAGCCTAGGCGTGCCCTAGCCTAAGCCTAGGGGAGTCCTAGCCTTAGCCTAAGCCTACGGGTGCCCTAACCTAAGCCTAGGGGTGACCTAGCCTAAGACTAGGTGAGCCCTAGCCTCAGGCTAGGGGAGCCCTAGCCTTAGCCTAAGCCTAGGGGTGCCCTAGCCTGAGCCTACGGGTGCCCTAGCCTTAGACTAGGGGAGCCCTAACCTTACCCTAAGCCTAGGGGTGGCCTAGCCTAAGCCTATGGGTCCCATAGCCTAAGCCTAGGGGTGCCCTAGCCTAAGCCTAAGGGTGCCCTAGCCTAAGCCTAGGGATGCCCTAGCCTAAGCCTAGGGGTGCCCTAGCCTAAGCCTAGGCTTCCCCTAGCCTAAGCCTAGGGGAGTCCTAGCCTTAGCCTAAGCCTAGGGGTGCCCTAGCCTAAGCCTATGGGTGCCCTAGCCTGATCCTACGGGTGCCCTAGCATAAGGTTAGGGGAGCCCTAGCCTTAGTCTAGCCTAGGATTGCCCTAGCCTAAGCCTAAGGTTGCCATAGCCTGAGTCTAGGGGTGCCCTAACCTGAGGCTCTCGGAGCCGTAGCCTTATCCTAAGCCTAGTGGTGCCCGAGCCTAAGCCTAGGCGTGCCGTAGCCTAAGCCTAGGCATGCCCTAGCCTAAGCCTAAGCCTAGGGGTGCCCTAGCCTGAGCCTAGGGGTGCCCTAGCTTGAGCCTAGGGGTGACATAGCCTTAGTCTAGGGGATCCTTAGCCTTAGCTTAAGCCTAGGTGTGCCCTAGCCTAAGCCTAGGGGTGCCCTAGCCTAAGCCTAGGGGTGCCCTAGCCTAAGCCTAGTGGTGCCCTAGCCTAAGCCTAGGGGTTCCCTAGCCTAAGTCTAGGGGTGCCTTTGCCTAATCCTAGGGGTGTCCTAGCCATAGCCTAGGGGAGCCCTTGCCTTAGCCTAAACCTAGGGGTGCCCTAGGCTAAGCCTAGGTGTGCCCTAGCTTAAGCCTAGGGGTGCTCTAGCCTTAGGCTAGGGGAGCCCTAGCCTTAGCCTAAGCCTAGGTGTTCCCTAGCCTAAGCCTAGGGGTGCCCTAGCCTAAGCCAAGGCGTCCCCTAGCCTAAGCTTAGGGATGCCCTAGTCTTAGGCTAGGGGAGCCCAAGCCTTAGCCTAAGCTTAGGGGTGCCCTAGCCTAAGTCTAGGGGTGCCCTAACCTAAGCCTAGGGGTGCCCTAGCCTAAGACTAGAGGTGCCCTAGCCTTAGGCTAGGTAAGCCCAAGCCTTAGCCTAAGCCTAGTGGTGCCCTAGCCTAAGCCTAGGGGTGCCTGAGCCTAAGCCTTGGGGTGCCCTAACCTAAGCCTAGGGGAGCCCTAGCCTAAGCCTAGGCAGGCCCTAGCCTAAGCCTAGGGGAATCCTAGCCTTAGCCTAAGCCTAGGGGTGCCCTAGACTTAGCCTAAGCCTATGTCTGCCCTAGCCTAAGCCTAGTGGTGCCCTAGCCTAAGCCTAGGGGAGCCCTAGACTTAGCCTAAGCCTATGGCTGCCCTAGCCTTAGCCTAGGGGTGCCCTAGCCTAAGCCTAGGGGTGCCCTAACCTTAGGCTAGGGGAGCCCTAGCCTTAGCCTAAGCCTAGGGGTGCCCTAGTGTAAGTCTAGGGATGCCCTTGCCTAAGCCTAGGGGTGCCCTAGCCTAAGTCTATGGGTGCCCTAGCCTAAGCCTAGGGGTGCCCTAGCCTTAGACTAAGCCTAGGGCTGCCCTAGTCTAATCCTAGGGGTGCCCTAGCCTAAGCCTAGGGGTGCCCTAGCCTTAGGCTTGGGGAGCCCTAGCCTTAACCTAAGACCAGGGGTGCCCCTGCCTAAGCCTAGGGGTGCCCAAGCCTAAGCCTAGATGTGCCCTAACCTAAGCCAAGAGCTGCCCTAGCCTAAGCCTAGGGGTGCCCTAGCCTTAGGCTAGGCGAGCCCTAGCCTTAGCCTAATCCTAGGGGTGCCCTAGCCTTAGCCTAAGCCTATGTCTGCCCTAGCCTAAGCCTAGGGGTGCCCTAGCCTAAGCCTAGGGGAGCCCTAGACTTAGCCTAAGCCTATGGCTGCCCTAGCCTAAGCCTAGGGGTGCCCTAGCCTAAGCCTCGGGGAGCCCTAGACTTAGCCTAAGCCTATGGCTGCCCTAGCCTAAGCCTAGGGGTGCCCTAGCCTAAGCCTAGGGGTGCCCTAACCTTAGGCTAGGGGAGACCTAGCCTTAGCCTAAGCCTAGGGGTGCCCTAGCGTAAGTCTAGGGATGCCCTTGCCTAAGCCTAGGGGTGCCCAAGCCTAAGTCTATGGGTGCCCTAGCCTAAGCCTAGGGGTGCCCTAGCCTTAGACTAAGCCTAGGGGTGCCCTAGTCTAATCCTAGGGGTGCCCTAGCCTAAGCCTAGGGGTGCCCTAGCCTTAGGCTAGGGGAGCCCTAGCCTTAGCCTAAGACCAGGGGTGCCCCTGCCTAAGCCTAGGGGTGCCCAAGCCTAAGCCTAGATGTGCCCTAACCTAAGCCTAGAGCTGCCCTAGCCTAAGCCTAGGGGTGCCCTAGCCTTAGCCTAAGCCTAGGGGTGCTCTAGCCTAAGCCTATGGGTGCCCTAGCCTAAGCCTAGGGGTGCCCTAGAACAAGCCTAGGGGTGCCATCGCCAAGGCCTAGGGTTGCCATAGGCTAAGCCTAGGGGTGCCCTAGCCTAAGCCTAGGGGTTCCGTAGCCTTAGGCAAGGGGAGCCCTAGCCTTAGCCTAAGCCTAGGGTTACCCTAGCCTAAGCCTAGGGGTACCCTAGCCTAAGTCTAGAGGTGCTCTAGCCTAAGCCTATGGGTGCCCTAACCTAAGCCTAGGGGTGGCCTAGCCTTAGCCTAGGGATGCCCTAGCCTAAGCCTAGGGGTGCTCTAGCCTTAGGCTAGGGGAGCCCTTGCCTTAGTTTAAGCCTAGGGGTGTCCTAGCCTAAGCTTAGGGGTGCCCTACCAAAGCTTAGGGGTGCCCTAGCCTTAGGCTAGCGGAGCCCTAGCCTTAGCCTAAGCCTAGGGGTGCCCTAGCCTAAGCCTAGAGGTGCCCTAACCTTAGGCTAGGTGAGCCCAAGCATTAGCCTAAGCCTAGAGGTGCCCTAGCCTAAGCCTAGGGTTGCCTGAGCCTAAGCCTAGGGGTGCACTAACCTAAGCCTAGGGGTGCCCTAGCCTAAGCCTAGGCGTTCCCTAGCCTAAGCCTAGGGGAGTCCTAGCCTTAGCCTAAGACTACGGGTGCCTTAGCCTAAGCCTAGGGGTGCCTGAGCCTAAGCCTAGGTGATCCCTAGCCTCAGGCTAGGGGAGCCCTAGCCTTAGCCTAGGGGTGCCCTAGCCTTAGGTTAGGAGAGCCCTAGCCTTAGCCTAAGCCTAGGGGTGCCCTAGCCAAAGCCTAGGGGTGCCCTAGCCTAAACCTAGGGGTGCCCTAGCCTGAGCCTAGGTGTGCCCTAGCCTGAGCCTACAGGTGCCCTAGCCTTAGGCTAGGGGAGCCCTAGCCTTAGCCTAAGCCTAGGGGGGGCCTAGCCTAAGCCTATGGGTCACATAGCCTAAGCCTAGGGGTGCCCTAGCCTAAGCCTAGGTGTGCTCTAGCCTAAGCCTAGGGGTGCCCTAGCCTAAGCCTAGTTGTGCCCTAGCCTAAGCCTATGGGTGCCCTAGGCTGAGACTACGGTTGCCCTAGCATAAGGTTAGGGGAGCCCTAGCCTTCGTCTAGCCTAGGATTGCCCTAGCCTAAGCCTAGGGGTGCCATAGCCTGAGTCTATGGGTGCCCTAAGCTGAGGCTCTCAGAGCCGTAGCCTTATCCTAAGCCTAGTGGTGCCCTAGCCTACACCTAGGGTAGCCCTAGCCTAAGCCTAGGCATGCCCTAGCCTAAGCCTAGGGGTGCCCTATCCTAAGGCTAGGAGAGCCGTAGCCTTAGCCTAATCCTAGGGGTGCCCTAGCCTGAGCCTAGGGGTGCCCAACTTGAGCCTAGGGGTGCCCTAGCCTTAGGCTAGGGGATCCCTAGCCTTAGCTTAAGCCTAGGGGTGCCCTAGCCTAAGCCTAGGGGTGCCCTAGCCTAAGCCTAGGGGTGCCCTTGCCTAAGCCTAGGAGTTCCCTAGCCTAAGTCTAGGGGTGCCTTTGCCTAAGCCTAGGGGTGCCCTAGCCTAATCCTAGGGGTGTCCTAGCCATAGGCTAGGGGAGCCCTTGCCTTGGCCTAAGCCTAGGGGTGCCCTAGCCGAAGCTTAGGGGTGCAATAGACTAAGCCTAGGGGTGCCCTAGCCTTAGGCTAGAAGAGCCCTAGCCTTAGCCTAAGCCTAGGGGTGCCCGAGCCTAAGCCTAGGGGTGCCCTAGCCTTAGGCTAGGGGAGCCCTAGCCTTAGCCTAAGCCTAGGTGTGCCCTTGCCTAAGCCTAGGGTTGCCCTAGCCTAAGCCTAGGGGTGCTCTAGCCTTAGGCATGGGGAGCCTAGCCTTAGCCTTAGCCTAGGGGTGCCCTAGCCTAAGCCTAGGGGTGCCCTAGCCTAAGCCTTATGGTGCCCTAGCCTGAGGCTTGGGGAGCCCAAGCCTTATCCTAAGCCTAGGGGTGCCCTAGCCTAAGCCTAGGGGTGCCCTAGCCTGGGCCTAGGGGTGCCATAGCCTGAGCCTACGGGTGCCCTAGCCTGAGGCTAGGGGAGCCCTAATGTTAGTCTAGCCTAGGATTGCCCTAGCCTAAACCTAGGGGTGCCATAGCCTGAGTCTAGGGGTGAACTAGCCTGAGGCAAGAGAGCCACAGTCTTAGCCTAAGCCTAGGGGAGCCCTAGCCTAAGCTTAGGGGTGCCCTAGCCTAAGCCTAGGGGTGCCCTAGACTTAGGCTAGGGTAGCCCTAGCCTGAGCCTAGGGGTGCCCTAGCCTGAGGATAGGGGAGCCCTAGACTTAGCCTAAGCCTAGGATTGCCCTAGCCTAAGATAACGGGTGCCCTAGCCTGAACTAGGGGTGCCCTTGCCTGAGGCTAGGGGAGCCGTTGCCTTAGCCTAAGTGTAGGGGTGCCCTAGTCTAAGCCTAGGGGTGCCCAAGCTTAAGCCTAGGGGTGCCCTAGCCTTAGTCTAGGAGTTCCCTAGTCTAAGCCTAGGGGTGCCCTAGCCTAAGCCTAGGTTAGCCCAGCCTTAGCCTAAGACTAGGGGTGCCCTATCCTAAGCCTAGGGGTGGCCTAGCCTAAGCCTAGGGGTGCCCTAGCCTAAGCCTAGGGGTGCTCTAGCCTTAGGCTAGGGGAGCCCAGCCTTAGCCTAAGCCTAGGGGTGGCCTAGCCTAAGCCTAGGGGTGCCCTAGCCTAAGCTTAGGGGTACAATAGCCTGAGTCTAGGGGTGCACTAGCCTGAGGCTAGGGAGCCGTAGCCTTAGCCTAAGCATATGGGAGCCCTCGCTTAAGCCTAGGGGTTCCCTAGCCTAAGCCTAGGGGTCCCCTAGCCTAAGCCTAGGGGTGCCCTAGCCTTAAGCTAGGAGAGCCCTAGCCTTAGCCTAAGCCTAGGGGTGCCCTAGCCAAAGCCTAGGGGTGCCCTAGCCTAAGCTTAGGGGTGCCCTAGCCTAAGCCTAGGGGTGCCCTAGCCTAAACCTAAGCCTAGGGGTGCCCTAGCCTAAGCCTACGGGTGCCCTAGCCTAAGCCTAGGAGTGCCCTAGCCTTAGGCTAGGAGATCCTTAGCCTTAGCCTAAGCCTAGGGGTGCCCTAGCTTAAGCCTAGGGGTGCCCTAGCCTAAGCCTAGGGGTGACCTAGCCTAAGCCTAGGGGTGCCCTAACCTTAGGCTATGGGAGCCCTAACCTTAGCCTAAGCATACAGGTGCCCTAGCTTAAGCCTAGGGGTGCCGTAGCCTAAGCCTAGGGGTGCCCTAGTCTTAGGCTAGGGGAGCCCTAGCCTTAGCCTAAGCCTAAGGGTGCCCTAGCCTAAGCCTAGGGGTGCCCTAGCCCAAGCCTATGGGTGCCCAAGCCTAAACCTAGGGGTGCCCTAACCTAAGCCTAGAGCTGCCCTAGCCTAAGCCTAGGGGTGCCCTAGCCTTAGGCTAGGCGAGCCCTAGCCTTAGCCTAAGCCTAGGGGTGCCCTAGCCTTAGCCTAAGCCTAGGGGTGCCCCAACCCAAACCTATGGGTGCCCTAGCCTAAGCCTAGGGGTGCCCTAGCTTAAGCCTAGGCGTGCCCTATCCTAAGCTTAGGGGTGCCCCTGCCTAAGCCTAAGGGT
The DNA here is from genome assembly GCF_050624435.1 of Tenrec ecaudatus. NCBI lineage: Eukaryota > Metazoa > Chordata > Mammalia > Afrosoricida > Tenrecidae > Tenrec > Tenrec ecaudatus. The sequence goes on along the minus strand of NW_027458631.1, from coordinate 183,528 downwards.
GCCCAAGCCTAAGCCTAGGGGTGCCCTAACCTAAGCCTAGAGCTGCCCTAGCCTAAGCCTATTGGTGCCCTAGCCTTAGGCTAGGCGAGCCCTAGCCTTAGCCTAAGCCTAGGGGTGCCCTAGCCTTAGCCTAAGCCTAGGGTTACCCTAGCCTAAGCCTAGGGGTTCCCTAGCCTAAACCTAGGGGTGCCCTAGCCTAAGCCTAGAGGTGCCCTAGCCTAAGCCTATGGGTGCCCTAACCTAAGCCTAGGGGTGCCCTAACCTTAGCCTAGGGATGCCCTAGCGTAAGTTTAGGGGTGCCGTAGTTTAAGCCTTGGGGTGACCTAGCCTAAGCCTAGGGGTGCCCTTGCCTAAGCCTAAGCTTAGGGGTGCCCTAGACTAAGCCTAGGGGTGCCCAGGCCTTAGGCTAGGGGACCCCTTGCCTTAGCTTAAGCCTATGGCTTCCCTAGCCTAAGCTTAGGGGTGCCCTAACCTAAGCTTAGGGGTGCCCTAGCCTTAGGCTAGGGGAGCCCTAGCCTTAGCCTAAGCCTAGGGGTGCCCTAGCCTAAGCCTAGGGGTGCCTGAGCCTAAGCCTAGGGGTGCCCTAACCTAAACCTTGAGGTGCCCTAGCCTTAGGCTAGATGAGCCCAAGCATTAGCCTAAGCCTAGGGTTGCCCTAGCCTAAGCCTAGGGGTGCCTGAGCCTAAGCCTAGGGGTGCCCTAACCTAAGCCTAGGGGTGCCCTAGCCTAAGCCTAGGTGTGCCCTAGCCTAAGCCTAGGGGATTCCTAGCCTTAGCATAAGCCTACGGGTGCCCTAGCCTAAGCCTAGGGGTGCCCTAGCCTAAGACTAGGTGAGCCCTAGCCTCAGGCTAGGGGAGCCCTAGCCTTAGCCTAAGCCTAGAGGTGCCCTAGCCTAAACCTAGGGGTGCCCTAGCCTGAGCCTAGGGGTGCCCTAGCCTGAGCCTACGGGTGCCCTAGCCTTAGGCTAGGGGAGCCCTAGCCTTAGCCTACGCCTAGGGGTGCCCTAGCCTGAGACTAGGGGTGCCCTAGCTTGAGTCGATGGGTGCCCTAACCTGAGGATCTTGGAGCCTTAGCCTTATCCTAAGCCTAGTGGTGCCCTAACCTAAGCCTAGAGGTGCCCTAGCCTAAGCCTAGGCGTGCCCTACCCGAAGCCTAAGGTTGCCCTATCCTAAGACTAGGAGAGCCCTAGCCTTAGCCTAAGCCTAGGGGTGCCCTAGCCTGAGCCTAGGGGTGCCTTAGCTTGAGCCTAGGGGTGCCCTAGCCTTAGGCTAGGGGATCCCTAGCCTTAGCTTAAGCCTAGGGGTGCCCTAGCCTAAGCCTAGAGGTGCCGAAGCCTTAGGCTAGGGGAGCCCTAGCCTTAGCCTAAGCCTAGGGGTGCCCTAGCCTCAGCCTAGGGGTGCCTTTGCCTAAGCCTAGGGGTGCCCTAGCCTAATCCTAGGGGTGCCCTAGCCATAGGCTAGGGGAGCCATTGCCTTAGCCTAAGCCTAGGGGTGCCCTAGGCTAAGCCTAGGTGTGCCCTAGCCTAAGCCTAGGGGTGCCCCAGCCTTAGGCTAAGGGAGCCCTATCCTTAGCCTAGGCCTAGGGTTGCCCTAGCCTAAGCCTAGGGGTGCCCTAGCCTAAGCCTAGGGGTGCTGTAACCTTAGGCTAGCGGAGCCTAGCCTCAGCCTAAGCCTAGGGGTGCCCTAGCCTAAGACTACGGGAGCCCTAGCTTAGCCTTATCCTAGGGGTGCCCTAGCCAAAGTCTAGGGGTGCTCTAGCCTGAGCCTAGGGGTGCCCTAGCCTGAGCCTACGGGTGCCCTAGCCTGAGTCTAGGCGAGCCCTAGCGTTAATCGAGCCTAGGATTACCCTAGCCTAAGCCTAGGGGTGCCCTAGTCTTTTCCTAAGCCTAGGGGAGGCCTAGACTAAGCGTAGGGGTGCCCTAACCTGAGCCTAGGACTGCCGTAGCCTTAGGCTAGCGGAGCCATAGCCTTAGCCTAGGCCTAGGGGTAGCCCTGGCCTAAGCCTAGGAGTGCCATAGCCTGAGCCTAGGGGTGACCTAACCTGAGGCTAGGGGAGCCCTATCCTTAGCATAAGCCTAGGATTGCCCTACCCTAAGCCTATGGGTGCCCTAGCCTGAGTCTAGGGTTGCCCTAGCTTGAGGCTAGGGGAGCCGTTGCCTTAGCCAAGTCTATGGGTTCCCTTGCCTAAGCCTAGGGGTGCCCTAACCCGAGCCTACGGGTGCCCTATCCTTTGGCTAGGTGAGACCTAGCCTTAGTCTAAGCGTAGGGGTGCCCTAGCCTAAGCTGGGGGTACCCAAGCCTAAGCCTAGGGGTGCCATAGCCTTAAGCTAGGGGCACTAGCCTAAGCCTAGGGGTGCCCTAGTATTAGGCTAGGCGAGCCCTAGCCTTAGCCTAGGGGTGCCCAAGTCTAAGCCTAGGGGTGCCCTAACCTAAGCCTAGTGATGCCCTAGCCTAAGCCTAGGGGTGCCCTAGCCTAAGTCTTGGGGTGCCCTAGGCTAAGCCAGGGGTGCCCTAGCCTAAGCCTAGGGGTGCTCTAGCCTTAGGCTAGGGGAGCCCTAACCTTAGCCTAATCCTAGGGGTGCCCTAGCCTAAGCCTAGGAGTGCCTTAGCCAAAGCCTAGGGGTGCCCTAGCCTTAGGATAGGGGAGCCCTAGCCTTAACCTAAGCCTACGGGTGCCCTAGCTTAAGCCTAGGGGTGCCCTAGCCTAAGCCTAGGGGTTCCCTAGCCTTAGGTTAGGGGAGCCCTAGCCTTAGCCTAAGCCTAGGGGTGCCCCAGCCTAAGCCTAGGGGTGCCCAAGCCCAAGCCTAGGGGTGCCATAACCTAAGCCCAGGGCTGCACTAGCCGAAGCCTAGGGGTGCCCTAGCCTTAGCCTAAGCCTAGGGGTGCCCTAGTCTAAGTCTACGGGTGAACTAGCCTAACCTAGGGGTGCCCCAGAATAAGCCTAGGGGTGCCCTAGCCTAAGCCTAGGGGTGCCCTAGCCTAAGCCTAGGGGTGCCCTAGCCTTAGGCTAGGGGTGCCCTAGCCTTAGGCTAGGGGAGCCCTAGCCTTAGCCTAAGCCTAATGATGCCCTAGCCTAAGCCTACGGGTGCCCTAGCCAAAGCCTAGGGTTGCCCTAGCCTCAGCTTAGGGGTGCCCTAGCCTCAGTCTTGGGGTGCCCTAGCCTAAGCGTAGGGGTGCCCTAGCCTAAGCCTAGGGGTGCCCTAGCCTAAGCCTAGGGTGCCTTAGCCTAAGGCTAGGGGTGACCTAGCCTTAGCCTAAGCCTAGGGGTACCCTAGCCTAATCCTAGGGGTGCCCTAGCCTAAGCCTAGGGGTGCCCTAGCCTAAGCCTAGGGGTGCCGTAGCCTTAGGCTAGGAGAGCCCTAGCCTTAGCCTAAGACTAGGGGTGCCCTAGCCAAAGCCTAGGGCTACCCTAGGCTAAGCCTAGAGGTGCCCTAGCCTTAGGCTAGGGGAACCCTAACCTTAGCGTAAGCCTAGGGGTGCCTTAGTCTAAGCCTTGGGGTGCCCTAGCCTAAGCCTAGGGGTGCCCTAACCTTAGGCTAGGGGAGCCCTAGCCTTAGCCTAAGCCTTGGAGTGCCCTAGCCTAAGCCTAGGGGTGCCTTAGCCTAAGCCTAGGGGTGCCCTAGCCTAAGCCTAGGGGTGCCCTAGCCTAAGCCTAGAGGTGCCGTAGCCTAAGCCTATGGGTGCCCTAACCTAAGCGTAGGGGTGCCCTTGCCTTAGCCTAGGGGTGCCCTAGCCTAAGCCTAGGGGTGCTCTAGCCTTAGGCTAGGGGAGCCCTGGCCTTAGCCTAAGCCTAGGAGTGCCCTAGCCTAAGCATAGGGGTGTCCTAGCCTAAGCCTATGGGTGCCCTACCCTAAGCCTAGTGGTGCCCTAGCCTAAGCCTAGGGGTGCCTGAGCCTAAGACTAGGGGTGCCCTAACCTAAGCCTAGGGGTGCCCTAGCCTAAGCCTAGGCGTGCCCTAGCCTAAGCCTAGGGGAGTCCTAGCCTTAGCCTAAGCCTAGTGGTGCCCTAGCCTAAGCCTAGGGGTGTCCTAGCCTAAGCCTAGGTGTGCCCTAGCCTCAGGCTAGGGGAGCCTTAGACTTAGCCTAAGCCTATGGCTTCCCTAGCCTAAGCCTAGGGGTGCCCTAGACGCCTAGGGGTGCCCTAACCTTAGGCTAGGGTTGCCCTAGCCTTAGCCTAAGCCTAGGGGTGCCCTAGCGTAAGTCTAGGGATGCCCTTGCCTAAGCCTAGGGGTGCCCTAGCCTTAGACTAAGCCTAGGGGTGCCCTAGTCTAATCCTAGGGGTGCCCTAGCCTAAGCCTAGGTGTGCCCAACCTTAGCCTAGGGGAGCCCTAGCCTTAGCCTAAGACCAGGGGTGCCCCTGCCTAAGCCTAGGGATGCCCAAGCCTAAGCCTAGATGTGCCCTAACCTAAGCCTAGAGCTGCCCTAGCCTAAGCCTAGGGGTGCCCTAGCCTTAGGCTAGGCGAGCACTAGCCTTAGCCTAAGCCTAGGGGTGCCCTAGCCTAAGCCTATGGGTGCCCTAGCCTAAGCCTAGGGGTGCCCTAGAACAAGCTTAGGAGTGCCATCGCCTAAGCCTAGGGTTGCCATAGGCTAAGCCTAGGGGTGCCCTAGCCTAAGCCTAGGGGTTCCCTAGCCTTAGGCAAGGGGAGCCCTAGCCTTAGCCTAAGCCTAGGGTTACCCTAGCCTAAGCCTAGGGGTGCCCTAGCCTAAGCTTATGGGTGCCCTAACCTAAGCCTAGGGGTGGCCTAACCTTAGCCTAGGGATGCCCTAGCCTAAGCCTAGGGGTGCTCTAGCCTTAGGCTAGGGGAGCCCTGGCCTTAGCCTAAGCCTAGGGATGCCCTAGCTTAAGCCTAGGGGTGCCCTAGCCTAACCTTAGGGGTGTCCTAGCTTAACCTAGGGGTGCCCTAGCCTAAGCGTAGGGGTGCCCTAGCCTAAGCCTAAGCTTAGGGTTGCCCTAGCCTAAGCCAAGGGGTGCCCAGGCCTTAGGCTTGGGGAGCCCTTGCCTTAGCTTAAGCGTATGGCTGCCCTAGCCTAAGCTTAATGGTGCCCTACCCTAAGCTTAGGGGTGCCCTAGCCTTAGGCTAGGGGAGCCCTAGCCTTAGCCTAAGCCTAGGGGTGCCCGAGCCTAAGCCTAGTGGTACCCTTGTCTAATCCTAGAGGTGCCCTAGCCTTAGGCTAGGTGAGCCCAAGCATTAGCCTAAGCCTAGGGGTGCCCAAGCCTAAGCCTAGGGGTGCCTGAGCCTAAGCCTAGGGGTGCCCTAACCTAAGCCTAGGGGTGCCCTAGCCTAAGCCTAGGCGTGCCCTAGCCTAAGCCTAGGGGAGTCCTAGCCTTAGCCTAAGCCTACGGGTGCCCTAGCCTAAGCCTAGGGGTGCTGAGCCTAAGCCTAGGTGAGCCCTAGCCTCAGGCTAGGGGAGCCCTAGCCTTAGCCTAAGCCTAGGGGTGCCCTAGCCTAAACCTAGGGGTGCCCTAGCCTGAGCCTAGGGGTGCCCTAGCCTGAGCCTACGGGTGCCCTAGCCTTAGGCTAGGGGAGCCCTAGCCTTAGCCTAAGCCTAGGGTTGGCCTAGCCTAAGATTATGGGTCCTATAGCCTAAGCCTAGGGGTGCCCTAGCCTAAGCCTAGGTGTGCCCTAGCCTAAGCCTAGGGGTGCCCTAGCCTAAGACTAGGGGAGTCCTAGCCTTAGCCTAAGCCTAGGGGTGGCCTAGCCTAAGCCTATGGGTCCCATAACCTAAGCCTAGGGGAGCCCTAGCCTTAGTCTAGCCTAGGATTGCCCTAGCCTAAGCCTAGGGGTGCCATAGACTGAGTCTAGGGGTGCCCTAACCTTAGGCTCTCGGAGCCGTAGCCTTATCCTAAGCCTAGTGGTGCCCTAGCCTAAGCCTAGGGGTGCCCTAGTCTAAGCCTAGGCATGCCCTAGCCTAAGCCTAGGGGTGACCTATCCTAAGGCTAGGAGAGCCCTAGCCTTAGCCTAAGCCTAGGGGTGCCCTAGCCTGAGCCTAGGGGTGCCCTAGCTTGAGCCTAGGGGTGCCCTAGCCTTAGGCTAGGGGATCCCTAGCCTTAGCTTAAGCCTAGGGGTGCCCTAGCCTAAGCCTAGGGGTGCCCTAGCCTAAGCCTAGGGGTGCCCTAGCCTAAGTCTAGGGGTGCCCTTGCCTAAGCCTAGGGGTGCCATAGCCTAATTCTAGGGGTGTCCTAGCCATAGGCTAGGGAAGCCCTTGCCTTAGCCTAAGCCTATGGGTGCCCTAGGCTAAGCCTAGGTGTGCCCTAGCCTAAGCCTATGGGTGCCCTAGCCTTAGGCTAGGGGAGCCCTAGCCTTAGCCTAAGCCTAGTTGTGCCCTAGCCTAAGCCTAAGGGTGCCCTAGCCTAAGCCTAGGGGTTCCCTAGCCTAAGTCTAGGGGTGCCTTTGCCTAAGCCTAGGGGTGCCATAGCCTAATCCTAGGGGTGTCGTAGCCATAGGCTAGGGAAGCCCTTGCCTTAGCCTAAGCCTATGAGTGCCCTAGGCTAAGCCTAGGTGTGCCCTAGCCTAAGCCTATGGGTGCCCTAGCCTTAGGCTAGGGGAGCCCTAGCCTTAGCCTAAGCCTAGGTGTGCCCTAGCCTAAGCCTAGGGGTGCCCTAGCCTAAGCCTAGGGGTGCTCTAGCCTTAGGCATGGGGAGCCTAGCTTTAGCCTTAGCCTAGGGGTGCCCTAGCCTAAGCCTAGGGGTGCCCTAGCCTAAGCCTAGGGGTGCCCTAGCCTGGGCCTAGGGGTGCCATAGCCTGAGCCTACGGGTGCCCTAGCCTGAGGCTAGGGGAGCCCTAATGTTAGTCTAGCCTAGGCTTGCCCTAGCCTACGCCTAGGGGTGCCATAGCCTGAGTCTAGGGGTGAACTAGCCTGAGGCAAGAGGAGCCATAGTCTTAGCCTAAGCCTAGGGGAGCCCTAGCCTAAGCTTAGGGGTGCCCTAGCCTTAGGCTAGGGGAGCCCTAGCCTTAGCCTAAGCCTATGGGTGCCCTAGCTTAAGCCTATGAGTGCCCTAGCCTAAGCCTAGGGGTGCCCTAGCAAAAGCCACAGGTGCCCTAGCCTAAGCCTAGGGGTGCCCTAGCCTAAGCCTAGGGGTGCCTTTGCCTAAGCCTAGGGGTGCCCTAGCCTAAGCCTAGGGGTGCCCTAGCCATAGTCTAGGGGAGCCCTTGCCTTAACCTAAGCCTAGGGGTGCCCTAGCCTAAACCTAGGGGTGCCCTAACCTAAGCCTAGGGGTGCCCTAGCCTTAGGCTAGGGGTGCCCTAGCCTTAGGCTAGGGGAGCCCTAGCCTTAGCCTAAGCCTAGGGGAGCCCTACCTGAGCCTAGGGGTGCCCTAGCCTTAGGATAGGGGAGCCCTAGACTTAGCCTAAGCCTAGGATTGCCCTAGCCTAAGCTTCGGGTGCCCTAGCCTGAGTCTGCGGGTGTCCTAGCCTAAGCCTAGGGGTGCCGTAGCTTGAGCCTAGGGGTGCCCTAGCCTTAGGCTAGGGGATCCCTAGCCTTAGCTTAAGCCTAGGGGTTCCCTAGCCTAAGCCTAGGGGTGCCCTAGCCTAAGCCTAGGGGTGCCTTTGCCTAAGCCTAGGGGTGCCCTAGCCTAATCCTAGGGGTGCCCTAGCCATAGGCTAGGGGAGCCCTTGCCTTAGCCTAAGCCTATGGGTGCCCTAGCCTAAGTCTAGGTGTGCCCAAGCTTAAGCCTAGGGGTGCCCTAGCCTAAGCCTAGCGGTTCCCTAGCCTAAGCCTAGGGGTTCCCTAGCCTAATCCTAGGGGTGCCCTAGCCTTAGGCTAGGAGAGCCCTAGCCTTAGCCTAAGCATAGGGGTGCCCTAGCCAAAGCCTAGGCGTGCCCTAGCCTAAGCCTTGGGGTGCCCCTGCCTAAGCCTAAGGGTGCCCAAGCCTAAGCCTACGGGTGCCCTAACCTAAGCCTAGAGCTGCCCTAGCCTAAGCCTAGGGGTGCCCTAGCCTTAGGCTAGGCGAGCCCTAGCCTTAGCCTAAGCCTAGGGGTGCCCTAGCCTAATCCTAGGGGTGCCCTAGAACAAGCCTAGGGGTGCCATCACCTAAGACTAGGGGTGCCATAGGCTAAGCCAAGGGGTGCCCTAGCCTAAGCCTAGGGGTTCTCTAGCCTTAGGCAAGGGGAGCCCTAGCCTTAGCCTAAGCCTAGGGTTACCCTAGCGTAAGCCTAGGGGTTCCCTAGCCTAAGCCTAGGGGTGCCCTAGCCTAAGCCTAGAGGTGCCCTAGCCTAAGCCTATGGGTGCCCTAACCTAAGCCTAGGGGTGCCCTAGCCTTAGCCTAGGGATGCCCTAGCCTAAGCCTAGGGGTGCCCTAGCTTAAGCCTAGGGGAGCCCTAGCCTAAGCTTAGGGGTGCCCTAGCTTAAGCCTTGGGGTGCCCTAGCCTAAGCCTAGGGGTGCCCTAGCCTAAGCCTAAGCTTAGGGGTGCCCTAGTCTAAGCCTAGGAGTGCCCAGGCCTTAGGCTAGGGGAGCCCTTGCCTTAGCTTAAGCCTATGGCTGCCCTAGCCTAAGCTTAGGGGTGCCCTACCCTTAGCCTAAGTCTAGGGGTGCCCTAGCCTAAGCCTAGTGGTGCCCTAGCCTAAGCCTAGAGGTGCCCTAGCCTTAGGCTAGGTGAGCCCAAGCATTAGCCTAAGCCTAGGGGTGTCCTAGCCTAAACCTATGGGTGCTTGAGCCTAAGCTTAGGGGTGCCCTAACCTAAGCCTAGGGGTGCCCTAGCCTACGCCTAGGCGTGCCCTAACCTAAGCCTAGGGGAGTCCTAGCCTTGGCCTAAGCCTACGGGTGCCCTAGCCTAAGCCTAGTGTTGCCCTAGCCTAAGCCTAGGTGAGCCCTAGCCTCAGGCTAGGGGAGCCCTAGCCTTAGCCTAAGCCTAGGGGTGCCCTAGCCTAAACCTAGGGGTGCCCTAGCCTGAGCCTAGGGGTTCCCTAGCATGAGCCTACGGGTGCCCTATCCTTAGGCTAGGGGAGCCCTAGCCTTAGCCTAAGCCTAGGGGTGGCCTAGCCTAAGCCTATGGGTCCCATAGCCTAAGCCTAGGGGTGCCCTAGCCTAAGCCTAGGTGTGCCCTAGCCTAAGCCTAGGCGTGCCCTAGCCTAAGCCTAGGGGATTCCTAGCCTTAGCCTAAGCCTAGGGGTGCCCTAGCCTAAGCCTTTGGGTGCCCTAGCCTGAGCCTACGGGTGCCCTAGCATAAGGTTAGGGGAGCCCTAGCCTTAGTCTAGCCTAGGATTGCCCTAGCCTAAGCTGGGGGTACCCAAGCCTAAGCCTAGGGGTGCCATAGCCTTAAGCTAGGGGCCCTAGCCTAAGCCTAGGGGTGCCCAAGTCTAATCCTAGGGGTGCCCTAACCTAAGCCTAGTGATGCCCTAGCCTAAGCCTAGGGGTGCCCTAGCCTAAGTCTTGGGGTGCCCTAGGCTAAGCCTAGGGGTTCCCTAGCCTAAGCCTAGGGGTGCTCTAGCCTTAGGCTAGGGGAGCCCTAACCTTAGCCTAATCCTAGGGGTGCCCTAGCCTAAGCCTAGGAGTGCCTTAGCCAAAGCCTAGGGGTGCCCTAGCCTTAGGATAGGGGAGCCCTAGCCTTAACCTAAGCCTACGGGTGCCCTAGCTTAAGCCTAGGGGTGCCCTAGCCTAAGCCTAGGGGTTCCCTAGCCTTAGGTTAGGGGAGCCCTAGCCTTAGCCTAAGCCTAGGGGTGCCCCAGCCTAAGCCTAGGGGTGCCCAAGCCCAAGCCTAGGGGTGCCATAACCTAAGCCCAGGGCTGCACTAGCCGAAGCCTAGGGGTGCCCTAGCCTTAGCCTAAGCCTAGGGGTGCCCTAGTCTAAGTCTACGGGTGAACTAGCCTAACCTAGGGGTGCCCCAGAATAAGCCTAGGGGTGCCCTAGCCTAAGCCTAGGGGTGCCCTAGCCTAAGCCTAGGGGTGTCCTAGCCTTAGGCTAGTGGTGCCCTAGCCTTAGGCTAGGGGAGCCCTAGCCTTAGCCTAAGCCTAATGATGCCCTAGCCTAAGCCTACGGGTGCCCTAGCCAAAGCCTAGGGTTGCCCTAGCCTCAGCTTAGGGGTGCCCTAGCCTCAGTCTTGGGGTGCCCTAGCCTAAGCGTAGGGGTGCCCTAGCCTAACCTAGGGGTGCCCCAGAATAAGCCTAGGGGTGCCCTAGCCTAAGCCTAGGGGTGCCCTAGCCTAAGCCTAGAGGTGCCCTAGCCTTAGGCTAGGGGAACCCTAACCTTAGCGTAAGCCTAGGGGTGCCTAAGTCTAAGCCTTGGGGTGCCCTAGCCTAAGCCTAGGGGTGCCCTAGCCTTAGGCTAGGGGAGCCCTAGCCTTAGCCTAAGCCTTGGAGTGCCCTAGCCTAAGCCTAGGGGTGCCTTAGCCTAAGCCTAGGGGTGCCCTAGCCTAAGCCTAGGGGTGCCCTAGCCTAAGCCTAGAGGTGCCGTAGCCTAAGCCTATGGGTGCCCTAACCTAAGCGTAGGGGTGCCCTTGCCTTAGCCTAGGGGTGCCCTAGCCTAAGCCTAGGGGTGCTCTAGCCTTAGGCTAGGGGAGCCCTGGCCTTAGCCTAAGCCTAGGAGTGCCCTAGCCTAAGCATAGGGGTGTCCTAGCCTAAGCCTATGGGTGCCCTACCCTAAGCCTAGTGGTGCCCTAGCCTAAGCCTAGGGGTGCCTGAGCCTAAGACTAGGGGTGCCCTAACCTAAGCCTAGGGGTGCCCTAGCCTAAGCCTAGGCGTGCCCTAGCCTAAGCCTAGGGGAGTCCTAGCCTTAGCCTAAGCCTAGTGGTGCCCTAGCCTAAGCCTAGGGGTGCCCTAGCCTAAGCCTAAGTGTGCCCTAGCCTCAGGCTAGGGGAGCCTTAGACTTAGCCTAAGCCTATGGCTTCCCTAGCCTAAGCCTAGGGGTGCCCTAGACGCCTAGGGGTGCCCTAACCTTAGGCTAGGGTTGCCCTAGCCTTAGCCTAAGCCTAGGGGTGCCCTAGCGTAAGTCTAGGGATGCCCTTGCCTAAGCCTAGGGGTGCCCTAGCCTTAGACTAAGCCTAGGGGTGCCCTAGTCTAATCCTAGGGGTGCCCTAGCCTAAGCCTAGGTGTGCCCAACCTTAGCCTAGGGGAGCCCTAGCCTTAGCCTAAGACCAGGGGTGCCCCTGCCTAAGCCTAGGGATGCCCAAGCCTAAGCCTTGATGTGCCCTAACCTAAGCCTAGAGCTGCCCTAGCCTAAGCCTAGGGGTGCCCTAGCCTTAGGCTAGGCGAGCCCTAGCCTTAGCCTAAGCCTAGGGGTGCCCTAGCCTAAGCCTATGGGTGCCCTAGCCTAAGCCTAGGGGTGCCCTAGAACAAGCTTAGGAGTGCCATCGCCTAAGCCTAGGGTTGCCATAGGCTAAGCCTAGGGGTGCCCTAGCCTAAGCCTAGGGGTTCCCTAGCCTTAGGCAAGGGGAGCCCTAGCCTTAGCCTAAGCCTAGGGTTACCCTAGCCTAAGCCTAGGGGTGCCCTAGCCTAAGCTTATGGGTGCCCTAACCTAAGCCTAGGGGTGGCCTAACCTTAGCCTAGGGATGCCCTAGCCTAAGCCTAGGGGTGCTCTAGCCTTAGGCTAGGGGAGCCCTGGCCTTAGCCTAAGCCTAGGGATGCCCTAGCTTAAGCCTAGGGGTGCCCTAGCCTAACCTTAGGGGTGTCCTAGCTTAACCTAGGGGTGCCCTAGCCTAAGCGTAGGGGTGCCCTAGCCTAAGCCTAAGCTTAGGGGTGCCCTAGCCTAAGCCAAGGGGTGCCCAGGCCTTAGGCTAGGGGAGCCCTTGCCTTAGCTTAAGCCTATGGCTGCCCTAGCCTAAGCTTAATGGTGCCCTACCCTAAGCTTAGGGGTGCCCTAGCCTTAGGCTAGGGGAGCCCTAGCCTTAGCCTAAGCCTAGGGGTGCCCGAGCCTAAGCCTAGTGGTACCCTTGTCTAAACCTAGAGGTGCCCTAGCCTTAGGCTATGTGAGCCCAAGCATTAGCCTAAGCTTAGGGGTGCCCAAGCCTAAGCCTAGGGGTGCCTGAGCCTAAGCCTAGGGGTGCCCTAACCTAAGCCTAGGGGTGCCCTAGCCTAAGCCTAGGCGTGCCCTAGCCTAAGCCTAGGGGAGTCCTAGCCTTAGCCTAAGCCTACGGGTGCCCTAGCCTAAGCCTAGGGGTGCTGAGCCTAAGCCTAGGTGAGCCCTAGCCTCAGGCTAGGGGAGCCCTAGCCTTAGCCTAAGCCTAGGGGTGCCCTAGCCTAAACCTAGGGGTGCCCTAGCCTGAGCCTAGGGGTGCCCTAGCCTGAGCCTACGGGTGCCCTAGCCTTAGGCTAGGGGAGCCCTAGCCTTAGCCTAAGCCTAGGGTTGGCCTAGCCTAAGCCTATGGGTCCTATAGCCTAAGCCTAGGGGTGCCCTAGCCTAAGCCTAGGTGTGCCCTAGCCTAAGCCTAGGGGTGCCCTAGCCTAATCCTAGGGCTGCCCTAGCCTAAGCCTAGGTGTGCCCTAGCCTAAGACTAGGGGAGTCCTAGCCTTAGCCTAAGCCTAGGGGTGGCCTAGCCTAAGCCTATGAGTCCCATAGCCTAAGCCTAGGGGAGCCCTAGCCTTAGTCTAGCCTAGGATTGCCCTAGCCTAAGCCTAGGGGTGCCATAGACTGAGTCTAGGGGTGCCCTAACCTTAGGCTCTCGGAGCCGTAGCCTTATCCTAAGCCTAGTGGTGCCCTAGCCTAAGCCTAGGGGTGCCCTAGCCTAAGCCTAGGCATGCCCTTGCCTAAGCCTAGGGGTTCCCTAGCCTAAGTCTAGGGGTGCCTTTGCCTAAGCCTAGGGGTGCCATAGCCTAATTCTAGGGGTGTCCTAGCCATAGGCTAGGGAAGCCCTTGCCTTAGCCTAAGCCTATGGGTGCCCTAGGCTAAGCCTAGGTGTGCCCTAGCCTAAGCCTATGGGTGCCCTAGCCTTAGGCTAGGGGAGCCCTAGCCTTAGCCTAAGCCTAGTTGTGCCCTAGCCTAAGCCTATGGGTGCCCTAGCCTAAGCCTAGGGGTGCCCTAGAACAAGCTTAGGAGTGCCATCGCCTAAGCCTAGGGTTGCCATAGGCTAAGCCTAGGGGTGCCCTAGCCTAAGCCTAGGGGTTCCCTAGCCTTAGGCAAGGGGAGCCCTAGCCTTAGCCTAAGCCTAGGGTTACCCTAGCCTAAGCCTAGGGGTGCCCTAGCCTAAGCTTATGGGTGCCCTAACCTAAGCCTAGGGGTGGCCTAACCTTAGCCTAGGGATGCCCTAGCCTAAGCCTAGGGGTGCTCTAGCCTTAGGCTAGGGGAGCCCTGGCCTTAGCCTAAGCCTAGGGATGCCCTAGCTTAAGCCTAGGGGTGCCCTAGCCTAACCTTAGGGGTGTCCTAGCTTAACCTAGGGGTGCCCTAGCCTAAGCGTAGGGGTGCCCTAGCCTAAGCCTAAGTTTAGGGGTGCCCTAGCCTAAGCCAAGGGGTGCCCAGGCCTTAGGCTAGGGGAGCCCTTGCCTTAGCTTAAGCCTATGGCTGCCCTAGCCTAAGCTTAATGGTGCCCTACCCTAAGCTTAGGGGTGCCCTAGCCTTAGGCTAGGGGAGCCCTAGCCTTAGCCTAAGCCTAGGGGTGCCCGAGCCTAAGCCTAGTGGTACCCTTGTCTAAACCTAGAGGTGCCCTAGCCTTAGGCTATGTGAGCCCAAGCATTAGCCTAAGCTTAGGGGTGCCCAAGCCTAAGCCTAGGGGTGCCTGAGCCTAAGCCTAGGGGTGCCCTAACCTAAGCCTAGGGGTGCCCTAGCCTAAGCCTAGGCGTGCCCTAGCCTAAGCCTAGGGGAGTCCTAGCCTTAGCCTAAGCCTACGGGTGCCCTAGCCTAAGCCTAGGGGTGCTGAGCCTAAGCCTAGGTGAGGCCTAGCCTCAGGCTAGGGGAGCCCTAGCCTTAGCCTAAGCCTAGGGGTGCCCTAGCCTAAACCTAGGGGTGCCCTAGCCTGAGCCTAGGGGTGCCCTAGCCTGAGCCTACGGGTGCCCTAGCCTTAGGCTAGGGGAGCCCTAGCCTTAGCCTAAGCCTAGGGTTGGCCTAGCCTAAGCCTATGGGTCCTATAGCCTAAGCCTAGGGGTGCCCTAGCCTAAGCCTAGGTGTGCCCTAGCCTAAGCCTAGGGGTGCCCTAGCCTAATCCTAGGGCTGCCCTAGCCTAAGCCTAGGTGTGCCCTAGCCTAAGACTAGGGGAGTCCTAGCCTTAGCCTAAGCCTAGGGGTGGCCTAGCCTAAGCCTATGGGTCCCATAGCCTAAGCCTAGGGGAGCCCTAGCCTTAGTCTAGCCTAGGATTGCCCTAGCCTAAGCCTAGGGGTGCCATAGACTGAGTCTAGGGGTGCCCTAACCTTAGGCTCTCGGAGCCGTAGCCTTATCCTAAGCCTAGTGGTGCCCTAGCCTAAGCCTAGGGGTGCCCTAGCCTAAGCCTAGGCATGCCCTTGCCTAAGCCTAGGGGTTCCCTAGCCTAAGTCTAGGGGTCCTTTGCCTAAGCCTAGGGGTGCCATAGCCTAATTCTAGGGGTGTCCTAGCCATAGGCTAGGGAAACCCTTGCCTTAGCCTAAGCCTATGGGTGCCCTAGGCTAAGCCTAGGTGTGCCCTAGCCTAAGCCTATGGGTGCCCTAGCCTTAGGCTAGGGGAGCCCTAGCCTTAGCCTAAGCCTAGGTGTGCCCTAGCCTAAGCCTAGGGGTGCCCTAGCCTAAGCCTAGGGGTGCTCTAGCCTTAGGCATGGGGAGCCTAGCTTTAGCCTTAGCCTAGGGGTGCCCTAGCCTAAGCCTAGGGGTGCCCTAGCCTAAGCCTTGGGGTGCCCTAGCCTGAGGCTAGGGGAGCCCAAGCCTTAGCCTAAGCCTAGGGGTGCCCTAGCCTAAGCCTAGGGGTGCCCTAGCCTGGGCCTAGGGGTGCCATAGCCTGAGCCTACGGGTGCCCTAGCCTGAGGCTAGGGGAGCCCTAATGTTAGTCTAGCCTAGGCTTGCCCTAGCCTACGCCTCGGGGTGCCATAGCCTGAGTCTAGGGGTGAACTAGCCTGAGGCAAGAGGAGCCATAGTCTTAGCCTAAGCCTAGGGGAGCCCTAGCCTAAGCTTAGGGGTGCCCTAGCAAAAGCCACAGGTGCCCTAGCCTAAGCCTAGGGGTGCCCTAGCCTAAGCCTAGGGGTGCCTTTGCCTAAGCCTAGGGGTGCCCTAGCCTAAGCCTAGGGGTGCCCTAGCCATAGTCTAGGGGAGCCCTTGCCTTAACCTAAGCCTAGGGGTGCCCTAGCCTAAACCTAGGGGTGCCCTAACCTAAGCCTAGGGGTGCCCTAGCCTTAGGCTAGGGGTGCCCTAGCCTTAGGCTAGGGGAGCCCTAGCCTTAGCCTAAGCCTAGGGGAGCCCTACCTGAGCCTAGGGGTGCCCTAGCCTTAGGATAGGGGAGCCCTAGACTTAGCCTAAGCCTAGGATTGCCCTAGCCTAAGCTTCGGGTGCCCTAGCCTGAGTCTGCGGGTGTCCTAGCCTAAGCCTAGGGGTGCCGTAGCTTGAGCCTAGGGGTGCCCTAGCCTTAGGCTAGGGGATCCCTAGCCTTAGCTTAAGCCTAGTGGTTCCCTAGCCTAAGCCTAGGGGTGCCCTAGCCTAAGCCTAGGGGTGCCTTTGCCTAAGCCTAGGGGTGCCCTAGCCTAATCCTAGGGGTGCCCTAGCCATAGGCTAGGGGAGCCCTTGCCTTAGCCTAAGCCTATGGGTGCCCTAGCCTAAGTCTAGGTGTGCCCAAGCTTAAGCCTAGGGGTGCCCTAGCCTAAGCCTAGCGGTTCCCTAGCCTAAGCCTAGGGGTTCCCTAGCCTAATCCTAGGGGTGCCCTAGCCTTAGGCTAGGAGAGCCCTAGCCTTAGCCTAAGCCTAGGCGTGCCCTAGCCTAAGCCTTGGGGTGCCCCTGCCTAAGCCTAAGGGTGCCCAAGCCTAAGCCTAGGGGTGCCCTAACCTAAGCCTAGAGCTGCCCTAGCCTAAGCCTAGGGGTGCCCTAGCCTTAGGCTAGGCGAGCCCTAGCCTTAGCCTAAGCCTAGGGGTGCCCTAGCCTAATCCTAGGGGTGCCCTAGAACAAGCCTAGGGGTGCCATCACCTAAGACTAGGGGTGCCATAGGCTAAGCCAAGGGGTGCCCTAGCCTAAGCCTAGGGGTTCTCTAGCCTTAGGCAAGGGGAGCCCTAGCCTTAGCCTAAGCCTAGGGTTACCCTAGCGTAAGCCTAGGGGTTCCCTAGCCTAAGCCTAGGGGTGCCCTAGCCTAAGCCTAGAGGTGCCCTAGCCTAAGCCTATGGGTGCCCTAACCTAAGCCTAGGGGTGCCCTAGCCTTAGCCTAGGGATGCCCTAGCCTAAGCCTAGGGGTGCCCTAGCTTAAGCCTAGGGGAGCCCTAGCCTAAGCTTAGGGGTGCCCTAGCTTAAGCCTTGGGGTGCCCTAGCCTAAGCCTAGGGGTGCCCTAGCCTAAGCCTAAGCTTAGGGGTGCCCTAGTCTAAGCCTAGGAGTGCCCAGGCCTTAGGCTAGGGGAGCCCTTGCCTTAGCTTAAGCCTATGGCTGCCCTAGCCTAAGCTTAGGGGTGCCCTGCCCTTAGCCTAAGTCTAGGGGTGCCCTAGCCTAAGCATAGTGGTGCCCTAGCCTAAGCCTAGAGGTGCCCTAGCCTTAGGCTAGGTGAGCCCAAGCATTAGCCTAAGCCTAGGGGTGTCCTAGCCTAAACCTATGGGTGCTTGAGCCTAAGCTTAGGGGTGCCCTAACCTAAGCCTAGGGGTGCCCTAGCCTACGCCTAGGCGTGCCCTAACCTAAGCCTAGGGGAGTCCTAGCCTTGGCCTAAGCCTACGGGTGCCCTAGCCTAAGCCTAGTGTTGCCCTAGCCTAAGCCTAGGTGAGCCCTAGCCTCAGGCTAGGGGAGCCCTAGCCTTAGCCTAAGCCTAGGGGTGCCCTAGCCTAAACCTAGGGCTGCCCTAGCCTGAGCCTAGGGGTGCCCTAGCATGAGCCTACGGGTGCCCTATCCTTAGGCTAGGGGAGCCCTAGCCTTAGCCTAAGCCTAGGGGTGGCCTAGCCTAAGCCTATGGGTCCCATAGCCTAAGCCTAGGGGTGCCCTAGCCTAAGCCTAGGTGTGCCCTAGCCTAAGCCTAGGGGTGCCCTAGCCTAAGCCTAAGGGTGCCCTAGCCTAAGCCTAGGCGTGCCCTAGCCTAAGCCTAGGGGATTCCTAGCCTTAGCCTAAGCCTAGGGGTGCCCTAGCCTAAGCCTTTGGGTGCCCTAGCCTGAGCCTACGGGTGCCCTAGCATAAGGTTAGGGGAGCCCTAGCCTTAGTCTAGCCTAGGATTGCCCTAGCCTAAGCCTAGGGGTGCCATAGCCTGAGTCTAGGGGTGCCCTAACCTGAGGCTCTCGGAGCCGTAGCCTTATCCTAAGCCTAGTGGTGCCCTAGCCTAAGCCTAGGGGTGCCCTAGCCTAAGCCTAGGCATGCCCTAGCCTAAGCCTAAGCCTAGGGGTGCCCTAGCCTGAGCCTAGGGGTGCCCTAGCTTGAGCCTAGGGGTGCCCTAGCCTTAGGCTAGGGGATCCTTAGCCTTAGCTTAAGCCTAGGGGTGCCCTAGCCTAAGCCTAGGGGTGCCCTAGCCTAAGCCTAGGGGTGCCCTTGCCTAAGCCTAGGGGTTCCCTAGCCTACGTCTGGGGGTGCCTTTGCCTAAGCCTAGGGGTGCCCTAGCCTAATCCTAGAGGTATCCTAGCCATAGGCTAGGGGAGCCCTTGCCTTAGCCTAAACCTAGGGTTGCCCTAGGCTAAGCCTAGGTGTGCCCTAGCCTAAGCCTAGGGGTGCCCTAGCCTTAGGCTAGGGGAGCCCTAGCCTTAGCCTAAGCCTAGGTGTTCCCTAGCCTAAGCCTATGGGGTGCCCTTGCCTAAGCCTAGGCGTCCCCTAGCCTAAGCTTAGGGATGCCCTAGTCTTAGGCTAGGGGAGCCCTAGCCTTAGCCTAAGTTTTGGGGTGCCCTAGCCTAAGTAGTGGTTCCCAGGCCTTAGGCAAGGGGGGCCCTACGTTAGCTTAAGCCTATGGCTGCCCTAGCCTAAGCCTAGGGGTTCCCTAGCCTAAGCCTAGGGGTGCCCTAGCCTAAGCCTAGAGGTGCCCTAACCTAAGCCTATGGGTGCCCTAGACTTAGGCTAGGGGAGCCCTAGCCTTAGCCTAAGCCTAGGGGTGCCCTAGCCTAAGCCTAGGGGTGCCCTAACCTAAGCTTAGGGGTGCCCTAGCCTAAGTCTAGAGGTGCCCTAGCCTTACGCTAGGTAAGCCCAAGCCTTAGCCTAAGCCTAGTGGTGCCCTAGCCTAAGCCTAGGGGTGCCTGAGCCTAAGCCTAGGGGTGCCCTAACCTAAGCCTAGGGGTGCCCTAGCCTAAGCCTAGGCGTGCCCTAGCCTAAGCCTAGGGGAGTCCTAGCCTTAGCCTAAGCCTAGGGGTGCCCTAGACTTAGCCTAAGCCTATGGCTGCCCTAGCCTAAGCCTAGGGGTGCCCTAGCCTAAGCATAGGGGAGCCCTAGACTTAGCCTAAGCCTATGGCTACCCTAGCCTAAGCCTAGGGGTACCCTAGCCTAAGCCTAGGGGTGCCCTAACCTTAGGCAAGGGGAGCCCTAGCCTTAGCCTAAGCCTAGGGGTGCCCTAGCGTAAGTCTAGGGATGCCCTTGCCTAAGCCTAGGGGTGCCCTAGCCTAAGTTTATGAGTGCCATAGCCTAAGACTATGGGTGCCCTAGCCTAAGCCTAGGGGTGCCCTAGCCTTAGGCTAAGCCTAGGGGTGCCCTAGTCTAATCCTAGGGGTGCCCTAGCCTAAGCCTACGGGTGCCCTAGCCTTAGGTTAGGGGAGCCCTAGCCTTAGCCTAAGACCAGAGGTGCCCCTGCCTAAGCCTTGGGGTGCCCAAGCCTAAGCCTAGATTTGCCCAAAACTAAGCCTAGAGCTGCCCTAGCCTAAGCCTAGAGTTGCCCTAGCCTTAGGCTAGGCGAGCCCTACCCTTAGCCTAAGCCTAAGGGTGCCCTAGCCTTAGCCTAAGCCTAGGGGTGCCCTAGCCTAAGCCTATGGGTGCCCTAGCCTAAGCCTAGGGGTGCCCTAGAACAAGCCTAGGGGTGCCATCGCCTAAGCCTAGGGTTGCCATAGGCTAAGCCTAGGGGTGCCCTAGCCTAAGCCTAGGGGTTCCGTAGCCTTAGGCAAGGGGAGCCCTAGCCTTAGCCTAAGCCAAGGGTTACCCTAGCCTAAGCCTAGGGGAGCCCTAGCCTAAGCCTAGGGGAGCCCTAGCCTTAGGCTAGAAGAGCCCTAGCCTTAGCCTAAGCCTAGGGGTGCCCTAGCTTAAGCCTAGGGGTGCCCTAGCCTAAGCCTAGGGGTGCCCTAGCCTAAGCCTAAGCTTAGGGGAGCCCTAGCCTAAGCTTAGGGGTGCCCAGGCCTTAGGCTAGGGGAGCCCTTGCCTTAGCTTAAGCCTATGGCTGCCCTAGCCTAAGCTTAAGGGTGCCCTACCCTAAGCTTAGGGGTGCCCTAGCCTTAGGCTAGGGGAGCCCTAGCCTTAGCCTAAGCCTAGGGGTGCCCTAGCCTAAGCCTTGTCGTACCCTAGCCTAAGCCTAGAGGTGCCCTAGCCTTAGGCTAGTTGAGCCCAAGCATTAGGCTAAGCCTAGGTGTGCCCTAGCTTAAGCCTAGGGGTGCCTGAGCCTAAGCCTAGGGGTGCACTAACCTAAGCCTAGGGGTGCCCTAGCGTAAGCGTAGGCGTGCCCTAGCCTAAGCCTAGGGGAGTCCTAGCCTTAGCCTAAGCCTACGGGTGCCCTAGCCTAAGCCTAGGGGTGCCTGAGCCTATGCCTAGGTGAGCCCTAGCCTCAGGCTAGGGGAGCCCTAGCCTTAGCCTAAGCCTATGGGTGCCCTAGCCTAAACCTAGGGGTGCCCTAGCCTGAGCCTAGGGGTGCCCTAGCCTGAGCCTACGGGTGCCCTAGCCTTAGGATAGGGGAGCCCTAGCCTTAGCCTAAGCCTAGGGGTGGCCTAGCCTAAGCCTATGGGTCCCATAGCCTAAGCCTAGGGGTGCCCTAGCCTAAGCCTAGGTGTGCCCTAGCCTAAGCCTAGGGGTGCCCCTAGCCTAAGCCTAGGGGTGCCCTAGCCTAAGCCTAGGCGTGCCCTAGCCTAAGACTAGGGGAGTCCTAGCCTTAGCCTAAGCCTAGGGGCGCCCTAGCCTAAGCCTATGGGTGCCCTAGCTTGAGCCTACGATTGCCCTAGCATAAGCTTAGGGGAGCCCTAGCCTTAGTCTAGCCTAGGCTTGCCCTAGCCTAAGCCTAGGGTTGCCATAGCCTGAGTCTAGGGGTGCCGTAACCTGAGTCTCTCGGAGCCGTAGCCTTATCCTAAGCCCAGTGGTGCCCTAGCCTAAGCCTAGGGGTGCCCTAGCCTAAGCCTAGGCATGCCCTAGCCTAAGGCTAGGGTTGCCCTATCCTAAGGCTAGGAGAGCCCTAGCCTTAGCCTAAGCTTAGGGGTTCCCTAGCCTGAGCCTAGGGGTGCCCTAGCTTGAGCCTAGGGGTGCCCTAGCCTAAGCCTAGGGGTGCCCTAGCCTAAGCCCAGTGGTGCCCTAGCCTAAGCCTAGGGGTGCCCTAGCCTAAGCCTAGGCATGCCCTAGCCTAATCCTAGGGGTGTCCTAGCCATAGGCTAGGGGAGCCCTTGCCTTAGCCTAAGCCTAGGGTTGCCCTAGGCTAAGCCTAGGTGTGCCCTAGCCTAAGCCTAGGGGTGCCCTAGCCTTAGGCTAGGGGATCCCTAGCCTTAGCCTAAGCCTAGATGTGCCCTAGCCTAAGCCTAGGGGTGCCCTAGCCTAAGCCTAGGGTTGCTCTAGCCTTAAGCATGGGGAGCCTAGCCTTAGCCTTAGCGTAGGGGTGCCCTAGCCTAAGCCTAGGGTTGCTCTAGCCTTAAGCATGGGGAGCCTAGCCTTAGCCTTAGCGTAGGGGTGCCCTAGCCTAAGCCTTATGGGGCCCTAGCCTGAGGCTAGGGGTGCCCAAGCCTTAGCCTAAGCCTAGGGGTGCCATAGCCTGAGCCTACGGGTGCCCTAGCCTGAGGCTAGGGGAGCCCTAATGTTAGTCTAGACTAGGATTGCCCTAGCCTAAGCCTAGGGGTGCCATAGCCTAAATCTAGGGGTGAACTAGCCTGAGGCAAGAGGAGCCACAGTCTTAGCCAAAGCCTAGGGGAGCCCTAGCCTAAGCTTAGGGGTGGCCTAGCCTAAGCCTAGGGGTGCCCTAGCCTTAGGCTAGGGTAGCCCTACCCTGAGCGTAGGGGTGCTCTAGCCTGAGGATAGGGGAGCCCTAGACTTAGCCTAAGCCTAGGATTGCCCTAGCCTAAGATAACGGGTGCCCTAGCCTGAGTCTAGGGGTGCCCTTGCCTGAGGCTAGGGGAGCCGTTGCCTTAGCCTAAGTGTAGGGGTGCCCTAGCCTAAGTCTAGGGGTGCCCAAGCTTAAGCCTAGGGGTGCCCTAGCCTTAGTCTAGGAGTTCCCTAGCCTAAGCCTAGGGGTGCCCTAGCCTAAGCCTAGGTTAGCCCAGCCTTAGCCTAAGACTAGGGGTGCCCTAGCCTAAGCCTAGGGGTGCTCTAGCCTTAGGCTAGGGGAGCCCAGCCTTAGCCTAAGCCTAGGGGTGCCCGAGCCTAAGCCTAGGGGTGCCCTAGCCTAAGCTTAGGGGTGCAATAGCCTGAGTCTAGGGGTGCACTAGCCTGAGGCTAGGGGAGCCGTAGCCTTAGCCTAAGCATAGGGGAGCCCTAGCCAAAGCCTAGCGGTGCCCTAGCCTTAGGCTTGGGGAGCCCTAGCCTTTTCCTAAGCCTAGGGGTGCCCTAGCCTAAGCCTCGGGGTGCCCTAGCCTGAGCCGTGGGGTGCCGAAGCCTTAGGCTAGGGGAGCCCTAGCCTTAGCCTAAGCCTAGGGTTGCCCTAGTCTAAGCCTAGGGTGCCCTATCCTGAGCCTAGGGGAGCCCTACCTTAGCCTAAGCATAGGATTGCCCTAGCCTAAGCTTAGGGGTGCCCTAGCCTGAGTCTAGGGGTGCCCTAGCCTCAGGCTATGGGAGCCGTTGCCTTAGCCTAAGTCTAGGGGTGCCCTAGCCTAAGCCTAGGGGTGCCGTAGCCTAAGCCTAGAGGTGCCCTACCAAAGCCTAGGGATGCCCTAGCCTAAGCCTAGGGGTGCCTGAGCCTATGCCTAGTTGAGCCCTAGCCTCAGGCTAGGGGAGCCCTAGCCTTAGCCTAAGCCTAGGGGTGCCCTAGCCTTAGGCTAGGAGAGCCCTAGCCTTAGCCTAAGCCTAGGGGTGCCCTAGCCAAAGCCTAGGGGTGCCCTACCAAAGCCTAGGGATGCCCTAGCCTAAGCCTAGGGGTGCCCTAGCCTAAACCTAAGCCTAAGGGTGCCCTAGCCTATGTCTAGGGGTGCCCTTGCCTAAGACTACGGGTGCCCTAACCTAAGCCTAGAGCTGCCCTAGCCTAAGCCTAGGGGTGCCCTAGCCTTAGGCTAGGCGAGCCCTAGGCTTAGCCTAAGCCTAGGGGTGCCCTAGCCTTAGCCTAAGCCTAGGGGTGCCCTAGCCTAAGCCTATGGGTGCCCTAGCCTAAGCCTAGGGGTGCCCTAAAACAAGCCTAGAGGTGCCATTGCCTAAGCCTAGGGTTGCCATAGGCTAAGCCTAGGGGTGCCGTAGCCTAAGCCTAGGGGTTCCGTAGCGTTAGGCAAGGGGAGCCCTAGCCTTAGCCTAAGCCTAGGGTTACCCTAGCCTAAGCCTAGGGGTGCCCTAGCCTAAGCCTAGGGGTGCCCTAGCCTAAGCCTAGAGGTGCCCTAGCCTAAGCCTATGGGTGCCCTAACCTAAGCCTAGGGGTGGCCTAGCCTTAGCCTAGGGATGCCCTAGCCTAAGCCTAGGGGTGCTCTAGCCTAAGGCTAGGGGAGCCCTAGCCTTAGGCTAGAAGAGCCCTAGCCTTAGCCTAAGCCTAGGGGTGCCCTAGCTTAAGCCTAGGGGTGCCCTAGCCTAAGCTTAGGGGTGCCCTAACTTAACCTAGGGGTGCCCTAGCCTAAGCCTAGGGGTGCCCTAGCCTAAGCCTAAGCTTAGGGGTGCCCTAGCCAAAGCCTAGGGGTGCCCAGGCCTTAGGCTAAGGGAGCCCTTGCCTTAGCTTAAGCCTATGGCTGCCCTAGCCTAAGCTTAAGGGTGCCCTACCCTAAGCTTAGGGGTGCCCTAGCCTTAGGCTAGGGGAGACCTAGCCTTAGCCTAAGCCTAGGGGTGCCCTAGCCTAAGCCTTGTCGTACCCTAGCCTAAGCCTAGAGGTGCCCTAGCCTTAGGCTAGGTGAGCCCAAGCATTAGCCTAAGCCTAGGGGTGCCTGAGCCTAAGCCTAGGGGTGCACTAACCTAAGCCTAGGGGTGCCCAAGCCTAATCCTAGGCGTGCCCTAGCCTAAGCCTAGGGGAGTTCTAGCCTTAGCCTAAGCCTACGGGTGCCCTAGCCTAAGCCTAGGGGTGCCTGAGCCTATGCCTAGTTGAGCCCTAGCCTCAGGCTAGGGGAGCCCTAGCCTTAGCCTAAGCCTAGGGGTGCCCTAGCCTAATCCTAGGCGTGCCCTAGCCTGAGCCTAGGGGTGCCCTAGCCTGAGCCTACGGGTGCCCTAGCCTTAGGTTAGGGGAGCCCTAGCCTTAGCCTAAGCCTAGGGGTGGCGTAGCCTAAGCCTATGGGTCCCATAGCCTAAGCCTAGGGGTGCCCTAGCCTAAGCCTAGGTGTGCCCAAGCCTAAGCCTAGGGGTGCCCTAGCCTAAGCCTAGGGGTGCCCTAGCCTAAGCCTAGGCGTGCCCTAGCCTAAGACTAGGGGAGTCCTAGCCTTAGCCTAAGCCTATGGGTGCCCTAGCCTAAGCCTATGGGTGCCCTAGCCTGAGCCTACGGTTGCCCTAGCATAAGGTTAGGGGAGCCCTAGCCTTAGTCTAGCCTAGGATTGCCCTAGCCTAAGCCTAGGGGTGCCATAGCCTGAGTCTAGGGGTGCCCTAACCTGAGGCTCTCGGAGCCGTATCCTTATCCTAAGCCTAATGGTGCCCTAGTCTAAGCCTAGGGGTGCCCTAGCCTAAGCCAAGGGGTGCTCTAGCCTAAGGCTAGGGGAGCCCTAGCCTTAGGCTAGAAGAGCCCTAGCCTTAGCCTAAGCCTAGGGGTGCCCTAGCTTAAGCCTAGGGGTGCCCTAGCCTAAGCTTAGGGGTGCCCTAACTTAACCTAGGGGAGCCCTAGCCTTAGCCTAAGCCTAGGGGTGCCCTAGTCTAAGCCTAGGGTGCCCTATCCTGAGCCTAGGGAAGCCCTACCTTAGCCTAAGCATAGGATTGCCCTAGCCTAAGGTTAGGGGTGCCCTAGCCTGAGTCTAGGGGTGCCCTAGACTAAGCCTAGGGGTGCCCTAGCCTGAGCCTAGGGGTGCCCTAGCCTAAGCCTAGACGTGCCCTAGCCTAAGCATAGGGGTGCCCTAGCCTAAGCTTAGGGGTGCCCTAACTTAACCTAGGGGTGCCCTAGCCTAAGCCTAGGGGTGCCCTAGCCTAAGCCTAAGCTTAGGGGTGCCCTAGCCAAAGCCAAGGGTTGCCCAGGCCTTAGGCTAGGGGAGCCCTTGCCTTAGCTTAAGCCTATGGCTGCCCTAGCCTAAGCTTAAGGGTGCCCTACCCTAAGCTTAGGGGTGCCCTAGCCTTAGGCTAGGGGAGCCCTAGCCTTAGCCTAAGCCTAGGGGTGCCCGAGCCTAAGCCTTGTCGTACCCTAGCCTAAGCCTAGAGGTGCCCTAGCCTAAGGCTAGGTGAGCCCAAGCATTAGCCTAAGCCTAGGGGTGCCCTAGCCTAAGCCTAGGGGTGCCTGAGCCTATGCCTAGGGGTGCAC
Source organism: Tenrec ecaudatus (assembly GCF_050624435.1). NCBI lineage: Eukaryota > Metazoa > Chordata > Mammalia > Afrosoricida > Tenrecidae > Tenrec > Tenrec ecaudatus. Next base: position 158,823 of record NW_027458631.1, on the reverse strand, counting down.
TAACCTAAGCCTAGGGGTGCCCTAGCCTAATCCTAGGCGTGCCCTAGCCTAAGCCTAGGGGAGTCCTAGCCTTAGCCTAAGCCTATGGGTGCCCTAGCGTAAGCCTAGGGGTGCCTGAGCCTATGCCTAGTTGAGCCCTAGCCTCAGGCTAGGGGAGCCCTAGCCTTAGCCTAAGCCTAGGGGTGCCCTAGCCTAATCCTAGGGGTGCCCTAGCCTGAGCCTAGGGGTGCCCTAGCCTGAGCCTACGGGTGCCCTAGCCTTAGGTTAGGGGAGCCCTAGCCTTAGCCTAAGCCTAGGGGTGGCGTAGCCTAAGCCTATGGGTCCCATAGCCTAAGCCTAGGGGTGCCCTAGCCTAAGCCTAGGTGTGCCCAAGCCTAAGCCTAGGGGTGCCCTAGCCTAAGCCTAGGGGTGCCCTAGCCTAAGCCTAGGCGTGCCCTAGCCTAAGACTAGGGGAGTCCTAGCCTTAGCCTAAGCCTATGGGTGCCCTAGCAGAAGCCTATGGGTGCCCTAGCCTGAGCCTACGGTTGCCCTAGCATAAGGTTAGGGGAGCCCTAGCCTTAGTCTAGCCTAGGATTGCCCTAGCCTAAGCCTAGGGGTGCCATAGCCTGAGTCTAGGGGTGCCCTAACCTGAGGCTCTCGGAGCCGTATCCTTATCCTAAGCCTAATGGTGCCCTAGCCTAAGCCTAGGGGTGCCCTAGCCTAAGCCAAGGGGTGCTCTAGCCTAAGGCTAGGGGAGCCCTAGCCTTAGGCTAGAAGAGCCCTAGCCTTAGCCTAAGCCTAGGGGTGCCCTAGCTTAAGCCTAGGGGTGCCCTAGCCTAAGCTTAGGGGTGCCCTAACTTAACCTAGGGGAGCCCTAGCCTTAGCCTAAGACTAGGGGTGCCCTAGTCTAAGCCTAGGGTGCCATATCCTGAGCCTAGGGGAGCCCTACCTTAGCCTAAGCATAGGATTGCCCTAGACTAAGGTTAGGGGTGCCCTAGCCTGAGTCTAGGGGTGCCCTAGACTAAGCCTAGGGGTGCCCTAGCCTGAGCCTAGGGGTGCCCTAGCCTAAGCCTAGACGTGCCCTAGCCTAAGCATAGGGGTGCCCTAGCCTAAGCTTAGGGGTGCCCTAACTTAACCTAGGGGTGCCCTAGCCTAAGCCTAGGGGTGCCCTAGCCTAAGCCTAAGCTTAGGTGTGCCCTAGCCAAAGCCAAGGGGTGCCCAGGCCTTAGGCTAGGGGAGCCCTTGCCTTAGTTTAAGCCTATGGCTGCCCTAGCCTAAGCTTAAGGGTGCCCTACCCTAAGCTTAGGGGTGCCCTAACCTTAGGCTAGGGGAGCCCTAGCCTTAGCCTAAGCCTAGGGGTGCCCTAGCCTAAGCCTTGTCGTACCCTAGCCTAAGCCTAGAGGTGCCCTAGCCTTAGGCTAGGTGAGCCCAAGCATTAGCCTAAGCCTAGGGGTGCCCTAGCCTAAGCCTAGGGGTGCCTGAGCCTAAGCCTAGGGGTGCACTAACCTAAGCCTAGGGGTGCCCTAGCCTAATCCTAGGCGTGCCCTAGCCTAAGCCTAGGGGAGTCCTAGCCTTAGCCTAAGCCTATGGGTGCCCTAGCCTAAGCCTAGGGGTGCCTGAGCCTATGCCTAGTTGAGCCCTAGCCTCAGGCTAGGGGAGCCCTAGCCTTAGCCTAAGCCTAGGGGTGCCCTAGCCTAATCCTAGGGGTGCCCTAGCCTGAGCCTAGGGGTGCCCTAGCCTGAGCCTACGGGTGCCCTAGCCTTAGGTTAGGGGAGCCCTAGCCTTAGCCTAAGCCTAGGGGTGGCGTAGCCTAAGCCTATGGGTCCCACAGCCTAAGCCTAGGGGTGCCCTAGCCTAAGCCTAGGTGTGCCCAAGCCTAAGCCTAGGGGTGCCCTAGCCTAAGCCTAGGTGTGCCCAAGCCTAAGCCTAGTGGTGCCTTAGCCTAAGCCTAGGGGTGACCTAGCCTTAGCCTAAGCCTAGAGGTGCCCTTGCCTCAGCCTAGGGGTTCCCTAGCCTAAGTCTAGGGGTGCCTTTGCCTAAGCCTAGGGGTGTCCTAGCCTAATCCTAGGGGTGTCCTAGCCATAGGCTAGGGGAGCCCAAGCCTTAGCCTAAGCCTAGGGGGCCCTAGCCTCAGCTTAAGGGTGCCCTAGCCTCAGCCTTGGGGTGCCCTAGCCTAAGACTAGGGGTGCCCTAACTTAAGAATAAGGGTGCCTTATCCTAAGACTTGGGGTGCCCTAGCCTAAGCCTAGGGGTGCCCTAGCCTTAGGCTAGGGGAGCCCTAGACTTAGCCTAAGCCTAGGGGTGCCCTAGCCTAAATCTAGGGGTGCCCTAGCCTAAGCCTACGGGTGCGCTAGCCTAAGCCTAGGAGGGCCCTAGCCTTAGGCTAGGGGATCCCTAGCCTTAGCCTAAGCCTAGGAGTGCCCTAGTTTAAGCCTAGGGGTGCTCTAGCCTAAACCTAGGGGTGCCCTAGCCAAATCCTAGGGGTGACCTAGCCTAAGCTTAGAAGTTCCCTATCCTAAGCCTAGGGGTGCCCTAGCCAAAGCTTAGGGGTGCCCTAGCCTAAGCCTAGGGGTGCCCTAGCCTCAGCCTTGGGGTGCCCTAGCCTAAGCCTAGGGGTGCCCTAGCCTCATCCTTGGGGTGCCCTAGCCTAAGCCTAGGGGAGCCCTAGCCTAAGCTTTGAAGTTCCCTATCCTAAGCCTAGGGGTGGCCTAGCCAAAGCCTAGGGGTGCCCTAGCCTAAGCCTAGGGGTGCCCCAGCCTTAGGCTAGGGGAGCCCTAGCCTTAGCCTAAGCCTACGGGTGCCCTAGCTTAAGCCTAGGGGTGCCATAGCCTAAGCCTAGGGGTGCCCTAACCTAAGCCACAGGTGCCCTAGCATAAGCCTAGGGGTGCCCTAGCCCAAGCCTATGGGTGCCCTAGCCTTAGACTAGGGGAGCCCTAGACTTAGCCTAAGCCTAGGGGTGCCCTAGCCTATGTCTAGGGGTGCCCTTGCCTAAGCCTACGGGTGCCCTAGCCTAAGCCTAGGAGTGCCCTAACCTTAGGCTAGGAGATCCCTAGCCTTAGCCTAAGCCTAGCGGTGCCCTAGCTTAAGCCTAGGGGTGCCCTAGCCTAAGCCTAGGGGTGCCCTAGCCTAAACCTAGGATGCCCTAGCCTTAGGCTATGGGAGCCCTAGCCTTAGCCTAAGCCTACAGGTGCCCTAGCTTAAGCCTAGGGGTGCCGTAGCCTAAGCCTAGGGGTGCCCTAGTCTTAGGCTAGGGTAGCCCTAGCCTTAGCCTAAGCCTAAGGGTGCCCTAGCCTAAGCCTAGAGGTGCCCTAGCCTTAGGCTAGGGGAGCCCAAGCCTTAGCCTAAGCCTAGGGGGCTCCTAGCCTCAGCTTAAGGGTGCCCTAACCTCAGCCTTGTGGTGCCCTAGCCTAAGCCTAGGGGTGCCCTAACTTAAGCCTAGGGGTGCCCTAGCCTAAGCCTAGTGGTGCCTTAGCCTAAGCCTAGGGGTGACCTAGCCTTAGCCTAAGCCTAGGGGTGCCCTAACCTAAGCCTTGAGGTGCCCTAGCCTTAGGCTAGGGGAGCCCTAACCTTAGTGTAAGCCTAGGGGTGACTCATCCTAAGACTTGGGGTGCCCTAGCCTAAGCCTAGGGGTGCCCTAGCCTTAGGCTAGGGGAGCCCTAGCCTTAGCCTAAGCCTAGGGGTGTCCTAGCCTAAATCTAGGGCTGCCCTAGCATAAGCCTACGGGTGTGCTAGCCTAAGCCTAGGAGTGCCCTAGCCTTAGGCTAGGGGATCCCTAACCTTAGCCTAAGCCTAGGGGTGCCCTAGTTTAAGCCTAGGGGTGCTCTAGCCTAAGCCTAGGGGTGCCCTAGCCAAATCCGAGGGGTGACCTAGCCTAAGCTTAGAAGTTCCCTATCCTAAGCCTAGGGGTGCCCTAGCCAAAGCTTAGGGGTGCCCTAGCCTACGCCTAGGGGTGCCCTAGCCTCAGCCTTGGGGTGCCCTAGCCTAAGTCTAGGGGTGCCCTAGCCTAAGCCTAGGGGTGCCCCAGCATAAGCTTAGAATTTCCCTATCCTAAGCCTAGGGGTGGCCTAGCCAAAGCCTAGGGGTGCCCTAGCCTAAGCCTAGGGGTGCCCTAGCCTTAGGCTAGGGGAGCCCTAGCCTTAGTCTAAGCCGACGGGTGCCCTAGCTTCAGCCTAGGGGAGCCCTAGCCTGAGCCTAGGGGTGCCCTAGCCTTAGGATAGGGGAGCCTTAGACTTAGCCTAAGACTAGGATTGCCCTCGCCTAATTTTCGGGTGCCCTAGCCTGAGTCTAGGGGTGCCCTAGCCTAAGCCTAGGGGTGCCCTAGCTTGAGCCTAGGGGTGCCCTAGCCTTAGGCTAGGGGATCCCTAGCCTTAGGTTAAGCCTAGGGGTGTCCTAGCCTAAGCCTAGGAGTTCCCTAGCCTAAGCCTAGGGGTGCCTTTGCCTAAGCCTAGGGGTGCCCTAGCCTAATCCTAGGGGTGCCCTAGCCATAGGCTAGGGGAGCCCTTGCCTTAGCGTAAGCCTAGGGGTGCCGTAGCCTAAGCCTAGGTGTGCACTAGCCTAAGCCTAGGGGTGCCCTAGCCTTAGGCTAGGGGAGCCCTAGCCTTAGCCTAAGCCTAGGGGTGCCCTAGCCTAAGCCTAGGGGTGCCCTAGCCTAAGCCTAGCGGTGCTCTAGCCTTAGGCTAGGGGAGCCTAGCCTTAGCCTAAGCCTAGGGGTGCCATAGCCTGAGCTTAGGGGTGCCCTATCCTGAGCCTTTGGGTGCCCTAGCCTGAGGCTAGGGGAGCCCTAACGTTAGTCTAGCCTTGGATAACCCTAGCCTAAGCCTAGGGGTGCCGTAGCCTGAGTCTAGGGGTGCACTAGCCTGAGGCAAGGGGAGCCGCAGCCTTAGCCTAAGCCTAGGGGTGCCCTAGCCTAAGCCTAGGGGTGCCCTAGCCTTAGTCTAGGGGTTCCCTAGCCTAAGCCTAGGTGTGCCCTAGCCTAAGCCTAGGGGTGCCCTAGAACAAGCCTACGGGTGCCATCGCCTAAGCCTAGGGGTGCCATAGGCTAAGCCTAGGGGTGCCCTAGCCTAAGCCTAGGGGTTCCCTAGCCTTAGGCAAGGGGGGCCCTAGCCTTAGCCTAAGCCTAGGGTTACCCTAGCCTAAGCCTTGGGGTTCCCTAGCCTAAGCCTAGGGGTGCCCTAGCCTAAGCCTAAAGGTGCCCTAGCCTAAGCCTGTGGGTGCCCTAACCTAAGTCTAGGGGTGCCCTAGCCTTAGCCTAGGGATGCCCTAGCATAAGCTTAGGGGTGCCCTAGCTTAAGCCTTGGGGTGCCCTAGCCTAAGCCTAGGGGTGCCCTAGCCTAAGCCTAAGCTTAGGGATGCCCTAGTCTAAGCCTAGTGGTGCCCTAGCCTAAGCCTAGAGGTGCCCTAGCCTTAGGGTAGGTGAGCCCAAGCATTAGACTAAGCCTAGGGGTGCCCTAGCCTAAGCCTAGGGGTACCTGAGCCTAAGTCTAGGGGTGCCCTAACCTAAGCCTAGGGGTGCCCTAGCCTAAGCCTAGGCGTGCCCTAGCCTAAACCTAGGTGAGTCTTAGCCTTAGCCTAAGCCTACGGGTGTCCTAGCGTAAGCCTAGGGGTGCCCTAGCCTAAGCCTAGGTGAGCCCTAGCCTCAGGCTAGGGGAGCCCTAGCCTTAGCCTAAGCCTAGCTGTGCCCTAGCCTAAACCTACGGGTGCCCTAGCCTGAGCCTACGGGTGGCCTAGCCATAGGCTAGGGGAGCCCTAGCCTTAGCCTAAGCCTAGGGGTGGCCTAGCCGAAGCCTATGGGTCCCATAGCCTAAGCCTAGGGGTGCCCTAGCCTAAGCCTAGGTGTGCCCTAGCCTAAGCCTAGGGGTGCCCTTACCTAAGCTTAGGGGTTCCCTAGCCTAAGTCTAGGGGTGCCTTTGCCTAAGCCTAGGGGTGCCCTAGCCTAATCCTAGGGGTGTCCTAACCATAGGCTAGGGGAGCCCTTGCCTTAGCCTAAGCATAGGAGTGCCGTAGGCTAAGCCTAGGGGTGCCCTAGCCTAAGCCTAGGGGTCTTCTAGCCTTAGGCATGGGGAGCCTAGCCTTAGCCTTAGCCTAGGGTTGCCCTAGCCTAAGCCTAGGGGTGCCCTAGCCTGGGCCTAGGGGTGCCATAGCCTGAGCCTACGGGTGCCCTAGCCTGAGGCAAGGGGAGCCCTAACGTTAGTCTAACCTAGGATTGCCCTAGCCTAAGCCTAGTGGTGCCCTAGCCTAAGCCTAGAGGTGCCCTAGCCTTAGGCTAGGTGAGACCAAGCATTAGCCTAAGCCTAGGGGTGCCCTAGCCTAAGCCTAGGGGTGTCTGAGCCTAAGCCTAGGGGTGCCCTAACCTAAGCCTAGGGGTGCCCTAGCCTAAGCCTAGGCGTGCCCTAGCCTAAGCCTAGGGGAGTCCTAGCCTTAGCCTAAGCTTACGGGTGCCCTAGCCTAAGCCTAGGGGTGCCCTAGCCTAAGCCTAGGTGAGCCCTAGCCTCAGGCTAGGGGAGCCCAACCTTAGCCTAAGCCTAGGGATGCCCTAGCCTAAACCTAGGGGTGCCCTAGCCTGAGCCTAGGGGTGCCCTAGCCTGAGCCTACGGGTGCCCTAGCCTTAGGCTATGGAAGCCCTAGCCTTAGCCTAAGCCTAGGGGTGGCCTAGCCTAAGCCTAGGCGTGCACTAGCCTAAGCCTAGTGGAGTCCTAGCCTTAGCCTAAGGCTAGGGGTGCCCTAGCCTAAGCCTATGGGTGCCCTAGCCTGAGCCTACGGGTGCCCTAGCATAAGGTTAGGGGAGCACTAGCATTAGTCTAGCCTAGGATTGCCCTAGCCAAAGCCTAGGGGTGCCATAGCCTGAGTCTAGGGTTTCCCTAACCTGAGGCTCTCGGAGCCGTAGCCCTATCCTAAGCCTAGTGGTGCCCTAGCCTAAGCCTAGGGGTGCTCTAGCCTAAGCCTAGGCATGCCCTAGCCTAAGCCTAAGCCTAGGGGTGCCTAACCTGAGCCTTGGGGTGCCCTAGCCTAATCCTAGGGGTGTCCTAGCCATAGGCTAAGGGAGCCCTTGCCTTAGCCTAAGCCTAGGGGTGCCCTAGGCTAAGCCTAGGTGTGCCCTAGCCTAAGCCTAGGGGTGCCCTAGCCTTAGGCTAGGGGAGCCCTAGCCTTAGCCTGAGCCTAGGTGTTCCCTAGCCTAAGCCTAGGGGTGCCCTAGCCTAAGCCTAGGGGTGCTCTAGCCTTAGACATGGGGAGCCTAGCCTTAGCCTTAGCCTAGGGGTGCCCTAGCCTAAGCCTTGGGGTGCCCTAGCCTAAACCTAAGCCTAGGGGTGCCCTAGCCTAAGTCTAGGGATGCCCTAGCCTAAGCCTACGGGTGCCTTAGCCTAAGCCTAGGAGTGCCCTAGCCTTAGGCTAGGGGATCCCTAGACTTAGCCTAAGCCTAGGGATGCCCTAGCTTAAGCCTAGGGGTGCCCTAGCCTAAGCCTAGGGGTGCCATAGCCTAAGCATAGGGGTGCCCTAGCCTTAGGATATGGGAGCCCTAGCCTTAACCTAAGCCTACAGGTGCCCTTGCTTAAGCCTAGGGGTGCCCTAGCCTAAGCCTAGGGGTGCCCTAACCTAAGCCTAGGGGTGCCCTAGCCTAAGCCTACTGGTGCCTTAGCCTAAGCATAGGGGTGACCTAGCCTTAGCCTAAGCCTAGGGGTGCCCTAGCCTAAGCCTAGGTGTGCCCTAACCTAAGCCTAGAGGTGCCCTAGCCTTAGGCTAGGGGAGCCCTAACCTTAGTGTAAGCCTAGGGGTGCCTTATCCTAAGACTTGGGGTGCCCTAGCCTAAGCCTAGTGGTGCCCTAGCCTTAGGCTAGGGGAGCCCTAGCCTTAGCCTAAGCCTAGGGGTGCCCTAGCCTAAATCTAGGGGTGCCCTAGCCTAAGCCTACGGTTGCCCTAGCCTAAGCCTAGGAGTGCCCTAGCCTTAGGCTAGGGGATCCCTAGCCTTAGCCTAAGCCTAGGGGTGCCCTAGTTTAAGCCTAGGGGTGCTCTAACCTAAGCCTAGGGGTGCCCTAGCCAAAGCCTAGGGGTGACCTAGCCTAAGCTTAGAAGTTCCCTATCCTAAGCCTAGGGGTGCCCTAGCCAAAGCTTAGCGTTGCCCTAGCCTAAGCCTAGGGGTGCCCTAGCCTCAGGCTTGGGGTGCCCTAGCCTAAGCCTAGGGGTGCCCTAGCCTAAGCCTAGGGGTGCCCTAGCCTAAGCCTAGGGGTGCCCTAGCCTTAGGCTAGGGAAGTCCTAGCCTTAGCCTAAGCCTACGGGTGCCCTACCTTAAGCCTAGGGGTGCCTTTGCCTATGCCTAGGGTTGCCCTAGCCTAAGCCTAGGTGTGCCCAAGCCTAAGCCTAGGGGTGCCCTAGCCTAAGCCTAGGGGTGCCCTAGCCTAAGCCTAGGCGTGCCCTAGCCTAAGACTAGGGGAGTCCTAGCCTTAGCCTAAGCCTATGGGTGTCCTAGCCTAAGCCTATGGGTGCCCTAGCCTGAGCCTACGGTTGCCCTAGCATAAGGTTAGGGGAGCCCTAGCCTTAGTCTAGCCTAGGATTGCCCTAGCCTAAGCCTAGGGGTGCCATAGCCTGAGTCTAGGGGTGCCCTAACCTGAGGCTCTCGGAGCCGTAGCCTTATCCTAAGCCTAATGGTGCCCTAGCCTAAGCCTAGGGGTGCCCTAGCCTAAGCCTAGGGGTGCTCTAGCCTAAGGCTAGGGGAGCCCTAGCCTTAGGCTAGAAGAGCCCTAGCCTTAGCCTAAGCCTAGGGGTGCCCTAGCTTAAGCCTAGGGGTGCCCTAGCCTAAGCTTAGGGGTGCCCTAACTTAACCTAGGGGAGCCCAAGCCTTAGCCTAAGCCTAGGGGTGCCCTAGTCTAAGCCTAGGGTGCCCTATCCTGAGCCTAGGGGAGCCCTACCTTAGCCTAAGCATAGGATTGCCCTAGCCTAAGCTTAGGGGTGCCCTAGCCTGAGTCTAGGGGTGCCCTAGACTAAGCCTAGGGGTGCCCTAGCCTAAGCCTAGGGGTGCCCTAGCCTAAGCCTAGACGTGCCCTAGCCTAAGCATAGGGGTGCCCTAGCCCAAGCCTATGGGTGCCCTAGCCTTAGGCTAGGGGAGCCCTAGACATAGCCTAAGCCTAGGGCTGACCTAGCCTAAGCCTAGGGGTGCCCTAGCCTAAGCCTAGGGGTTCCCTAGCCTAAGCCTAGTGGTGCCCTAGCCTAAACCTAAGCCTAGGGGTGCCCTAGCCTATGTCTAGGGGTGCCCTAGCCTAAGCCTAGGGGTGCCATAGCCTAAGCCTAGGGGTGCCCTAGCCTAAGCCTAGCGGTGCTCTAGCCTTAGGCTAGGGGAGCCTAGCCTTAGCCTAAGCCTAGGGGTGCCATAGCCTGAGCTTAGGGGTGCCCTATCCTGAGCCTACGGGTGCCCTAGCCTGAGGCTAGGGGAGCCCTAACGTTAGTCTAGCCTTGGATTACCCTAGCCTAAGCCTAGGGGTGCCATAGCCTGAGTCTAGGGGTGCACTAGCCTGAGGCAAGGGGAGCCGCAGCCTTAGCCTATGCCTAGGGGTGCCCTAGCCTAAGCCTAGGGGTGCCCTAGCCTTAGTCTAGGGGTTCCCTAGCCTAAGCCTAGGTGTGTCCTAGCCTAAGCCTAGGTTAGCCCAGCCTTAGCCTAAGCCAAGGGGTGCCCTAGCCTAAGCCTAGGGGTGGCCTAGCCTAAGCCTAGTGGTGCCCTAGCCTAAGCCAAGGGATGCTCTAGCCTTAGGCTAGGGGAGCCCTAGACTTAGCTTAAGCCTAGGGGTGCCCAATCGTAAGCCTAGGGGTGCCCTAGCCTAAGCCTAGAGCTGCCCTAGCCTAAGCCTAGGGATGCCCTAGCCTTAGGCTAGGCGAGCCCTAGCCTTAGCCTAAGCCTAGGGGTGCCCTAGCCTTAGCCTAAGCCTAGGGGTGCCCTAGCCTAAGCCTATGGGTGCCCTAGCCTAAGCCTAGGGGTGCCCTAGAACAAGCCTACGGGTGCCATCGCCTAAGCCTACGGGTGCCATAGGCTAAGCCTAGGGGTGCCCTAGCCTAAGCCTAGGGGTTCCCTAGCCTTAGGCAAGGGGGGCCCTAGCCTTAGCCTAAGCCTAGGGTTACCCTAGCCTAATCCTTGGGGTTCCCTAGCCTAAGCCTAGGGGTGCCCTAGCCTAAGCCTAAAGGTGCCCTAGCCTAAGCCTATGGGTGCCCTAACCTAAGTCTAGGGGTGCCCTAGCCTTAGCCTAGGGATGCCCTAGCATAAGCTTAGGGGTGCCCTAGCTTAAGCCTTGGGGTGCCCTAGCCTAAGCCTAGGGGTGCCCTAGCCTAAGCCTAAGCTTAGGGATGCCCTAGTCTAAGCCTAGTGGTGCCCTAGCCTAAGCCTAGAGGTGCCCTAGCCTTAGGCTAGGTGAGCCCAAGCATTAGACTAAGCCTAGGGGTGCCCTAGCCTAAGCCTAGGGGTGCCTGAGCCTAAGTCTAGGGGTGCCCTAACCTAAGCCTAGGGGTGCCCTAGCCTAAGCCTAGGCGTGCCCTAGCCTAAACCTAGGTGAGTCTTAGCCTTAGCCTAAGCCTACGGGTGCCCTAGCGTAAGCCTAGGGGTGCCCTAGCCTAAGCCTAGGTGAGCCCTAGCCTCAGGCTAGGGGAGCCCTAGCCTTAGCCTAAGCCTAGCTGTGCCCTAGCCTAAACCTAGGGGTGCCCTAGCCTGAGCCTACGGGTGCCCTAGCCATAGGCTAGGGGAGCCCTAGCCTTAGCCTAAGCCTAGGGGTGGCCTAGCCGAAGCCTATGGGTCCCATAGCCTAAGCCTAGGAGTGCCCTAGCCTAAGCCTAGGTGTGCCCTAGCCTAAGCCTAGGGGTGCCCTTACCTAAGCTTAGGGGTTCCCTAGCCTAAGTCTAGGGGTGCCTTTGCCTAAGCCTAGGGGTGCCCTAGCCTAATCCTAGGGGTGTCCTAACCATAGGCTAGGGGAGCCCTTGCCTTAGCCTAAGCATAGGGGTGCCCTAGGCTAAGCCTAGGGGTGCCCTAGCCTAAGCCTAGGGGTCTTCTAGCCTTAGGCATGGGGAGCCTAGCCTTAGCCTTAGCCTAGGGTTGCCCTAGCCTAAGCCTAGGGGTGCCCTAGCCTGGGCCTAGGGGTGCCATAGCCTGAGCCTACGGGTGCCCTAGCCTGAGGCAAGGGGAGCCCTAACGTTAGTCTAACCTAGGATTGCCCTAGCCTAAGCCTAGTGGTGCCCTAGCCTAAGCCTAGAGGTGCCCTAGCCTTAGGCTAGGTGAGACCAAGCATTAGCCTAAGCCTAGGGGTGCCCTAGCCTAAGCCTAGGGGTGTCTGAGCCTAAGCCTAGGGGTGCCCTAACCTAAGCCTAGGGGTGCCCTAGCCTAAGCCTAGGCGTGCCCTAGCCTAAGCCTAGGGGAGTCCTACCCTTAGCCTAAGCTTACGGGTGCCCTAGCCTAAGCCTAGGGGTGCCCTAGCCTAAGCCTAGGTGAGCCCTAGCCTCAGGCTAGGGGAGCCAACCTTAGCCTAAGCCTAGGGATGCCCTAGCCTAAACCTAGGGGTGCCCTAGCCTGAGCCTAGGGGTGCCCTAGCCTGAGCCTACGGGTGCCCTAGCCTTAGGCTATGGAAGCCCTAGCCTTAGCCTAAGCCTAGGGGTGGCCTAGCCTAAGCCTAGGCGTGCACTAGCCTAAGCCTAGTGGAGTCCTAGCCTTAGCCTAAGGCTAGGGGTGCCCTAGCCTAAGCCTATGGGTGCCCTAGCCTGAGCCTACGGGTGCCCTAGCATAAGGTTAGGGGAGCACTAGCATTAGTCTAGCCTAGGATTGCCCTAGCCAAAGCCTAGGGGTGCCATAGCCTGAGTCTAGGGTTTCCCTAACCTGAGGCTCTCGGAGCCGTAGCCCTATCCTAAGCCTAGTGGTGCCCTAGCCTAAGCCTAGGGGTGCCCTAGCCTAAGCCTAGGCATGCCCTAGCCTAAGCCTAAGCCTAGGGGTGCCTAACCTGAGCCTTGGGGTGCCCTAGCCTAATCCTAGGGGTGTCCTAGCCATAGGCTAAGGGAGCCCTTGCCTTAGCCTAAGCCTAGGGGTGCCCTAGGCTAAGCCTAGGTGTGCCCTAGCCTAAGCCTAGGGGTGCCCTAGCCTTAGGCTAGGGGAGCCCTAGCCTTAGCCTGAGCCTAGGTGTTCCCTAGCCTAAGCCTAGGGGTGCCCTAGCCTAAGCCTAGGGGTGCTCTAGCCTTAGACATGGGGAGCCTAGCCTTAGCCTTAGCCTAGGGGTGCCCTAGCCTAAGCCTAGGGGTGCCCTAGCCTAAACCTAAGCCTAGGGGTGCCCTAGCCTAAGTCTAGGGATGCCCTAGCCTAAGCCTACGGGTGCCTTAGCCTAAGCCTAGGAGTGCCCTAGCCTTAGGCTAGGGGATCCCTAGACTTAGCCTAAGCCTAGGGATGCCCTAGCTTAAGCCTAGGGGTGCCCTAGCCTAAGCCTAGGGGTGCCATAGCCTAAGCATAGGGGTGCCCTAGCCTTAGGATATGGGAGCCCTAGCCTTAACCTAAGCCTACAGGTGCCCTTGCTTAAGCCTAGGGGTGCCCTAGCCTAAGCCTAGGGGTGCCCTAACCTAAGCCTAGGGGTGCCCTAGCCTAAGCCTACTGGTGCCTTAGCCTAAGCATAGGGGTGACCTAGCCTTAGCCTAAGCCTAGGGGTGCCCTAGCCTAAGCCTAGGTGTGCCCTAACCTAAGCCTAGAGGTGCCCTAGCCTTAGGCTAGGGGAGCCCTAACCTTAGTGTAAGCCTAGGGGTGCCTTATCCTAAGACTTGGGGTGCCCTAGCCTAAGCCTAGTGGTGCCCTAGCCTTAGGCTAGGGGAGCCCTAGCCTTAGCCTAAGCCTAGGGGTGCCCTAGCCTAAATCTAGGGGTGCCCTAGCCTAAGCCTACGGTTGCCCTAGCCTAAGCCTAGGAGTGCCCTAGCCTTAGGCTAGGGGATCCCTAGCCTTAGCCTAAGCCTAGGGGTGCCCTAGTTTAAGCCTAGGGGTGCTCTAACCTAAGCCTAGGGGTGCCCTAGCCAAAGCCTAGGGGTGACCTAGCCTAAGCTTAGAAGTTCCCTATCCTAAGCCTAGGGGTGCCCTAGCCAAAGCTTAGCGTTGCCCTAGCCTAAGCCTAGGGGTGCCATAGCCTCAGGCTTGGGGTGCCCTAGCCTAAGCCTAGGGGTGCCCTAGCCTAAGCCTAGGGGTGCCCTAGCCTTAGGCTAGGGAAGTCCTAGCCTTAGCCTAAGCCTACGGGTGCCCTAGCTTAAGCCTAGGGGTGCCTTTGCCTATGCCTAGGGTTGCCCTAGCCTAAGCCTAGGGGTGCCCTAGCTATAGGCTAGGGGAGCCCTTGCCTTAGCCTAAGCCTAGGGGTGCCCTAGCCTAAACTTAGGGGTCCCCTAGCCTAAGCCTAGGGGTGCCCTAGCCTAAACCTAGGGGTGCCCTAGCCTAAGCCTAGGGGTGTCCTAGCCTTAGGATAGGGGTGCCCTAGCCTTAGGCTAAGGGAGCCCTAGCCTTAGCCTAAGCCTAGGGGTGCCCTAGCCTAAGCCTAGGGGAGCCCTAGCCTGAGCCTAGGGGTGCCCTAGCCTTAGGATAGGGGAGCCCTAGACTTAGCCTAAGCCTAGGATTGCCCTAGACTAAGCTTCGGGTACCCTAGCCTGAGTCTAGGGGCGCCCTAGCCTAAGCTTAGGGGTGCCCTAGCTTGAGCCTAGGGGTGCACAAGCCTTAGGCTAGGGGAGCCCTAGCCTTAGCTTAAGCCTAGGGGTGTCCTAGCCTAAGCCTAGGGGTTCCCTAACCTAACCCTAAGGGTGCCTTTGCCTAAGCCCAGGGGTGCCCTAGCCTAATCCTAGGGGTGCCCTAGCCATAGGCTAGGAGAGCCCTTGCCTTAGCCTAAGCCTAGGGGTGCCCTAGCCTAAGCCTAGGTGTGCCCTATCCTAAGCCTAAGGGTGTTCTAGCCTTAGGCTAGGGGAGCCCTAGCCTTAGCCTAAGCCTTGGGGTGCCCTAACCTAAGCCTAGGGGTGCCCTAGCCTAAGCCTAGCGGTGCTCTAGCCTTAGGCTAGGGGATCCCTAGCCTTAGCCTAAGTCTAGGGGTGCCCTAGCTTAAGCCTTGGGTGCCCTAGCCTAAGCCTAGGGGTGCCCTAGCCTAAGCCTAGGGGTGCCCTAGCCAAAGCCTAGGGGTGACCTAGCCTAAGATTAGAAGTTCCCTATCCTAAGCCTAGGGGTGCCCTAGCCAAAGCTTAGCGGTGCCATAGCCTAAGCCTAGGGGTGCCCTAGCCTCAGGCTTGGGGTGCCCTAGCCTAAGCCTAGGGGTGCCCTAGCCCAAGCCTAGGGTGCCCTAGCCTAAGCCTAGGGGTGCCCTAGTCTAAGCTTAGAAGTTCCCTAACCTAAGCCTAGGGGTGCCCTAGCCAAAGTCTAGGGGTGACCTAGCCTAAGCCTAGGGGTGCCCTAGCCTTAAGCTAGGGAAGCCCTAGCCTTAGCCTAAGCCTACGGGTGCCCTAGCTTAAGCCTAGGGGTGCCCTAGCCTAAGCCTAGGGGTGCCCTAGCCTAAGCCACGGGTGCCCTAGCCTAAGCCTAGGGGTGCCCTAGCCTAAGCCTAGGGCTGCCTTTGCCTAAGCCTAGGGGTGCCCTAGCCTAAGCCTAGGGGTTCCCAAGCCATAGGCTAGGGGAGCCCTTTCCTTAGCCTAAGCCTAGGGGTGCCCTAGCCTAAACCTAGGGGTACCCTAGTCTACGCCTAGGGGTGCCCTAGTCTAAACCTAGGGGTGCCCTAGCCTTAGGCTAGGGGTGCCCTAGCCTTAGGCTAGTGGTGCCCTAGCCTTAGGCTAGGGGAGCCCTAGCCTTAGCCTAAGCCTAGGGGTGCCCTAGCCAAAGCTTAGGGGTGCCCTAGCTTGAGCCTAGGGGTGCCCTAACCTAAGCCTAGGGGTGCCCTAGCCTAAGCCTAGCGGTGCTCTAGCCTTAGGCTAGGGGAGCCTAGCCTTAGCCTAAGCCTAGGGGTGCCCTACCCTAAGCCTAGGGGTGCCCTAGCCTGAGCCTAGGGGTGCCGTAGCCTGAGCCTACGGGTGCCCTAGCCTGAGGCTAGGGGAGCCCTAACGTTAGTCTAGCCTAGGATTACCCTAGCCTAAGCCTAGGGGTGCCATAGCCTGAGTCTAGGGGGCTCTAGCCTGAGGCAAGGGGAGCCGCAGCCTTATCCTTAGCCTAGGGGAGCCCTAACCTAAGTTTAGGGGTGCCCTAGCCTAAGCTTAGGGGTGCCCTAGCCTTAGTCTAGGGGTTCCCTAGCCTAAGCCTAGGGGTGCCCTAGCCTAAGCCTAGGTTGGCCCAGCCCCAGCCTAAGCCTAGGGGTGCCCTAGCCTAAGCCTAGGGGTGGCCTAGCCTAAGCCTAGTGGTGCCCTAGCCTAAGCCTAGGGGTGCTCTAGCCTTAGGCTAGTGAAGCCCTATCCTGAGCCTCAGGGTGCCCTAGCCTGAGGATAGGGGAGCCCTAGCCTTAGCCTAAGCTTAGGGGTGCCCTAGCCTGAGTCTAGGGGTGCCCTAGCCTGAGGCTAGGGGAGCCGTTGCCTTGGCATAAGTGTAGGGGTGCCCTAGCCTAAGCCTAGGCGTGCCCTAGCCTAAGCCTAGGGGTGCCCTAGCCTAAGCCTAGGGGAGCCCTAGTCTGAGTCTAGGGGTGCCCTTGCCTGAGCATAGGGGAGCCCTAGACATAGCCTAAGCCTAGGATTGCCCTAGCCTAAGCTAATGGGTGCCCTAGCCTGAGTCTAGGGGTGCCCTTGCCTGAGGCTAGGGGAGCTGTTGCATTAGCCTAAGTGTAGGGGTGCACTAGCCTAAGCCTAGGGGTGCCTTAGCCTTATTCTAGGGGTTCCCTAGCCTAAGCCTATGTTAGCCCTAGCCTTAGCCTAAGTCTAGTGGTGCCCAAGCCTAAGCCTAGGGGTGGCCTAGCCTAAGCCTATGGGTGCTATAGCCTTAGGCTAGGGGAGCCCTAGCCTTAGCCTAAGCTTAGGTGTGCCCTAGCCTAAACCTAGGGGTGCCCTAGCCTAAGCTTAGGGGTGCCATAGCCTGTGTCTAGGTGTGCACTAGCCTGAGGCTAGGTGAGCCGTAGTCTTAGCCTAAGCCTACGGGAGCCCTAGCTTAAGCCTAGGGGTGCCCTAGCCTAAGCCTAGGTGTGCCCTAGCCTAAGCCTAGAGGTGCCCTAGCCTTAGGCTAGGGGAGCTCTAGCCTTTTCCTAAGCCTAGGGGTGCCCTAGCCTAAGCCTCGGGGTGCCCTAGCCTGAGCCTACGGGTGCCGTAGCCTTAGGCTAGGGGAGCCCTAGCCTTAGCGTAAGCCTAGGGGTGCCCTAGCCTAAGCCTAGGGGTGCCCTAGCCTAAGCCTAGGGGTGCCCTAGCCTAAGCCTAGGGGTGACCTAGCCTTAGGCTAGGGGAGCCCTAGCCTTAGCCTAAGCCAAGGGATGCCCTAGCCTAAGCTTAGAAGTTCCCTAGCCTAAGCCTAGGTGTGCCCTAGCCAAAGCCTAGGGGTGCCCTAGCCTAAGCTTAGGGATGCCCTAGCCTTACGCTAAGGGAGCCCTAGCCTTAGCCTAATCCTACGGGTGCCCTAGCTTAAGCCTAGGGGTACCCTAGCCTAAGCCTTGGGGTGCCCTAGCCTAAGCCTCGGGGTGCCCTAGCCTGAGCCTAGCGGTGCCCTAGCCTGAGCCTAGGGGAGCCCTAGCCTTAGCCTAAACTTAGGGGTACCCTAGCCTGAGTCTAGGGGTGCCCTAGCCTGAGGCTAGGGGAGCCGTTGCCTTAGCCTAAGCCTAGGGGTGCCCTAGCCTAAGCCTAGGGGTGCCCTAGCCAAAGCCAAGGGGTGCCCTAGCCTAAGCCTAGGGTTGCCCTAGCCTTAGGCTAGGGGAGCCCTAGCCTTAGCCTAATCCTAGGGGTGCCCTACCCTAAGCTTAGAAGTTCCCTATCCTAAGCCTACGGGTGCTTTAGCCAAAATCTAGGGGTGCCCTAGCCTTAGTCTAGGGGAGCCGTAGCCTTAGCCTAAGCCTAGGGGTGCCCTAGCTTAAGCCTAGGGGTGCCCTAGCCTAAGCCTAGGGGTGCCCTAGCCAAAGCCACGGGTTCCCTAGCCTAAGCCTAGGGGTGCCTTTGCCTAAGCCTAGGTGTGCCCAAGCCTAAGCCTAGGGGTGCCCTAGCCATAGGCTAGGGGAGCCCTTGCCTTAGCCTAAGCCTGGGGGTGCCCTAGCCTGAGGCTAGGGGAGCCCTAGCCTTAGCCTAAGCCTAGTGGTGCCCTAGCCTAAGCCTAGGGGTGCCCTAGCCTAAGCCTTGGGGTGCTCTAGCCTTAGGCTAGTGGAGCCGTTGCCTTAGCCTAAGTGTAGGGGTGCCCTAGCCTAAGTCTAGGGTGCGCTAGACTAAGCCTAGGGGTGCCCTAGCCTAAGCCTAGGTGTGCCATAACCTAAGCCGAGGGGTGCCCTAGCCTAAGCCTAGGGGTGCCCTGGCCTAAGCCTAGGCGTGCCCTAGCCTAAGCCTAGGGGAGTCCTAGCCTTAGCCTAAGCTTAGGGGTGCCCTAGCCTAAGCCTATGGGTGCCCTAGCCTGAGCCTACGGGTGCCCTAGCATAAGGTTAGGGGAGCCCTAGCCTTAGTCTAGCCTAGGATTGCCCCCGCCTATGCCTAGGGGTGCCATAGCCTGAGTCTAGGGGTGCCCTAACCTGAGGCTCTCGGAGCCGTAGTCTTATCCTAAGCCTAGTGGTGCCCTAGCCTAAGCCTAGGGGTGCCCTAGCCTAAGCCTAGGCATGCCCTAGCCTAAGCCTAAGCCTAGGGGTGCCCTAGCCTGAGCCTAGGGGTGCCCTAGATTGAGCCTAGGGGTGCCCTAGCCTTAGGCTAGGGGATCCTTAGCCTTAGCTTAAGCCTAGGGGTGCCCTAGCCTAAGCCTAGGGGTGCCCTAGCCTAAGTCTAGAGGTGCCTTTGCCTAAGCCTAGGGGTGGCCTAGCCTAATCCTAGGGGTGTCCTAGCCATAGGCTAGGGGAGCCTTTGCCTTAGCCTAAGCCTAGTGGTGCCCTAGGCTAAGCCTAGGTGTGCCCTAGCCTAAGCCTAGGGGTGCCCTAGCCTTAGGGTAGGGGAGCCCTAGCCTTAGCCTGAGCCTAGGTGTTCCGTAGCCTAATCCTAGGGGTGCCCTAGCCTAAGCCTTGTGGTGCCCTAGCCTGAGTCTAGGGGTGCCCTTGCCTGAGGCTAGGGGAGCTGTTGCATTAGCCTAAGTGTAGGGGTGCACTAGCCTAAGCCTAGGGGTGCCTTAGCCTTATTCTAGGGGTTCCCTAGCCTAAGCCTATGTTAGCCCTAGCCTTAGCCTAAGTCTAGTGGTGCCCAAGCCTAAGCCTAGGGGTGGCCTAGCCTAAGCCTAGGGGTGCTATAGCCTTAGGCTAGGGGAGCCCTAGCCTTAGCCTAAGCTTAGGTGTGCCCTAGCCTAAACCTAGGGGTGCCCTAGCCTAAGCATAGGGGTGCCATAGCCTGTGTCTAGGTGTGCACTAGCCTGAGGCTAGGTGAGCCGTAGTCTTAGCCTAAGCCTACGGGAGCCCTAGCTTAAGCCTAGGGGTGCCCTAGCCTAAGCCTAGGTGTGCCCTAGCCTAAGCCTAGAGGTGCCCTAGCCTTAGGCTAGGGGAGCTCTAGCCTTTTCCTAAGCCTAGGGGTGCCCTAGCCTAAGCCTCGGGGTGCCCTAGCCTGAGCCTACGGGTGCCGTAGCCTTAGGCTAGGGGAGCCCTAGCCTTAGCGTAAGCCTAGGGGTGCCCTAGCCTAAGCCTAGGGGTGCCCTAGCCTAAGCCTAGGGGTGCCCTAGCCTAAGCCTAGGGGTGCCCTAGCCTTAGGCTAGGGGAGCCCTAGCCTTAGCCTAAGCCAAGGGATGCCCTAGCCTAAGCTTAGAAGTTCCCTAGCCTAAGCCTAGGTGTGCCCTAGCCAAAGCCTAGGGGTGCCCTAGCCTAAGCTTAGGGATGCCCTAGCCTTACGCTAAGGGAGCCCTAGCCTTAGCCTAATCCTACGGGTGCCCTAGCTTAAGCCTAGGGGTACCCTAGCCTAAGCCTTGGGGTGCCCTAGCCTAAGCCTCGGGGTGCCCTAGCCTGAGCCTAGCGGTGCCCTAGCCTGAGCCTAGGGGAGCCCTAGCCTTAGCCTAAACTTAGGGGTACCCTAGCCTGAGTCTAGGGGTGCCCTAGCCTGAGGCTAGGGGAGCCATTGCCTTAGCCTAAGTCTAGGGGTGCCCTAGCCTAAGCCTAGGGGTGCCCTAACCAAAGCCAAGGGGTGCCCTAGCCTAAGCCTAGGGTTGCCCTAGCCTTAGGCTAGGGGAGCCCTAGCCTTAGCCTAATCCTAGGGGTGCCCTACCCTAAGCTTAGAAGTTCCCTATCCTAAGCCTACGGGTGCTTTAGCCAAAATCTAGGGGTGCCCTAGCCTTAGTCTAGGGGAGCCGTAGCCTTAGCCTAAGCCTAGGGGTGCCCTAGCTTAAGCCTAGGGGTGCCCTAGCCTAAGCCTAGGGGTGCCCTAGCCAAAGCCACGGGTTCCCTAGCCTAAGCCTAGGGGTGCCTTTGCCTAAGCCTAGGGGTGCCCTAGCCTAAGCCTAGGGGTGCCCTAGCCATAGGCTAGGGGAGCCCTTGCCTTAGCCTAAGCCTGGGGGTGCCCTATCCTAAACCTAGGGGTGCCCTAGCCTAAGCCTAGGGATTCCCTAGCCTTAGGCTAGGGTTGCCCTAGCCTTAGGCTAGGGGAGCCCTAGCCTTAGCCTAAGCCTAGGGTTGCCCTAGCCTAAGCCTAGAGGTGCCCTAGCCTAAGCCTTGGGGTGCTCTAGCCTTAGGCTAGGGGAGCCTAGCCTTAGCCTAAGCCTAGGGGTGCCCTAGCCTAAGCCTAGGTGTGCCCTAGCCTGAGGCTAGGGGAGCCCTAGCCTTAGCCTAAGCCTAGTGGTGCCCTAGCCTAAGCCTAGGGGTGCCCTAGCCTAAGCCTTGGGGTGCTCTAGCCTTAGGCTAGGGGAGCCGTTGCCTTAGCCTAAGTGTAGGGGTGCCCTAGCCTAAGTCTAGGGTGCGCTAGACTAAGCCTAGGGGTGCCCTAGCCTAAGCCTAGGTGTGCCATAACCTAAGCCTAGGGGTGCCCTAGCCTAAGCCTAGGGGTGCCCTGGCCTAAGCCTAGGCGTGCCCTAGCCTAAGCCTAGGGGAGTCCTAGCCTTAGCCTAAGCCTAGGGGTGCCCTAGCCTAAGCCTATGGGTGCCCTAGCCTGAGCCTACGGGTGCCCTAGCATAAGGTTAGGGGAGCCCTAGCCTTAGTCTAGCCTAGGATTGCCCCCGCCTATGCCTCGGGGTGCCATAGCCTGAGTCTAGGGGTGCCCTAACCTGAGGCTCTCGGAGCCGTAGTCTTATCCTAAGCCTAGTGGTGCCCTAGCCTAAGCCTAGGGGTGCCCTAGCCTAAGCCTAAGCATGCCCTAGCCTAAGCCTAAGCCTAGGGGTGCCCTAGCCTGAGCCTAGGGGTGCCCTAGATTGAGCCTAGGGGTGCCCTAGCCTTAGGCTAGGGGATCCTTAGCCTTAGCTTAAGCCTAGGGGTGCCCTAGCCTAAGCCTAGGGGTGCCCTAGCCTAAGTCTAGAGGTGCCTTTGCCTAAGCCTAGGGGTGGCCTAGCCTAATCCTAGGGGTGTCCAAGCCATAGGCTAGGGGAGCCTTTGCCTTAGCCTAAGCCTAGTGGTGCCCTAGGCTAAGCCTAGGTGTGCCCTAGCCTAAGCCTAGGGGTGCCCTAGCCTTAGGGTAGGGGAGCCCTAGCCTTAGCCTGAGCCTAGGTGTTCCCTAGCCTAATCCTAGGGGTGCCCTAGCCTAAGCCTTGGGGTGCCCTAGCCTGAGGCTAGGGGAGTCCAAGCCTTAGCCTACGCCTAGGGGTGCCCGAGCCTAAGCCTAGGTGTGCCCTAGCCTGGGCCTAGGGGGGCCATAGCCTTAGTCTAGGGGAGCCCTAGCCTTAGCCTAAGCCTAGGCGTGCCCTATCCTGAGCCTAGGGGTGGCCTAACCTGAGCCTACAGGTGCCGTAGCCTTAGGCTTGGGGAGCCCTAGCCTTAGCCTAAGGGTAGGGGTGCCCTAGCCAAGCCTAGGGGTGGACAAACTTAAGTCTAGGGGTGCCCTAGCCTTAGTCTAGGAGTTCCCTAGCCGAAGCCTAGGGGTGCCCTAGCCTAAGCCTAGGTTAACCAAGCCTTAGCCTAAGCCTAGGGGTGGCCTAGCCTAAGCCTAGGGGTGCCCTAGCCTAAGCCTAGGGGTGCTCTAGCCTTAGGCTAGGGGAGCCCAGCCTTAGCCTAAGCCTAGGGGTGCCCTAGCCGAAGCCTAGGGGTGCCCTAGCCTAAGCTTAGGGGTGCAATAGCCTGAGTCTAGGGGTGCACTAGCCTGAGTCTAGGGGAGCCATAGCCTTAGCCTAAGCCTAGGGGAGCCCTAGCTTAAGCCTAGGGGTGCCCTAGCGTCAGCCTAGGGGTGCCCTAGCCTAAGCCTAGCGGTGCCCTAGCCTTAGGCTAGGGGAGCCCCTAGCCTTAGTCTAGGAGTTCCCTAGCCTAAGCCTAGGGGTGCCCTAGCCTAAGCCTAGGTTAGCCCAGCCTTAGCCTAAGCCTAGGGGTGCCCTAGCCTAAGCCTAGGGGTGGCCTAGCCTAAGCCTAGGGGTGGCCTAGCCTAAGCCTAGGGGTGCCCTAGCCTAAGCCTAGGGGTGCTCTAGCCTTAGGCTAGGGGAGCCCAGCCTTAGCCAAAGCCTAGGGGTGCCCTAGCCGAAGCCTAGGGGTGCCCTAGCCTAAGCTTAGGGGTGCAATAGCCTGAGTCTCGGGGTGCACTAGCCTGAGTCTAGGGGAGCCTTAGCCGTAGCCTAAGCCTAGGGGAGCCCTAGCTTAAGCCTAGGGTGCCCTAGTCTAAGCCTAGGGGTGCCCTTGCCTAAGCCTAGCGGTGCCCTAGCCTTAGGCTAGGGGAGCCCTAGCCTTTTCCTAAGCCTAGGGGTGCCCTAGCCTAAGCCTCGGGGTGCCCTAGCCTGAGCCGAGGGGTGCCGTAGCCTTCGGCTAGGGGAGCCCTACCTTATCCTAAGTCTAGGGGTGCCCTAGTCTAAGCCTAGGGTGCCCTAGCCTGAGCCTAGGGGAGCCCTACCTTAGCCTAAGCATAGGATTGCCCTAGCCTAAGTTTAGGGGTGCTCTAGCCTGAGTCTAGGGGTGCCCTAGCCTGAGGCTAGGGGAGCCGTTGCCTTAGCCTAAGTCTAGGGGTGCCCTAGCCTAAGGCTAGGGGTGCCCTAGCCTAAGCCCAGGGGTGCCCTACCCTAAGCCTAGGGGTGCCCTAGACCAAGCCTATGGGTTCCCTAGCCTTAGGCTAGGGGAGCCCTAGACTTAGCCTAAGACTAGGGGTGCCCTAGCCAAAGCCTAGGGGTGCCCTAGCCTAAGCCTAGAGGTGCCCTAGCCTTAGGCTAGGGGAGCCCTAACCTTAGCGTAAGCCTAGGGGTGCCTTAGCCTAAGCCTTGGGGTGCCCTAGCCTAAGTCTAGGGGTGCCCTAGCTTTAGGCTAGGAGAGCCCTAGCCTTAGCCTAAGCCTAGGGGTGCACTAGCCTAAATCTAGGGGTGCCCTAGCCTAAGCCTACGGGTGCCCTAGCATAAGCCTAGGAATGCCCTAGCCTTAGGCTATGGGATCCCTAGTCTTAGCCTAAGCCTAGGGGTGCCCTAGCTTAAGTCTAGGGGTGCTCTAGCCTAAGCCTAGGGGTGACCTAGCCTAAGCTTAGAAGTTCCCTATCCTAATCCTAGGGGTGCCCTAGCCAAAGCCTAGGGGTGCCCTAGCCTAAGCCTAGGGTTGCCCTAGCCTAAGCTTAGAAGTTCCCTATCCTAAGCCTACGAGTGCCCTAGCCAAAGCCTAGGGGTGCCCTAGCCTTAGGCTAGGGGAGCCCTAGCCTTAGCCTAAGCCTACGGGTGCCCTACCTTAAGCCTAGGGTTGCCCTAGCCTATGCCTAGGGTTGCCCTAGCCTAGCCACGGGTGCCCTAGCCTAAGCCTAGGGGTGCCTTTGCCTAAGCCTAGGGGTGCCCTAGCCATAGGCTAGGGGAGCCCTTGCCTTAGGCTAAGCCTAGGGGTGCCCTAGCCTAAACCTAGGGGTGCCCTAGCCTAAGCCTAGGGGTGCCCTAGCCTTAGGCGAGGGGTGCCCTAGCCTTAGTCTAGGGGAGCCCTAGCCTTAGCCTAAGCCTAGGGGTGCCCTAGCCTAAGCCTACGGGTGCCCTAGCCAAAGCCTAGGGGTGCCCTAGCCTGAGCTTAGGGGTGCCCTAGCCTCAGCCTTGGGGTGCCCTAGCCTAAGACTAGGGGTGCCCTAGCCTAATTCTAGGGGTGCCCTAGCCTAAGCCTAGTGGTGCCTTAGCCTAAGCCTAGGGGTGACCTACCCTTATCCTAAGCCTAGGGGTGCCCTAGCCTAATCCTAGGGGTGCCCTAGCCAAAGCCTAGGGGTGCCGTAGCCTTAGGCTAGGAGAGCCCTAGCCTTAGCCTAAGACTAGGGGTGCCCTAGCCAAAGCCTAGGGATACCCTAGGCTAAGCCTAGAGGTGCCCTAGCCTTAGGCTAGGGGAGCCCTAACCTTAGCGTAAGACTAGGGGTGCCTTAGCCTAAGCCTTGGGGTGCCCTAGCCTAAGCCTAGGGGTGCCCTAGCCTTAGGCTAGGGGAGCCCTAGCCTTAGCCTAAGCCTAGGGGTGACCTAGCCTAAATCTAGGGGTGCCCTAGCCTAAGCCTAGGAGTGCCCTAGCCTTAGGCTTGGGGATCCCTAGCCTTAGCCTAAGCTAGGGGTGCCCTAGCTTAAGCGTAGGGGTGCTCTAGCCTAAGCCTAGGGGTGACCTAGCCTAAGCTTAGAAGTTCCCTATCCTAAGCCTAGGGGTGCCCTAGCCAAAGCCTAGGGGTACCCTAGCCTAAGCCTAGGGGTGCCCTAGCCTTAGGCTAGGGGAGCCCTAGCCTTAGCCTAATCCTAAGGGTGCCCTAACCTAAGCTTAGAAGTTCCCTATCCTAAGCCTACGAGTTAACTAGCCAAAGCCTAGGGGTGCCCTAGCCTTAGGCTATTGGAGCCCTAGCCTTAGCCTAAGCCTACCGGTGCCCTAGCTTAAGCCTAGGGGTGCCCTAGCCTAAGCCTAGGTGTGCCCTAAACTAAGCCACGGGTGCCCTACTCTAAGCCTAGGGGTGCCTTTGCCTAAGCCTAGGGGTGCCCTAGCCTAAGCCTAGGGGTGCCCTAGCCATAGGCTAGGGGAGCCCTTGCATTAGCCTAAGCCTAGGGGTGCCCTAGCCTAAGCCTAGGGGTTCCCTAGCCTTAGGCTAGGGGTGCCCTAGCCTTAGGCTAGGGGAGCCCTAGCCTTAGCCTAAGCCTAGGGGTGCCCTAGCCTAAGCCTAGGCGTGCTCTAGCCTTAGGCTAGGGGAGCCTAGCCTTAGCCTAAGCCTAGGGGTGCCCTAGCCTAAGCCTAGGGGTGCCCTAGCCTGAGGCTAGGGGAGCCCTAGCCTTAGGCTAGGGGAGCCCTAGACTTAGCCTAAGCTTAGGGGTGCCCTACCCTGAGTCTAGGGGTGCCCTAGCCTAATTCTAGGGGTGCCCTAGCCTAAGCTTAGGGGTGCCATAACCTGAGACTAGGGGTGCACTAGCCTGAGGCTAGGGGAGTCGTAGCCTTAGCCTAAGCCTACGGGAGCCCTAGCTTAAGCCTAGGGATGCCCTAGCCTAAACCTAGGGGTGCCCTAGCCTTAGGCTAGGGGTTCCCTAGCCTAAGCCTTGGGGTGCCCTAGCCTTAGGCTAGGGGTTCCCTAGCCTAAGCCTTGGGGTGCCCTAGCCTAAGCCTAGGGGTCCGCTAGCCTTAGGCTAGGGGAGCCCTAGCCTTAGCCTTAGCCTAGGTGTGGCCTAGCCTAAATCTAGGGGTGCCCTAGCCTAAGCCTACGGGTGCCCTAGCCTAAGCCTAGGAGTGCCCTAGCCTTAGGCTAGGGGATCCCTAGCCTTAGCCTAAGCCTAGGGGTGCCCTAGCTTAAGCCTAGGGGTTCTCTAGCCTAAGCCTAGGGGTGACCTAGCCTAAGCTTAGAATTTCACTATCCTAAGCCTAGGGGTGCCCTAGCCAAAGCCTAGGGGTGCCCTAGCCTAAGCCTTGGGGTGCCCTAGCCTTAGGATAGGGGAGCCATAGCCTTAGCCTAATCCTAAGGGTGCCCTAGCCTAAGCTTAGAAGTTCCCTATCCTAAGCCTACGAGTGAACTAGCCAAAGCCTAGGGGTGCCCGAGCCTTAGGCTAGGGGAGCCCTAGCCTTAGCCTAAACCTACGGGTGCCCTAGCTTAAGCCTAGGGGTGCCCTAGCCTAAGCCTAGGTGTACCCTAGCCTAAGCCACGGGTGCCCTAGTCTAAGCCTAGGGATGCCTTTGCCTAAGCCTAGGGGTGCCCTAGCCTAAGCCTAGGGGTGCCCTAGCCATAGGCTAGGGGAGCCCTTGCATTAGCCTAAGCCTAGGGGTGCCCTAGCCTAAACCTAGGGGTGCCCTAGCCTAAGCTTAGGGGTGCCCTAGCCTTAGGCTGGGGGTGCCCTAGCCTTAGGCTAGGGGAGCCCTAGCCTTAGCCTAAGCCTAGGGGTGCCCTAGCCTAA
Organism: Tenrec ecaudatus; assembly: GCF_050624435.1. NCBI lineage: Eukaryota > Metazoa > Chordata > Mammalia > Afrosoricida > Tenrecidae > Tenrec > Tenrec ecaudatus. The sequence continues at coordinate 133,349 of NW_027458631.1, read as the reverse complement.
GCCTAGGGGTGCTCTAGCCTTAGGCTAGGGGAGCCTAGATTTAGCCTAAGCCTAGGGATGCCCTAGCCTAAGCCTAGGGGTGCCCTAGCCTAAGCCTAGAGGTGCCCTAGCCTTAGGCTAGGGGAGCCCTAGCCTTTTCCTAAGCCTAGGGGTGCCCTAGTCTAAGCCTCGGGGTGCCCTAGCCTGAGCCTAGGGGTGCCGTAGCCTTAGGCTAGGGGAGCCCTAGCCTTAGCCTAAGCTTAGGGGTGCCCTAGCCTGAGTCTAGGGGTGCCTTAGCCTGAGGCTAGGGGAGCCGTTGCCTTACCCTAAGTCTAGGGATGCCCTAGCCTAAGCCTAGGGGTGCCCTAGCCTAAGCCTAGGGGTGCCCTAGCCTAAGCCTAGGGGTGCCCAACCTTAGTCTATGGGAGCCCTAACCTTAGCCTAAGCCTAGGCGTGCCCTATCCTGAGCTTAGGGGTGCCCTAGACTGAGCCTACGGGTGCCGTAGCCTTAGGCTAGGGGAGCCCTAGCGTTAGCCTAAGCTTAGGAGTGCCCTAGCCTAAGCCTAGGGGTGCCCTAGCCTTAGGCTAGGGGAGCCCTAGCCTTAGCCTAAGCCTACGGGTGCCCTACCTTAAGCCTAGGGTTGCCCTAGCCTAAGCCTAGGGGTGCCCTAACCTAGCCCCGGGTGCCCTAGCCTAAGCCTAGGGGTGCCTTTGCCTAAGCCTAGGGGTGCCCTAGCCTAAGCCTAGGGGTGCCCTAGCCATAGGCTAGGGGAGCCCTTGCCTTAGCCTAAGCCTAGGGGTGCCCTAGCCTAAACCTAGGGGTGCCCTAGCCGAAGCCTAGGGGTGCCCTAGCCTTAGGCGAGGGGTGCCCTAGCCTTAGTCTAGGGGAGCCCTAGCCTTAGCCTAAGCCCAGGGGTGCCCTAGCCTAAGCCTACGGGTGCCCTAGCCAAAGCCTAGGGGTGCCCTAGCATGAGCTTAGGGGTGCCCTAGCCTCAGCCTTGGGGTGCCCTAGCCTAAGACTAGGGGTGCCCTAGCCTAAGCCTAGGGGTGCCCTAGCCTAAGCCTAGTGGTGCCTTAGCCTAAGCCTAGGGGTGACCTAGCCTTACCCTAAGCCTAGGGGTGCCCTAGCCTAATCCTAGGGGTGCCCTAGCCAAAGCCTAGGGGTGCCGTAGCCTTAGGCTAGGAGAGCCCTAGCCTTAGCCTAAGACTAGGGGTGCCCTAGCCAAAGCCTAGGGATACCCTAGGCTAAGCCTAGAGGTGCCCTAGCCTTAGGCTAGGGGAGCCCTAACCTTAGCGTAAGACTAGGGGTGCCTTAGCCTAAGCCTTGGGGTGCCCTAGCCTAAGCCTAGGGGTGCCCTAGCCTTAGGCTAGGGGAGCCCTAGCCTTAGCCTAAGCCTAGGGGTGCCCTAGCCTAAATCTAGGGGTGCCCTAGCCTAAGCCTAGGAGTGCCCTAGCCTTAGGCTTGGGGATCCCTAGCCTTAGCCTAAGTCTAGGGGTGCCCTAGCTTAAGCGTAGGGGTGCTCTAGCCTAAGCCTAGGGGTGACCTAGCCTAAGCTTAGAAGTTCCCTATCCTAAGCCTAGGGGTGCCCTAGCCAAAGCCTAGGGGTACCCTAGCCTAAGCCTAGGGGTGCCCTAGCCTTAGGCTAGGGGAGCCCTAGCCTTAGCCTAATCCTAAGGGTGCCCTAGCCTAAGCTTAGAAGTTCCCTATCCTAAGCCTACGAGTTAACTAGCCAAAGCCTAGGGGTGCCCTAGCCTTAGGCTAGGGGAGCCCTAGCCTTAGCCTAAGCCTACGGGTGCCCTAGCTTAAGCCTAGGGGTGCCCTAGCCTAAGCCTAGGTGTGCCCTAGCCTAAGCCACGGGTGCCCTACTCTAAGCCTAGGGGTGCCTTTGCCTAAGCCTAGGGGTGCCCTAGCCTAAGCCTAGGGGTGCCCTAGCCATAGGCTATGGGAGCCCTTGCATTAGCCTAAGCCTAGGGGTGCCCTAGCCTAAGCCTAGGGGTTCCCTAGCCTTAGGCTAGGGGTGCCCTAGCCTTAGGCTAGGGGAGCCCTAGCCTTAGCCTAAGCCTAGGGGTGCCCTAGCCTAAGCCTAGGCGTGCTCTAGCCTTAGGCTAGGGGAGCCTAGCCTTAGCCTAAGCCTAGGGGTGCCCTAGCCTAAGCCTAGGGGTGCCCTAGCCTGAGGCTAGGGGAGCCCTAGCCTTAGGCTAGGGGAGCCCTAGCCTTAGCCTAAGCTTAGGGGTGCCCTAGCCTGAGTCTAGGGGTGCCCTAGCCTAATTCTAGGGGTGCCCTAGCCTAAGCTTAGGGGTGCCATAGCCTGAGTCTAGGGGTGCACTAGCCTGAGGCTAGGGGAGTCGTAGCCTTAGCCTAAGCCTACGGGAGCCCTAGCTTAAGCCTAGGGATGCCCTAGCCTAAGCCTAGGGGTGCCCTAGCCTAAGCCTAGAGGTGCCCTAGCCTTAGGCTAGGGGAGCCCTAGCCTTTTCCTAAGCCTAGGGATGCCCTAGCCTAAGCCTAGGGGTGCCCTAGCCTAAGCCTAGGGGTGCCCTAGCCTTAGGCTAGGGGTTCCCTAGCCTAAGCCTTGGGGTGCCCTAGCCTAAGCCTAGGGGTGCCCTAGCCTTAGGCTAGGGGAGCCCTAGCCTTAGCCTAAGCCTAGGTGTGGCCTAGCCTAAATCTACGGGTGCCCTAGCCTAAGCCTACGGGTGCCCTAGCCTAAGCCTAGGAGTGCCCTAGCCTTAGGCTAGGGGATCCCTAGCCTTAGCCTAAGCCTAGGGGTGCCCTAGCTTAAGCCTAGGGGTGCTCTAGCCTAAGCCTAGGGGTGACCTAGCCTAAGTTTAGAATTTCCCTATCCTAAGCCTAGGGGTGCCCTAGCCAAAGCCTAGGGGTGCCCTAGCCTAAGCCTTGGGGTGCCCTAGCCTTAGGATAGGGGAGCCATAGCCTTAGCCTAATCCTAAGGGTGCCCTAGCCTAAGCTTAGAAGTTCCCTATCCTAAGCCTACGAGTGAACTAGCCAAAGCCTAGGGGTGCCCTAGCCTTAGCAAAGGGGAGCCCTAGCCTTAGCCTAAACCTACGGGTGCCCTAGCTTAAGCCTAGGGGTGCCCTAGCCTAAGCCTAGGTGTGCCCTAGCCTAAGCCACGGGTGCCCTAGTCTAAGCCTAGGGGTGCCTTTGCCTAAGCCTAGGGGTGCCCTAGCCTAAGCCTAGGGGTGCCCTAGCCATAGGCTAGGGGAGCCCTTGCATTAGCCTAAGCTTAGGGGTGCCCTAGCCTAAACCTAGGGGTGCCCTAGCCTAAGCCTAGGGGTGCCCTAGCCTTAGGCTGGGGGTGCCCTAGCCTTAGGCTAGGGGAGCCCTAGCCTTAGCCTAAGCCTAGGGGTGCCCTAGCCTAAGCCTAGGGGTGCTCTAGCCTTAGGCTAGGGGAGCCTAGATTTAGCCTAAGCCTAGGGATGCCCTAGCCTAAGCCTAGGGGTGCCCTAGCCTAAGCCTAGAGGTGCCCTAGCCTTAGGCTAGGGGAGCCCTAGCCTTTTCCTAAGCCTAGGGGTGCCCTAGTCTAAGCCTCGGGGTGCCCTAGCCGGAGCCTAGGGGTGCCGTAGCCTTAGGCTAGGGGAGCCCTAGCCTTAGCCTAAGCTTGGGGTGCCCTAGCCTGAGTCTAGGGGTGCCTTAGCCTGAGGCTAGGGGAGCCGTTGCCTTAGCCTAAGTCTAGGGATGCCCTAGCCTAAGCCTAGGGGTGCCCTAGCCTAAGCCTAGGGGTGCCCTAGCCTTAGGCTAGGGGTTCCCAAGCCTAAGCCTAGGGGTGCCCTAGCCTAAGCCTAGGGGTGCCCAACCTTAGTCTATGGGAGCCCTAGCCTTAGCCTAAGCCTAGGGGTGCCCTAGCCTAAGCCTAGGCATGCTCTAGCCTTAGGCTAGGGGAGCCTAGCCTTAGCCTAAGCCTAGGGGTGCCCTAGCCTAAGCCTAGGGGTGCCCTAGCCTGAGGCTAGGGGAGCCCTAGCCTTAGGCTAGGGGAGCCCTAGACTTAGCCTAAGCTTAGGGGTGTCCTACCCTGAGTCTAGGGGTGCCCTAGCCTAATTCTAGGGGTGCCCTAGCCTAAGCTTAGGGGTGCCATAACCTGAGACTAGGGGTGCACTAGCCTGAGGCTAGGGGAGTCGTAGCCTTAGCCTAAGCCTACGGGAGCCCTAGCTTAAGCCTAGGGATGCCCTAGCCTAAACCTAGGGGTGCCCTAGCCTTAGGCTAGGGGTTCCCTAGCCTAAGCCTTGGGGTGCCCTAGCCTTAGGCTAGGGGTTCCCTAGCCTAAGCCTTGGGGTGCCCTAGCCTAAGCCTAGGGGTGCCCTAGCCTTAGGCTAGGGGAGCCCTAGCCTTAGCCTAAGCCTAGGTGTGGCCTAGCCTAAATCTAGGGGTGCCCTAGCCTAAGCCTACGGGTGCCCTAGCCTAAGCCTAGGAGTGCCCTAGCCTTAGGCTAGGGGATCCCTAGCCTTAGCCTAAGCCTAGGGGTGCCCTAGCTTAAGCCTAGGGGTTCTCTAGCCTAAGCCTAGGGGTGACCTAGCCTAAGCTTAGAATTTCACTATCCTAAGCCTAGGGGTGCCCTAGCCAAAGCCTAGGGGTGCCCTAGCCTAAGCCTTGGGGTGCCCTAGCCTTAGGATAGGGGAGCCATAGCCTTAGCCTAATCCTAAGGGTGCCCTAGCCTAAGCTTAGAAGTTCCCTATCCTAAGCCTACGAGTGAACTAGCCAAAGCCTAGGGGTGCCCTAGCCTTAGGCTAGGGGAGCCCTAGCCTTAGCCTAAACCTACGGGTGCCCTAGCTTAAGCCTAGGGGTGCCCTAGCCTAAGCCTAGGTGTGCCCTAGCCTAAGCCACGGGTGCCCTCGTCTAAGCCTAGGGGTGCCTTTGCCTAAGCCTAGGGGTGCCCTAGCCTAAGCCTAGGGGTGCCCTAGCCATAGGCTAGGGGAGCCCTTGCATTAGCCTAAGCCTAGGGGTGCCCTAGCCTAAACCTAGGGGTGCCCTAGCCTAAGCTTAGGGGTGCCCTAGCCTTAGGCTGGGGGTGCCCTAGCCTTAGGCTAGGGGAGCCCTAGCCTTAGCCTAAGCCTAGGAGTGTCCTAGCCTAAGCCTAGGGGTGCTCTAGCCTTAGGCTAGGGGAGCCTAGATTTAGCCTAAGCCTAGGGATGCCCTAGCCTAAGCCTAGGGGTGCCCTAGCCTAAGCCTAGAGGTGCCCTAGCCTTAGGTTAGGGGAGCCCTAGCCTTTTCCTAAGCCTAGGGGTGCCCTAGTCTAAGCCTCGGGGTGCCCTAGCCTGAGCCTAGGGGTGCCGTAGCCTTAGGCTAGGGGAGCCCTAGCCTTAGCCTAAGCTTAGGGGTGCCCTAGCCTGAGTCTAGGGGTGCCTTAGCCTGAGGCTAGGGGAGCCGTTGCCTTACCCTAAGTCTAGGGATGCCCTAGCCTAAGCCTAGGGGTGCCCTAGCCTAAGCCTAGGGGTGCCCTAGCCTTAGGCTAGGGGTTCCCAAGCCTAAGCCTAGGGGTGCCCTAGCCTAAGCCTAGGGGTGCCCAACCTTAGTCTATGGGAGCCCTAACCTTAGCCTAAGCCTAGGCGTGCCCTATCCTGAGCCTTGGGGTGCCCTAGCCTGAGCCTACGGGTGCCGTAGCCTTAGGCTAGGGGAGCCCTAGCGTTAGCCTAAGCTTAGGAGTGCCCTAGCCTAAGCCTAGGGGTGCCCTAGCCTAAGACTAGGGGTGCCCTAGCCTAAGACTAGGGGTGCCCTAGCCTAAGCCTAGGGATGCCCTAGCCTTAGGCTAAGGGAGCCCTAGCCTTAGCCTAAGCCTACGGTTGCCCTAGCTTAAGCGTAGGGGTGCCCTAGCCTAAGCCTAGGGGTGCCCTAGCCTAAGCCTAGAGGTGCCCTAGCCTTAGGCTAGGGGAGCCCTAACCTTAGCCTAAGCTTAGGGGTGCCCTAGCCTGAGTCTAGGGGTGCCCTAGCCTGAGGGTAGGGGAGCCGTTGTCTTAGCCTAAGTATAGGTGTGCCCTAGCCTAAGCCTAGGGGTGCCCTAGCCTAAGCCTAGGGGTGCCCTAGCCTTAGGCTAGAGGTTCCCTAGCCTAAGCCTAGGGGTGCCCTAGCCTTAGCCTAAGCCTAGGGGCGCCCTAGCCTAAACCTAGGGGTGCCCTAGCCTAAGCCTAGGGGTGCCCTAGCCTAAGCCTAGGGGTGCCCTAGCCTTAGGCCAGGGGAGCCCGAGCCTAAGCCTAAGCCTAGGGGCGCCCTAGCCTAAACCTAGGGGTGCCCTAGCCTAAGATTAGGGGTGCCCTAGCCTGAGTCTCGGGGTGCACTAACCTGATGCTACGGAAGCCGTAGCCTTAGCCTAAGCCTACGGGAGCCCTAGCTTAAGCCTAGGGGTGCCCTAGCCTAAGCCTAGGGGTGCCCTAGCCTTAGGCTGGGGAGCCCTAGCCTTTTCCTAAACCTAGGGGTGCCCTAGCCTAAGCCTCGGGGTGCCCTAGCCTGAGCCTAGGGGTGCCGTAGTCTTAGGCTAGGGGAGGCCTAGCCTTAGCCTAAGCTTAGGGGTGCCTTAGACTGAGTCTAGGGGTGCCCTAGCCATAGGCTACGGGAGCCCTTGCATTAGCCTAAGCCTAGGGGTGCCCTAGCCTAAGCCTAGGGGTGCCTTAGCCTTAGGCTAGGGGTGCCCTAGCCTTAGGCTAGGGGAGCCCTAGCCTTAGCCTAAGCCTAGGGGTGCCCTAGCCTAAGCCTAGGGGTGCTCTAGCCTTAGGCTAGGGGAGCCTAGCCTTAGCCTAAGCCTAGGGGTGCCCTAGCCTAAGCCTAGGGGTGCCCTAGCCTGAGGCTAGGGGAGCCCTAGCCTTAGCCTAATCCTAAGGGTGCCCTAGCCTAAGCTTAGAAGTTCCCTATCCTAAGCCTATGAGTTAACTAGCCAAACCTAGGGGTGCCCTACCCTTAGGCTACGGGAGCCATAGACTTAGCCTAAGCCTGCGGGTGCCCTAGCTTAAGCCTAGGGGTGCCCTAGCCTAAGACTAGGTGTGCCCTAGCCTAAGCCACGGGTGCCCTACTCTAAGCCTAGGGGTGCCTTTGCCTAAGTCTAGGGGTGGCCTAGCCTAAGCCTAGGGGTGCCCTAGCCATAGGCTAGGGGTGCCCTAGCCTTAGGCTAGGGGAGCCCTAGCCTTAGCCTAAGGCTAGGGGTGCCCTAGCCTAAGCCTAGGTGTGCTCTAGCCTTAGGCTAGGGGAGCCTAGCCTTAGCCTAAGCCTAGGGGTGCCCTAGCCTAAGCCTAGGGGTGCCCTAGCCTGTGGCTAGGGGAGCCCTAGCCTTAGCCTAAGCTTAAGGGTGCCCTAGCCTGAGTCTAGGGGTGCCCTAGCCTAATTCTAGGGGTGCCCTAGCCTAAGCTTAGGGGTGCCATAGCCTGAGTCTAGGGGTGCACTAGCCTGAGGCTAGGGGAGTCGTAGCCTTAGCCTAAGCCTACGGGAGCCCTAGCTTAAGCCTTGGGATGCCCTAGCCTAAGCGTAGGGGTGCCCTAGCCTAAGCCTAGAGGTGCCCTAGCCTTAGGCTAGGGGAGCCCTAGCCTTTTCCTAAGCCTAGGGGCGCCCTAGCCTAAGCCTCGGGGTGCCCTAGCCTGAGCCTAGGGGTGCCGTAGCCTTAGGCTAGGGGAGCCCTAGCGTTAGCCTAATCTTAGGGTTGCCCTAGCCTAAGCCTAGGGGTGCCCTAGCCTAAGACTAGGGGTGCCCTAGCCTAAGCCTAAGCTTAGGGGTGCCCTAGCCTGAGTCTAGGGGTGCCCTAGCCTGAGGCTAGGGGAGCCGTTGTCTTAGCCTAAGTATAGGTGTGCCCTAGCCTAAGCCTAGGGGTGTCCTAGCCTAAGCCTAGGGGTGCCCTAGCCTTAGGCTAGAGGTTCCCTAGCCTAAGCCTAGGGGTGCCCTAGCCTTAGCCTAAGCCTAGGGGCGCCCTAGCCTAAACCTAGGGGTGCCCTAGCCTAAGCCTAGGGGTGCCCAAGCCTAAGCCTAGGGGTGCCTAGCCTTAGGCCAGGGGAGCCCGAGCCTAAGCCTAAGCCTAGGGGCGCACTAGCCTAAACCTAGGGGTGCCCTAGCCTAAGATTAGGGGTGCCCTAGCCTGAGTCTAGGGGTGCACTAACCTGAGGCTAGGGGAGCCGTAGCCTTAGCCTAAGCCTACGGGAGCCCTAGCTTAAGCCTAGGGGTGCCCTAGCCTAAGCCTAGGGGTGCCCTAGCCTTAGGCTAGGGGAGCCCTAGCCTTTTCCTAAACCTAGGGGTGCCCTAGCCTAAGCCTCGGGGTGCCCTAGCCTGAGCCTAGGGGTGCCGTAGCCTTAGGCTAGGGGAGGCCTAGCCTTAGCCTAAGCTTAGGGGTGCCTTAGCCTGAGTCTAGGGGTGCCCTAGCCTGAGGCTAGGGGAGCCGTTGCCTTAGCCTAATTCTAGGGGTGCCCTAGCCTAAGCCTAGGGGTGCCCTATCTTGAGCCTAGGGGAGCCCTAGCCTTAGCCTAAGCCTGGGGGTGCTCTAGTCTAAGCCTAGGGGTGCCCTATCCTGAGCCTAGGGGTGCCGTAGCCTGAGCCTACGGGTGCAGTAGCCTTAGGCTAGGGGAGGCCTAGTCTTAGCCTAAGCTTAGGGGTGCCCTAGCCTGAGTCTAGGGGTGCCCTAGCCTGAGGCTAGGGGAGCCGTTGCCTTAGCCTAAGTCTAGGGGTGCCCTAGGCTAAGCCTAGGGGTGCCCTATCCTGAGCCTAGGGGACCCCTAGCCTTAGCCTAAGCCTAGGGGTGCCCTAGTCTAAGCCTAGGGGTGCCATAGCCTAAGCCTAGGGGTACCCTAGCCTAAGCCTAGGGCTGCCCTAGCCTGAGTCTAGGGGAGCCCTAGCCTTAGGCTAGGGGAGCCCTAGCCTTAGCCTAAGCTTAAGGGTGCCCTAGCCTGAGTCTAGGGGTGCCCTAGCCTAATTCTAGGGGTGCCCTAGCCTAAGCTTAGGGGTGCCATAGCCTGAGTCTAGGGGTGCACTAGCCTGAGGCTAGGGGAGTCGTAGCCTTAGCCTAAGCCTACGGGAGCCCTAGCTTAAGCCTAGGGATGCCCTAGCCTAAGCCTAGGGGTGCCCTAGCCTAAGCCTAGAGGTGCCCTAGCCTTAGGCTAGGGGAGCCCTAGCCTTTTCCTAAGCCTAGGGGTGCCCTAGCCTAAGCCTCGGGGTGCCCTAGCCTGAGCCTAGGGGTGCCGTAGCCTTAGGCTAGGGGAGCCCTAGCGTTAGCCTAAGCTTAGGGGTGCCCTAGCCTAAGTCTAGGGGTGCCCTAGCCTAAGACTAGGGGTGCCCTAGCCTAAGCCTAAGCTTAGGGGTGCCCTAGCCTGAGTCTAGGGGTGCCCTAGCCTGAGGCTAGGGGAGCCGTTGTCTTAGCCTAAGTATAGGTGTGCCCTAGCCTAAGCCTAGGGGTGTCCTAGCCTAAGCCTAGGCGTGCCCTAGCCTTAGGCTAGAGGTTCCCTAGCCTAAGCCTAGGGGTGCCCTAGCCTTAGCCTAAGCCTAGGGGCGCCCTAGCCTAAACCTAGGGGTGCCCTAGCCTAAGCCTAGGGGTGCCCTAGCCTAAGCCTAGGGGTGCCCTAGCCTTAGGCCAGGGGAGCCCGAGCCTAAGCCTAAGCCTAGGGGCGCCCTAGCCTAAACCTAGGGGTGCCCTAGCCTAAGATTAGGGGTGCCCTAGCCTGAGTCTCGGGGTGCACTAACCTGAGGTTAGGGGAGCCGTAGCCTTAGCCTAAGCCTACGGGAGCCCTAGCCTTAGGCTAGGGGAGCCCTAGCCTTTTCCTAAACCTAGGGGTGCCCTAGCCTAAGCCTAGGGGTGCCCTAGCCTAAGCCTAGGGGTGCCCTAGCCTTAGGCTAGGGGAGCCCTAGCCTTTTCCTAAACCTAGGGGTGCCCTAGCCTAAGCCTCGGGGTGCCCTAGCCTGAGCGTAGGGGTGCCGTAGCCTTAGGCTAGGGGAGGCCTAGCCTTAGACTAAGCTTAGGGGTGCCTTAGCCTGAGTCTAGGGGTGCCCTAGCCTGAGGCTAGGGGAGCCGTTGCCTTAGCCTAAGTCTAGGGGTGCCCTAGCCTAAGCCTAGGGGTGCCCTATCTTGAGCCTAGGGGACCCCTAGCCTTAGCCTAAGCCTGGGGGTGCCCTTGTCTAAGCCTAGGTGTGCCCTATCCTGAGCCTAGGGGTGCCGTAGCCTGAGCCTACGGGTGCAGTAGCCTTAGGCTAGGGGAGGCCTAGTCTTAGCCTAAGCTTAGGGGTGCCCTAGCCTGAGTCTAGGGGTGCCCTAGCCTGAGGCTAGGGGAACCGTTGCCTTAGCCTAAGTCTAAGGGTGCCCTAGCCTAAGCCTACGGGTGCCCTATCCTGAGCCTAGGGGACCCCTAGCCTTAGCCTAAGCCTAGGGGTGCCCTAGTCTAAGCCTAGGGGTGCCCTAGCCTAAGCCTAGGGGTACCCTAGCCTTAGGCCAGGGGAGCCCTAGCCTTAGCCTAAGCCTAGGGGCGCCCTAGCCTAAACTTAAGGTTGCCCTAGCCTAAGCTTAGGGGTGCCCTATCCTTAGGCTAGGGGAGCCCTAGCTTTAGCCTAAGCCTAGGGGTGCCCTATCCTTAGGCTAGGGGAGTCCTCCCCTTAGCTGAAGCCTAGGGGTGCCCTAGCCTAAACTTTGGGGTGCCCTAGCCTAAGCCCAGTGGTGCCATAGCCCAAGCCTAGGGATGCCCTAGCGTTAGCCTAGAGGAGCCCTAGCCTTATCCTAAGCCTAGAGTTGCCCTAGCCTAAGCCTAGGGGTGCCCTACCCTAAGCTTAGGGGTGCCCTAGCCTAAGTCTAGGGGTGCCTAGCCTAAGCCTAGGGTTGCCCTAACCTTAGGCTAGGGGAGCCCTAGCCTTAGCCTAAGCCTAGGTGTGCCCCAGCCTAAGCGTAGGGGTGCCGTAGCCTACGTCTAGGGGTTCCCTAGCCTAAGCATAGGGGTGCCCTAACCTAAGCCTAGTGGTTCCATACCTAAGCCTAGGGGTGCCCTAGCCTAAGCCTAGGGGTGCCCTAGACTAAGCCTAGGGATGTCCTAGCCTTAGGCTAGGGGAGCCCTAGCATTAGCCTAAGCCTAGGGGTGCTTTGCCTAAGCCTAGGGGTGCCCTAGCCTAAGCCTAGGGATGTCCTAGCCTTAGGCTATGGGAGCCCTAGCCTTAGCCTAAGCCTAGGGGTGCCCTAGCCTAAGCCTAGGGCTGCCCTATCCTAAGCCTAGGAGTGCCCTAGCCTAAGCCTAGAGGTGCCCTAACCTTAGGCTAGGAGAGCCCTAGCCTTAGCCTAAGCCTAGGGGTGCCCTAACCAAAGCCTAGGGGTGCCCTAGACTAAGCCTAGAGGTGCCCTAGCCTTAGGCTAGGGGAGCCCTAATCTTAGCGTAAGCCGAGGGGTGCCCTAGCCTAAGCCGAGATGTGCCCTAGCCTTAGGCTAGGGGAGACCTAGCCTTAGCCTAAGCCTAGGGGTGCCCTAACCTCAGCTTATGGGTGCCTTAGCCTCCGCCTTGGGGTGCCCTAGCCTAAGCCTAGGGGTGCCCTACCCTAAGCCTAGGGGTGCCCTAGCCTAAGCCTAGTGGTGCCTTAGCCTAAGCCTAGGTCTGCTCTAGCCTAAGCCTAGGGGTGCCCTAACCTATGCCTAGAGGTGCCCAAGCCTTAGGCTATGGGATCCCTAGCCATAGCCTAAGCCTAGGGGTGCCCTATCTTAAGCCTAGGGGTGCCCTAGCTTAAGCCTAGGGGTGCTCTAGCCTAAGCCTAGGGCTGCCCTAGCCAAAGCCTAGGGGTGCCCTAGCCTAAGCCACGGGTGCCCTAGCCAAAAATCTAGGGGTGCCCTAGCCTAAGCCACGGGTGCCCTAGACTAAGCCTAGGGGTGCCCTAGTCTAAGCTTAGGGGTGCCCTAGCCAAAAACCTAGGGGTGCCCTAGCCCAAGCCTAGGGGTGCCCTAGCCTTAGGCAAGGGGAGCCCTAGCCTTAGCCTAAGCTTAGGGGTGCCCTAGCCTAAGCCTATGGGTGCCCTAACCTAAGCTTAGAAGTTCCCTATCCTAAGCCTAGGGGTGCCCTAGCCAAAGCCTAGGGGTGCCCTAGCCTAAGCCTAGGGGTGCCCTAGCTTAAGCCTAGGGGTGTCCAAGTCTAAGCCTAGGGGTGCCCTAGCCTAAGCCACGGGTGCCCTAGCCTAAGCCTAGGGGTGCCCTAGTCTAAGCTTAGGGGTGCCCTAGCCTGAGGCTAGGGGAGCCCTAGCCTTAGCCTAAGCCTAGGATTTCCGAAGCCTAAGCTTAAGGGTGCCCTAGCCTGAGTCTAGGGGTTCCCTAGCTTGAGGCTAGGGGAGCCGTAGCCTTAGCCTAAGTCTAGGGGTGCCCTATCCTAAGCCTAGGGGTGCCCTAGCCTAAGAGTAGGGGTGCCCTAGCCTAAGCCTAGGGGTGCCCTAGCCTAAGCCTAGGGGTACCCTAGCCTTAGGCCAGGGGAGCCCTAACCTTAGCCTAAGACTAGGGGCGCCCTATCCTTAGGCGAGGAGAGTCCTCGCCTTAGCCGACACCTAGGGGTGCCCTAGCCTAAACCTAGGGGTGCCCTAGCCCAAGCCTAGTGGTGGCCTAGCCCAAGCCTAGGGATGCCCTAGCGTTAGGCTAGAGGAGCCCTAGCCTTAGCCTAAGCCTAGGGGTGCCCTAGCCTAAGCCTAGGGTTGCCCTACCGTAAGCCTAGGGGTGCCCTAGCCTAAGTGTAGGGGTGCCTAGCCTAAGCCTAGGGTTGCCCTAACCTTAGGCTAGGGGAGCCCTAGCCTTAGCCTAAGCCTGGGTGTGCCCTAGTCTAAGCCTAGGAGTGCCCTAACCTAAGCCTAGGGTTGCCCTAGCCTAAGCCTAGGGGTACCCTAGCCTTAGGCCAGGGGAGCCCTAGCCTTAGCCTAAGCCTAGGGGCGCCCTAGCCTAAACCTAGGGTTGCCCTAGCCTAAGCTTAGGGGTGCCCTAGCCTTAGGCTAGGGGAGCCCTAGCCTTAGCCTAAGCCTAGGGGTGCCCTATCCTTACTCTAGGGGAGTCCTCCCCTTAACCGAAGCCTAGGGGTGCCCTAGCCTAAACCTAGGGGTGCCCTAGCCTAAGCCTAGTGGTGCCCTAGCCCAAACCTAGGGATGCCCTAGCGTTAGCCTAGAGGAGCCCTAGCCTTAGCCTAAGCCTAGGTGTGCCCCAGCCTAAGGGTAGGGGTGCCCTAGCCTACGTCTAGGGGTGCCCTAGCCTAAGCGTAGGTGTGCCCTAACCTAAGCCTAGGGGTGCCATACCTAAGCTTAGGGGTGCCCTAGCCTAAGCCTAGGGGTGCCCTAGACTAAGCCAAGGGATGTCTTAGCCTTAGGTTAGGGGAGCCCTAGCCTTAGCCTAAGCCTAGGGGTGCTCTAGCATAAGCCTACGGGTGCACTAGCCTAAGCCTAGGGGTGCCCTAGGCTAAGCCTAGGGGTGCCCTAGCCTAAGTCTAGGGGTGCCCTAGCCTTAGCCTAAGCCTAGGCGTGCCATATCCTGAGCCTAGGGGTGCCCTAGCCTGAGTCTAGGGGTGCCCCAGCCTGAAGCTAGGGGAGCCGTTCCCTTAGCCTAAGCCTAGGGGTACCCTAGTCTAAGCCTAGGTGTGCCCTAGCCTAAGCCTTGGGGTGCTCTAGCCTAAGCCTTGGGGTACCCTAGCCTAAGCATAGGGGTGCCCTAGCCTAAGCCTAGGGGTGCCCTAGCTTGAGCCTAGGGTGCCCTAACCTTAGGCTAGGGGATCCCTTGCCTAAGCCTAGGGGTTCCCTACCCTAAGCCTAGGGGTGCCTTTGCCTAAGCCTAGGTGTGCCCTAGCCTAATCCTAGGGGTGCCCTAGCCATAGGCTAAGGGAGCCCTTGCCTTAGCCTAAGCCTAGGGGTGCCCTAGCCTAAGCCTAGGTGTGCTTTAGCCTAAGCCTAGGGGCGCCCTAGACTTAGGCTAGGGGAGCCTTGCCTTAGCCTAAGCCTAGGGGTGCCCTAGCCTAAGCCTACGGATGCCCTAGCCTAACCCTAGGGGTGCTCTAGCCTTAGGCTAGGGGAGCTTAGCCTTAGCCTAAGCCTAGGGGTGCCCTAGCTTAAGCCTAGGGGTGCCCTAGCCTAAGCTTAGGGGTGCCCTAGCCTGATCCTAGGGGTGCCCTAGCCTGAGCCTACGGGTGCCATAGCCTCAGGCGAGGGGAGCCCTAACGTTAGTCTAGCCTAGGATTGCTAGCCTAAGCATAGCGGTGCCATAGCCTGAGTCTAGGGGTGCACTAGCCTGAGGCAAGGGGAGCCGCAGCCTTAGCCTAAGCCTAGGGGAGCCCTAGCCTAAGCTTAGGGGTGCCCTAGCCTAAGCCTAGGGGTGCCCTAGCCTTAGGCTAAGGGAGCCCTAGCCTGGGACTAGGGGTGCCCTAGCCTGAGGATAGGGGAGCCCTAGACTTACCCTAAGCCTAGGATTGCCTTAGCCTAAGCTAACGGGTGCCCTAGCCTGACTAGGCGTTCCCTTGCCTGAGGCTAGGGGAGCCGTTGCCTTAGCCCAAGTGTAGGGGTGCCCTAGCCTAAGCCTAGGGGTGCCCTTGCCTAAGCCTAGGGGTGCCCTAGCCTTAGTCTAGGGGTTCCCTATCCTACGCCTAGGGGTGCCCTAGCCTAAGCCTAGGTTAGCCCAGCCTTAGCCTAAGCCTAGGGGTGCCCTAGCCTAAGCCTTGGGGTGGCCTAACCTAAGCCTAGGGGTGCCCTAGCCTAACCCTAGGGGTGCCCTAGCCTAAGCCTAGGGGTGCCCTAGCCTTACGCTAGGGGAGCCCTAGCCTTAGCCTTAGCCTAGGGGTGCCCTGGCTTAAGTTTAGGGGTGCCCTAGCCTAAGCCTAGGGGTGCCCTAGCCTAAGCCTAGGGGTGCCCTAGCCTTACGCTAGGGGAGCCCTAGCCTTTGCCTAAGCCTAGGGTGCCCTAGGCTAATCCTAGGGGTGCCCTAGCCTAAGACTAGGGGTGCCCTAGCCTTAGGCTAGGGGATCGCTAGCCTTAGCCTAAGCCTAGGGGTGCCCTAGCTTAAGCCTAGGGGAGCTCTAGCCTAAGCCTAGGGGTCGCCAAGCCTTAGGCTAGGGGAACCCTAGCCTTAGCCTAAGCCTAGGGGTGCCCTAGTCTCAGCTTAGCGGTGCCCTAGCCTCAGCCTTGGGGTGCCCTAGCCTAAGCCTAGGGGTGCCCTAGCCTAAGCCTAGTGGTGCCCTAGCCCAAGCCTAGTGGTGCCTTAGCCTAAGCCTAGGGGTGACCTAGTCTTAGCCTAAGCCTAGGGGTGCCCTAGCCTTAGCCTACGGGTGCCCTAGCCTAAGCCTAGGGGTGCCCTAGCCTTAGGCTAGGAGAGCCCTAGCCTTAGCCTAAGCCTAGGGGTGCCTTAGCCAAAGCCTAGGGTTGCCCTAGCCTAAGCCTAGAGGTGCCCTAGCCTAAGGCTATGGGAGCCCTATCCTTAGCGTAAGCCTAGGGGTGCCTTAGCCTAAGCCTAGGGTTGCACTAGCCTAAGCCTAAGGGTGACGTAGCCTAAGCCTAGGTGTGTCCTAGCCTAAGCCTAAGGGTGCCCTAACCTAAGCCTAGGGGTGCCCTAGCCTTAGACTAGGGGAGCCCAAGCCTTAGCCTAAGCCTAGGGGTGCCCTAGCCTAAGCCTAAGGGTGCCCTAGCCTTAGACTAGGGGAGCCCAAGCCTTAGCCTATGCCTTGGGCTAACCTAGCCGAAGCCTAGAGGTGCCCTAGCCTAAGCATAGGGCTGCCCTAGCCTAAGCCTAGGTGTGCCCTAGCCTAAGCCTAGGGGTGCCCTAGCCTTAGGCTAGGGGAGCCCTAGCCTTAGACTAAGCCTACGGGTGCCCTAGCTTAAGCCTAGGGTGCCCTAGTCTAAGCCTAGGGGTGCCCTAGCCTAAGCCACGGGTGACCTAGTCTAAGCCTAGGGGTGCCCTAGACTAAGCCTAGGGGTGCCTTTGCCAAAGCCTAGGGGTGCCCTAGCCTCAGCCTAGGGGTGCTGTAGCCCTAGGCTAGGGGAGCCCTTGCCTTAGACTAAGCCTAGGGGTGCCCTAGCCTAAACCTAGGAGTGCCCTAGCCTATGCCTAGTGGTGCCCTAGCCTTAGGCTACGGGTGCCCTAGCCTTAGGCTAGGGGAGCCCTAGCCTTAGCCTAAGCCTAGGGGTGCCAAAGCCTAAGCCTTGGGGTGCCCTAGCCTAAGCCTAGGGGTGCTCTAGCCTTAGGCTATGGGAGACTAGCCTTAGCCTAAGCCTAGGGGTGCCCCAGCCTAAGCCTAGGGGTGCCCTAGCCTGATGATAGGGTGCCCTAGCCTTAGCCTAAGCCTAGGGGTGTCCTAGCCTAAGCCTAGGGGTGCCCTAGCTTGAGCCTAGGGTGCCCTGGCCTTAGGCTAGAGGATCCCTAGCCTTAGCTTAAGCCTAGGGGTGCCCTAGCCTAAGCCTAGGGGTGCCCTAACCCAAGCCTAGGGGTGCCCTTGCCTAAGCCTAGGGGTTCCCTACCCTAAGCCTAGGGGTGCCTTTGCCTAAGCCTAGGTGTGCCCTAGCCTAATCCTAGGGGTGCCCTAGCCATAGGCTAAGGGAGCCCTTGCCTTAGCCTAAGCCTATGGGTGCCCTAGCCTAAGCCTACGTGTGCCCTAGCCTAAGCCTAGGGGTGCCCTAGCCTTAGGCTAGGGGAGCCCTAGCCTTAGCCTAAGCCTAGGGGTGCCCTAGCCTAAGCCTACGGGTGCCCTAGCCTAAGCCTAGGGGTTCTCTAGCCTTAGGCTAGGGGAGCCTAGCCTTAGCCTAAGCCTACGGGTGCCCTAGCCTAAGCCTAGGGGTGCCCTAGTCTAAGCCTAAGGGTGCCCTAGCCTGAGCCTAGGGTGCCCTAGCCTGAGCCTACGGGTGCCATAGCCTCACGCTAGGGGAGCCCTAACGTTAGTCTAGCCTAGGATTGCTAGCCTAAGCATAGAGGTGCCATAGCCTGAGTCTAGGGGTGCACTAGTCTGAGGCAAGGGGAGCCGCAGCCTTAGCCTAAGCCTAGGGGAGACCTAGCCTAAGCTTAGTGGTGCCCTAGCCTAAGCCTAGGGGTGCCCTAGCCTTAGGCTAAGGGAGCCCTAGCCTGAGCCTAGGGGTGCCCTAGCCTGAGGATAGGGGAGCCCTAGACTTACCCTAAGCCTAGGATTGCCGTAGCCTAAGCTAACGGGTGCCCTAGCCTGACAAGGGGTTCCCTTGCCTGAGGCAAGGGGAGCCGTTGCCTTAGCCCAAGTGTAGGGGTGCCCAAGCCTAAGCCTTGAGGTGCCCTTGCCTAAGCCTAGGGGTGCCCTAGCCTTAGTCTAGGGGTTCCCTAGCCTAAGCCTAGGGGTGCCCTAGCCTAAGCCTAGGTTAGCCCAGCCTTAGCCTAAGCCTAGGGGTGCCCTAGCCTAAGCCTTGGGGTGGCCTAACCTAAGCCTAGGGGTGCCCTAGCCTAAGCCTAGGGGTGCTCTAACCTTAGGCTAGGGGAGCCCTTGCCTTAGCCTAAGCCTAGGGGTGACCTAGCCTAAGCCTAGGGGTGCCCTAGCCTAAACTTAGGGGTGCCAGAGCCTGCGTCGAGGGGTGCACTAGCCTGAGGCTATGGGAGACGTAGCCTTAGCCTAAGCCTAGGGGAGCCCTAGCTTAAGCCTAGGGGTGCCCTAGCCTAAGCCTAGGGGTGCCCTAACCTAAGCCTAGCGGTGTCCTAGCCTTAGGCTAGGGGAGCCCTAGCCTTTTCCTACGCCTAGGGGTTCCCTAGCCTAAGCCTTGGGGTGCCCTAGCCTGAGCCTAGGGGTGCCGTTGCCTTAGGCTAGGGGAGCCGTTGCCTTAGCCTAAGTCTAGGGGTGCCCTAGCCTAAGCCTAGGAGTGCCCTAGCCTAAGCCTAGGGGTGCCCTAGCCTACGCCTAGGGGTGCCCTAGCCCAAGCTTATGGGTTCCCTAGCCTTAGTCTAGGGGAGCCCTAGAGTTAGCCTAAGCCTAGGGCTGACCTAGCCTAAGCCTAGGGGTGCCCTAGCCTAAGTCTAGGGGTTCCCTAGCCTTAGGCTAGGAGAGCCCTAGCCTTAGCCTAAGCCTAGGGGTGCCCTAGCCTAAGCCTTGGGGTGCCCTAGCTTAAGCCTAGGAGTGCCGTAGCCTTAGGCTAGGGGATCCCTAGCCTTAGCCTAAGCCTAGGGGTGCCCTAGCTTAAGCCTAGGGGTGCCCTAGCTAAGATTAGGGGTGCCCTAGCCTAAACCTAGGGTTGCCCTAGCCTTAGGCTAGGGGAGCCCTAGCCTTAGCCTAAGCCTAGGGGTGCCCTAGCCTAAGCCTAGGGGTGCCCTAGCCTAAGCCTAGGGGTGACCTAGCCTTAGCTTAGAAGTTCCCTATCCTAAGCCTAGGGGTGCCCTAGCCAAAGCCTAGGGGTGCACTAGCCTAAGCCTAGCGGTGCCCTAGCCTTTGGTTAGGGGAGCACTAGCCTTAGCCTAAGCCTAGGTGTGCCCTAGCATAAGCCTAGGGGTGCCCTAGCCTAAGCTTAGAAGTTCCCTAAACTAAGCCTAGGGGTGCCCTAGCCAAAGCCTAGGGGTGCCTTTGCCTAAGCCTAGGGGTGTCAAAGCCTAAGCCTAGCGGTGCCCTAGCCATAGGCTAGGGGAGCCCTTGCCTTAGCCTAAGCCTAGGGGTGCCATTGCCTAAACCGAGGGGTGCACTAGCCTAAGCCTAGGGGTGCCCTAGCCTTAGGCTAGGGGAGCCCTAGCCTTAGGCTAAGCCTACGGGTGCCCTAGCTTAAGCCTAGGGGTACCCTAGCTTTAGGCTAGGGGTGCCCTAGCCTAAGCTACGGGTGACCTAGCCTATGCCTAGGGGTGCCCTAGCCTAAGCCTAGGGATGCTTTTGCCTAAGCCTAGGAGTGCCCTAGCCTTAGGCTAGGGGAGCCCTAGCCTTAGCCTAAGCCTAGGGGTGCCCTAGCCTAAGCCTAGGGGTGCCCTAGCCTAAGCCTAGGGGTGCTCTAGCCTTAGTCTAGGGGAGCCTAGACTTAGCCTAAGCCTAGGGGTGCCCTAGCCTAAGCCTAGGGGTGTCCTAGCCTAAGCCTAGGGGTGCTCTAGCCTTAGGCTAGGGGAGCCCTAGAATTAGCCTAAGCCTAGGGGTGCCCTAGCTTAAGCCTAGGGGTGCCCTAGCCTAAGATTAGGGATGCCCTAGCCTAAGCCTAGGGTTGCCCTAGCCTTAGGCTAGGGGAGCCCTAGCCTTAGCCTAAGCCTAGGGGTGCCCTAGCCTAAGCCTAGGGGTGCCCTAGCCTAAGCCTAGGGGTGCTCTAGCCTTAGTCTAGGGGAGCCTAGACTTAGCCTAAGCCTAGGGGTGCCCTAGCCTAAGCCTAGGGGTGTCCTAGCCTAAGCCTAGGGGTGCTCTAGCCTTAGGCTAGGGGAGCCCTAGACTTAGCCTAAGCCTAGGGGTGCCCTAGCCTAAGCCTAGGAGTGCCGTAGCCTTAGGCTAGGGGATCCCTAGCCTTAGCCTAAGCCTAGGGGTGCCCTAGCTTAAGTCTAGGGGTGCCCTAGCCTAAGATTAGGGATGCCCTAGCCTAAGCCTAGGGTTGCCCTAGCCTTAGGCTAGGGGAGCCCTAGCCTTAGCCTAAGCCTAGGGGTGCCCTAGCCTAAGCCTAGGGGTGCCCTAGCCTAAGCCTAGGGGTGACCTAGCCTTAGCTTAGAAGTTCCCTATCCTAAGCCTAGGGGTGCCCTAGCCAAAGCCTAGGGGTGCCCTAGCCTAAGCCTAGCGGTGCCCTCGCCTTAGGCTAGGGGAGACATAGCCTTAGCCTAAGCCTAGGGGTGCCCTAGCCTAAGCCTAGAGGTGCCCTAGCCTAAGCCTAGGGGTGCCTTTACCTAAGCCTAGGGGTGCCAAAGCCTAAGCCTAGGGGTGCCCTAGCCATAGGCTAGGGGAGCCCTTGCCTTAGCCTAAGCCTAGGGGTGCCATTGCCTAAACCTAGGGGTGCACAAGCCTAAGCCTAGGGGTGCCCTAGCCTTAGGCTAGGGGAGCCCTAGCCTTAGGCTAAGCCTACGGGTGCCCTAGCTTAAGCCCAGGGGTACCCTAGCCTTAGGCTATGGGTGCCCTAGCCTAAGCTACGGGTGACCTAGCCTATGCCTAGGGATGCCCTAGCCTAAGCCTAGGGATGCTTTGGCCTAAGCCTAGGGGTGCCCTAGCCTTAGGATAGGGGAGCACTAGCCTTAGCCTAAGCCTAGGGGTGCCCTATCCTAAGCCTAGGGATGCCCTAGCCTAAGCCTAGGGGTGCTCTAGCCTTAGGCTAGGGGAGCCTAGCCTTAGCCTAAGCCTAGGGGTGCCCTAGCCTAAGCTTAGGGGTGTCCTGGCCTAAGCCTAGGGGTGCTCTAGCCTTAGGCTAGGGGAGCCCAAGCCTTAGCCTAAGCCTAGGGGTGCCCTAGCCTAAGCCTAGGGGAGCCCTAGCCTGAGCCTAGGGGTGCCCTAGCCTGAGGATAGGGGAGCCCTAGACTTTGCCTAAGCCTAGGATTGCCCTAGCCCAGGCTAACGGGTGCCGTAGCCTGAGTCTAGGGGTGCCCTTGCCTGAGGCTAGGAGTGCCCTAACCTAAGCCTAGGGGTGCCCTAGCCTAAGCCTAGGGGTGCCCTAGCCTTAGTCTAGGGGTTCCCTAGCCTAAGCCTTGGTTAGACCTAGCCTTAGCCTAAGCCTAGGTGTGCCCTAGCCTAAGACTAGGGGTGGCCTAGCCTAAGCTTAGGGGTGCCCTAGGCTAAGCCGGGGGGTGCTCAAGCTTAGGCTAGGGGAGCCCTAGCCTTACCCTAAGCTTAGGGGTGCCCTAACCTAAGCCTAGGGGTGCCCTAACCTAAGCTTAGGGATGCCATAGCCTGAGTCTAGGGGTGCACTAGCCTAAGGCTAGGGGAGCCGTAGCCTTAGCCTAAGCCTACGGGATCCCTAGCTTAAGCCTAGGGGTGCCCTAGCCTAAGCTTAGGGGTGCCCTAGCCTAAGCCGAGAGGTGCCCTAGCCTTAGGCTAGGGGAGCCCTAACCTTTTCCTAAGTCTAGGGGTGCCCTAGCATAAGCCTCGGGGTGCACTTGCCTGAGCTTAGGGGTGCCGTAGCCTTTGGCTAGGGGATCCCTAGCCTTAGCCTAAGCCTAGGGGTGCCCTAGGCTAATCCTAGGGGTGCCCTAGCCTAAACCTAGGGGTGCCCTAGCCTTAGCCTAGGGGAGCCCTAGCCTTAGCCTAAGCCTAGGGTGCCCTAGCCTAAGCCTAGAGGTGCCCTAGCCTTAGGCTAGGGGAACCCTAGCCTTAGCATAAGCCTAGGGGTGCCCTAGCCTCAGCTTAGGGGGGCCCAAGCCTAAGCCTAATGGTGCCTTAGCCTAAGCCTTGGGGTGCCCTTGCCTAAGCCTAGGGTTGCCCTAGCCTAAGCCTAGTGGTGCCCTAGCCTAAGCCTAATGGTGCCTTAGCCTAAGCCTAGGGGTGACCTAGCCTTAGCCTAAGTCTAGGGGTGCCCTAGCCTAAGCCTACGGGTGCCCTAGCCAAAGCCTAGGGGTGCCCTAGCCTAAGCCTAGAGGTGCCCTAGCCTTAGGCTAGGGGAGCCCTAACCTTAGCGTAAGCCTAGGGGTGCTTTAGCCTAAGCCTAGGGTTGCCCTAGCTTAAGCCTAGGGGTGCCCTAGCCTAAGCCTAAGGGTGCCCTAACCTAAGCCTAGTGGTGCCCTAGCCTTAGACTAGGGGAGCCCAAGCCTTAGCCTAAGCCTATGGGTGCCCTAGCCTAAGCCTAAGGGTGCCCTAGCCTTAGACTAGGGGATCCCAAGCCTTAGCCTAAGCCTAGGGCTAACCTAGCCTAAGCCTAGGGTGCCCTAGCCTAAGCCTAGGGCTGCCCTAGCCTAAGCCTAGGAGTGCCCTGGCCTAAGCCTAGGGGTGCCCTAGCCATAGGCTAGGGGAGCCCTAGCCTTAGCCTAAACCTAGGGGTGCCCTAGCCAAAGCCTAGGGGTGCCTTATCCTAAGCCTAGGGGTGCCCTAGCCTTAGGCTAAGGGAGCCCTAGGCTTAGCCTAAGCCTAGGGGTGCCCTAGCCTAAGCTTAGGGGTGCCCTAGCCTAAGCGTAGGGCTGCGCTATCCTAAGCCTAGGGGTGCCCTAGCTTAAGCCTAGGGCTGCCCTAGCCTAAGCCTAGGAGTGCCCTAGCCTAAGCCTAGAGGTGCCCTAGCCTTAGGCTTGGAGAGCCCTAGCCTTAGACTAAGCCTAGGGGTGCCCTAGCCAAAGCCTAGGGGTGCCCTAGACTAAGCCTAGAGATGCCCTAGCCTTAGGCTAGGAGAGCCCTAGCCTTAGCCTAAGCCTAGGGGTGCCCTTGCCAAAGCCTAGGGGTGCCCGAGCCTAATCCTAGGGGTGCTCTAGCCTTAGTCTAGGGGAGCCTAGACTTAGCCTAAGCCTAGGGGTGCCCTAGCCTAAGCCTAGGGGTGTCCTAGCCTAAGCCTAGGGGTGCTCTAGCCTTAGGCTAGGGGAGCCCTAGACTTAGCCTAAGCCTAGGGGTGCCCTAGCCTAAGCCTAGGAGTGCCGTAGCCTTAGGCTAGGGGATCCCTAGCCTTAGCCTAAGCCTAGGGGTGCCCTAGCTTAAGCCTAGGGGTGCCCTAGCCTAAGATTAGGGATGCCCTAGCCTAAGCCTAGGGTTGCCCTAGCCTTAGGCTAGGGAGCCCTAGCCTTAGCCTAAGCCTAGGGGTGCCCTAGCCTAAGCCTAGGGGTGCCCTAGCCTAAGCCTAGGGGTGACCTAGCCTTAGCTTAGAAGTTCCCTATCCTAAGCCTAGGGGTGCCCTAGCCAAAGCCTAGGGGTGCCCTAGCCTAAGCCTAGCGGTGCCCTCGCCTTAGGCTAGGGGAGCCCTAGCCTTAGCCTAAGCCTAGGGGTGCCCTAGCCTAAGCCTAGGGGTGCCCTAGCCTAAGCTTAGAAGTTCCCTATCCTAAGCCTAGGGGTGCCCTAGCCAAAGCCTAGGGGTGCCCTAGCCTAAGCCTAGGGGTGCCTTTGCCTAAGCCTAGGGGTGCCAAAGCCTAAGCCTAGGGGTGCCCTAGCCATAGGCTAGGGGAGCCCTTGCCTTAGCCTAAGCCTAGGGGTGCCATTGCCTAAACCTAGGGGTGCACAAGCTTAAGCCTAGGGGTGCCCTAGCCTTAGGCTAGGGGAGCCCTAGCCTTAGGCTAAGCCTACGGGTGCCCTAGCTTAAGCCCAGGGGTACCCTAGCCTTAGGCTAGGGGTGCCCTAGCCTAAGCTACGGGTTACCTAGCCTATGCCTAGGGATGCCCTAGCCTAAGCCTAGGGATGCTTTTGCCTAAGCCTAGGGGTGCCCTATCCTTAGGCTAGGGGAGCCCTAGCCTTAGCCTAAGCCTAGGGGTGCCCTAGCCTAAGCCTAGGGGTGCCTTAGCCTAAGCCTAGGGGAGCTCTAGCCTTAGGCTAGGGGAGCCTAGCCTTAGCCTAAGCCTAGGGGTGCCCTAGCCTAAGCTTAGGGGTGTCCTAGCCTAAGCCTAGGGGTGCTCTAGCCTTAGGCTAGGGAAGCCCTAGCCTTAGCCCAAGCCTAGGGGTGCCCTAGCCTAAGCCTAGGGGAGCCCTAGCCTGAGCCTAGGGGTGCCCAAGCCTGAGGATAGGGGAGCCCTAGACTTTGCCTAAGCCTAGGATTGCCCTAGTCCAGGCTAACGGGTGCCGTAGCCTGAGTCTAGGGATGCCTTTGCCTGAGGCTAGGGGAGCCGTTGCCTTAGACTAAGTGTACAGGTGCCCTAGCCTAAGCCTAGGGATGCTTTTGCCTAAGCCTAGGGGTGCCCTAGCCTTAGGCTAGGGGAGCCCTAGCCTTAGCCTAAGCGTAGGGGTGCCCTAGCCTAAGCGTATGGGTACCCTAGCCTAAGCCTAGGGGTGCTCTAGCCTTAGGCTAGGGGAGCCTAGCCTTAGCCTAAGCCTAGGGGAGCCCTAGCCTGAGCCTAGGGGTGTCCTAGCCTGAGGATAGGGGAGCCCTAGACTTTGCCTAAGCCTAGGATTTCCCTAGCCCAGGCTAATGGGTGCCGTAGCCTGAGTCTAGGGGTGCCCTTGCCTGAGGCTAGGAGTGCCCTAGCCTAAGCCTAGGGGTGCCCTAGCCTAAGCCTAGGGGTGCTCTAGCCTTAGTCTAGGGGTTCCCTAGCCTAAGCCTTGGTTAGACCTAGCCTTAGCCTAAGCCTAGGTGTGCCCTAGCCTAAGACTAGGGGTGGCCTAGCCTAAGCTTAGGGGTGCCCTAGGCTAAGCCGGGGGGTGCTCAAGCCTTAGGCTAGGGGAGCCCTAGCCTTACCCTAAGCTTAGGGGTGCCCTAACCTAAGCCTAGGGGTGCCCTAACCTAAGCTTAGGGATGCCATAGCCTGAGTCTAGGGGTGCACTAGCCTGAGGCTAGGGGAGCCGTAGCCTTAGCCTAAGCCTACGGGATCCCTAGCTTAAGCCTAGGGGTGCCCTAGCCTAAGCTTAGGGGTGCCCTAGCCTAAGCCGAGAGGTGCCCTAGCCTTAGGCTAGGGGAGCCCTAGCCTTTTCCTAAGTCTAGGGGTGCCCTAGCATAAGCCTCGGGGTGCACTTGCCTGAGCTTAGGGGTGCCATAGCCTTCGGCTAGGGGATCCCTAGCCTAAGCCTAAGCCTAGGGGTGCCCTAGGCTAATCCTAGGGGTGCCCTAGCCTAAGCCTAGGGGTGCCCTAGCCTTAGCCTAGGAGAGCCCTAGCCTTAGCCTAAGCCTAGGGTGCCCTAGCCTAAGCCTAGAGGTGCCCTAGCCTTAGGCTAGGGGAACCCAAGCCTTAGCATAAGCCTAGGGGTGCCCTAGCCTCAGCTTAGGGGGGCCCTAGCCAAAGCCTAATGGTGCCTTAGCCTAAGACTTGGGGTGCCCTAGCCTAAGCCTAGGGTTGCCCTAGCCTAAGCCTAGTGGTGCCCTAGCCTAAGCCTAATGGTGCCTTAGCCTAAGCCTAGGGGTGACCTAGCCTTAGCCTAAGTCTAGGGGTGCCCTAGCCTATGCCTACGGGTGCCCTAGCCAAAGCCTAGGGGTGCCCTAGCCTAAGCCTAGAGGTGCCCTAGCCTTAGGCTAGGGGAGCCCTAACCTTAGCGTAAGCCTAGGGGTGCTTTAGCCTAAGCCTAGGGTTGCCCTAGCCTAAGCCTAGGGGTGCCCTAGCCTAAGCCTAGGGGTGCCCTAGCCTAAGCCTAAGGGTGCCCTAACCTAAGCCTACGGGTGCCCTAGCCTTAGACTAGGGGAGCCCAAGCCTTAGCCTAAGCCTATGGGTGCCCTAGCCTAAGCCTAAGGGTGCCCTAGCCTTAGACTAGGGGATCCCAAGCCTTAGCCTAAGCCTAGGGCTAACCTAGCCTAAGCCTAGGGGGCCCTAGCCTAAGCCTAGGGCTGCCCTAGCCTAAGCCTAGGAGTGCCCTGGCCTAAGCCTAGGGGTGCCCTAGCCATATGCTAGGGGAGCCCTAGCCTTAGCCTAAACCTAGGGGTGCCCTAGCCAAAGCCTAGGGGTGCCTTATCCTAAGCCTAGGGGTGCCCTAGCCTTAGGCTAAGGGAGCCCTAGGCTTAGCCTAAGCCTAGGGGTGCCCTAGCCTAAGCTTAGGGGTGCCCTAGCCTAAGCGTAGGGCTGCCCTATCCTAAGCCTAGGGGTGCCCTAGCTTAAGCCTAGGGCTGCCCTAGCCTAAGTCTAGGAGTGCCCTAGCCTAAGCCTAGAGGTGCCCTAGCCTTAGGCTTTGAGAGCCCTAGCCTTAGACTAAGCCTAGGGGTGCCCTAGCCAAAGCCTTGGGGTGCCCTAGACTAAGCCTAGAGATGCCCTAGCCTTAGGCTAGGAGAGCCCTAGCGTTAGCCTAAGCCTAGGGGTGCCCTAGCCAAAGCCTAGGGGTGCCCGAGCCTAAGCCTAGAGGTGCCCTAGCCTTAGGCTAGGGGAGCCCTAACCTTAGCGTAAGCCTAGGGTTGCCTTAGCCTAAGCCTTGGGGTGCCCTAGCCTAAGCCTAGGGGTGCCCTAGCCTTAGGCTAGGGGAGCCCTAGCCTTAGCCTAAGCCTAGATGTGCCCTTGCCTAAATCTAGGGGTGCCCTAGCCCAAGCCTGCGGGTGCCTAGCCTAAGCCTAGGAGTGCCATAGCCTTAGGCTAGGGGTTCCCTAGCCTTAGCCTATGCCTAGGGGTGCCCTAGCTTAAGCCTAGGGGTGCTCTAGCCTAAGCCTAGGGCTGCCCTAGCCAAAGCCTAGGGGTGACCTAGCCTAAGCTTAGAAGTTCCCTATCCTAAGCCTAGGGGTGCCCTAGCCAAAACCTAGGGGTGCCCTAGCCTTAGCCTAAGCCTACGGGTGCCCTAGCTTAAGCCTAGGGGTGCCCTAGCCTAAGCCTAAGGGTGCCCTAACCTAAGCCTAGGGGTGCCCTAGCCTTAGACTAGGGGAGCCCAAGCCTTAGCCTAAGCCTATGGGTGCCCTAGCCTAAGCCTAAGGGTGCCCTAGCCTTAGACTAGGGGATCCCAAGCCTTAGCCTAAGCCTAGGGCTAACCTAGCCTAAGCCTAGGGGGCCCTAGCCTAAGCCTAGGGCTGCCCTAGCCTAAGCCTAGGAGTGCCCTGGCCTAAGCCTAGGGGTGCCCTAGCCATAGGCTAGGGGAGCCCTAGCCTTAGCCTAAACCTAGGGGTGCCCTAGCCTTAGGCTAAGGGAGCCCTAGGCTTAGCCTAAGCCTAGGGGTGCCCTAGCCTAAGCTTAGGGGTGCCCTAGCCTAAGCGTAGGGCTGCCCTATCCTAAGCCTAGGGGTGCCCTAGCTTAAGCCTAGGGCTGCCCTAGCCTAAGTCTAGGAGTGCCCTAGCCTAAGCCTAGAGGTGCCCTAGCCTTAGGCTTGGAGAGCCCTAGCCTTAGACTAAGCCTAGGGGTGCCCTAGCCAAAGCCTAGGGGTGCCCTAGACTAAGCCTAGAGATGCCCTAGCCTTAGGCTAGGAGAGCCCTAGCGTTAGCCTAAGCCTAGGGGTGCCCTAGCCAAAGCCTAGGGGTGCCCGAGCCTAAGCCTACAAGTGCCCTAGCCTTAGGCTAGGGGAGCCCTAACCTTAGCGTAAGCCTAGGGTTGCCTTAGCCTAAGCATTGGGGTGCCCTAGCCTAAGCCTAGGGGTGCCCTAGCCTTAGGCTAGGGGAGCCCTAGCCTTAGCCTAAGCCTAGATGTGCCCTTGCCTAAATCTAGGGGTGCCCTAGCCCAAGCCTGCGGGTGCCTAGCCTAAGCCTAGGAGTGCCATAGCCTTAGGCTAGGGGTTCCCTAGCCTTAGCCTATGCCTAGGGGTGCCCTAGCTTAAGCCTAGGGGTGCTCTAGCCTAAGCCTAGGGCTGCCCTAGCCAAAGCCTAGGGGTGACCTAGCCTAAGCTTAGAAGTTCCCTATCCTAAGCCTAGGGGTGCCCTAGCCAAAGCCTAGGGGTGCCCTAGCCTTAGCCTAAGCCTACGGGTGCCCTAGCTTAAGCCTAGGGGTGCCCTAGTCTAAGCCTAGGGGTGCCCTAGCCTAAGCCACGGGTGCCCTAGCCAAAGCCACGGGTGCCCTAGCCAAAGCCTAGGGGTGCCCTAGCCTAAGCCTAGGGGTGCCTTTGCCTAAGCCTATGGGTTCCCTAGCCTAAACCTAGGGGTGCCCTAGCCATAGGCTAGGTGAGCCCTTGCCTTAGCCTAAGCCTAGGGGTGCCCTAGCCTAAACCTAGGGGTGCCCTAGCCTAAGCCTAGGGGTGCCCTAGCCTTAGGCTAGGGGAGCCCTAGCCTTAGGCTAGGGAAGCCCTAGCCTTAGCCTAAGCCTAGGGGTGCCCTAGCCTAAGACTAGGGGTGTCCTAGACTAAGCCTAGGGGTGCTCTA
Organism: Tenrec ecaudatus; assembly: GCF_050624435.1. Taxonomy (NCBI): domain Eukaryota; kingdom Metazoa; phylum Chordata; class Mammalia; order Afrosoricida; family Tenrecidae; genus Tenrec; species Tenrec ecaudatus. The sequence goes on along the minus strand of NW_027458631.1, from coordinate 105,745 downwards.
GCCTTAGGCTAGGGGAGCCTAGCCTTAGCCTAAGCCTAGGGGTGCCCTAGCCTAAGCCTAGGGGTGCCCTAGCCTGAGGCTAGGGGAGCCCTAGCCTTAGGCTAAGCCTAGGGGTGCCCTAGCCTAAGCCTAGGGGAGCCCTAGCCTGAGCCTAGGGGTGCCCTAGCCTGAGGTTAGGGGAGCCATAGACTTAGCCTAAGCCTAGGATTGCCCTAGCCTAAGCTAACAGGTGCCCTAGCCTGAGTCTAGGGGTGCCCTTGCCTGAGGCTATGGGAGCCGTTGCCTTAGCCTAAGTGTAGGGGTGCCCTAGGCTAAGCCTAGGGGTGCCCTAGCTTGAGCCTAGGGTGCCCTAGCCTTAGGCTAGGCGATCCCTAGCCTTAGCTTAAGCCTAGGGGTGCCCTAGCCTAAGCCTAGGGGTGCCCTAGCCATAGGCTAGGGGAGCCCTTGCCTTAGCCTAAGCCTAGGGGTGCCCTAGCCAAAACCTAGGGGTGCCCTAGCCTAAGCCTAGGGGTGCCCTAGCCTTAGGCTAGGGGAGCCCTAGCCTTACCCTAAGCCTACGGGTGCCCTAGCTTAAGCCTAGGGGTGCCCTAGCCTTAGGCTAGGGGTGCCCTAGCCTAAGCTACGGGTGCCCTAGCCTAAGCCTTGGGGTGCCCTAGCCTAAGCCTAGGGATGCTTTTGCCTAAGCCTAGGGGTGCCCTAGCCTTAGGCTCGGGGAGCCTAACCTTAGCCTAAGCCTAGTGGTGCCCCAGCCTAAGCCTAGGGGTGCCCTAACCTGAGGCTAGGGGAGCCCTAGCCTTAGCCTAAGCCTAGCGGTGCCCTAGCCCAAGCCTAGGGGAGCCCTAGCCTTTGCCAAGGGGTGCCCTAGCCTGAGGTAGGAGAGCCCTAGACTTTGCCTAAGCCTAGGATTGCCCTAGCCCAAGCTAACGGGTGCCCTAGCCTGATTCGAGGGGTGCCCTAGCCTGAGGCTTGGGGAGCCGTTGCCTTAGCCTAAGTGTATGGGTGGCCTAGCCTAAGCCTAGGAGTGCCCTAGCCTAAGCCTAGGGGTGCCCTAGCCTAAGCCTAGGGGTGCCCTAGCCTTAGTCTAGGGGTTCCCTAGCCTAAGCCTAGGTTAGCCCTAGCCTTAGCCTAAGCCTAGGTGTGCCCTAGCCTAAGCCTAGGGGTGGCCTAGCGTAAGCCTAGGGGTGGCCTAACCTAAGCCTACGGGGGCCCTAGCTTAAGCGTAGGGGTGCACTAGCCTAAGCCTAGGGGTGCCCTAGCCTAAGCCTAGAGGTGCCCTAGCCTTAGACTAGGGGAGCCCTAGCCTTTTCCTAAGCCTAGGGGTGCCCTAGCCTAAGCCTCGGGGTGCACTAGCCTGAGCCTAGGGGTGCTCTAGCCTTAGGCTAGGGGAGTCCTTGCCTTAGCCTAAGCCTAGGGGTGCCCTAGCCTAAGCCTAGGGGTGCCCTAGACTAAACTTAGGGGTGCCATAGCCTGCGTCTAGGGGTGCACTAGCCTGAGGCTAGGGGAGACCTAGCCTTAGCCTAAACCTAGGGGTGCCCTAGCCTAAGCCTAGGGGTGCCCTAGCCTAAGTTTAGGGGTGTCCTAGACTAAGCCTACGGGTGCCCTAGCCTAAGCCTAGGAGTGCCCTAGCCTAAGCCTAGGGGTTCCTTAGCCTTAGGATTGGGGATCCCTAGCGTTAGCCTAATCCTAGGGGTTTCCTAACCTAAGCCCAGGGGTGCCCTAGCGCAAGCTTATGGGTGCCCTAGCTTTAGACTAGGGGAGCCCGAGACTTAGCCTAAGCCTAGGGCTGACCTAGCCTAAGCCTAGGGGTGCGCTAGCATAAGCCTAGGGCTGCCCTAGCCTAAGCCTAGGAGTGTCCTAGCCTAAGCCTAGGGGTGCCCTAGCCTTAGGCTAGGGGAGACCTAGCCTTAGCCTAAACCTAGGGGTGCCCTAGCCTAAGCCTAGGGGTGCCCTAGCCTAAGTTTAGGGGTGCCCTAGACTAAGCCTACGGGTGCCCTAGCCTAAGCCTAGGAGTGCCCTAGCCTAAGCCTAGGGGTGCCTTAGCCTTAGGATTGGGGATCCCTAGCGTTAGCCTAATCCTAGGGGTTTCCTAACCTAAGCCCAGGGGTGCCCTAGCGCAAGCTTATGGGTGCCCTAGCTTTAGACTAGGGGAGCCCGAGACTTAGCCTAAGCCTAGGGCTGACCTAGCCTAAGCCTAGGGGTGCGCTAGCATAAGCCTAGGGCTGCCCTAGCCTAAGCCTAGGAGTGTCCTAGCCTAAGCCTAGGGGTGCCCTACCCAAAGCCTAGGGGTGCCTTATCCTAAGCCTAGGGGTGCACTAGCCTTAGGCTAAGGGAGCCCTAGCCTTAACCTAAGGCTAGGGGTGCCCTAGACTAAGCCTAGGGGTGCCCTAGCCTAAGCGTAGGGCTGCCCTAGCCTAAGCCTAGGGGTGCCCTAGCCTAAGCCTAAGGCTGCCCTAGCCTAAGCCAAGGAGTACCCTAGCCTAAGCCTAGGGGTGCCCTATCCTAAGCCTAGGTTAGCCCTAGCCTTAGCCTAAGCCTAGGGGTGCCCTAGCCTAAGCCTAGGGGTGGCCTAGCCTAAGCCTAGGGGTGCCCTAGCCTAAGCCTAGGGTTGCTCTAGCCTTAGGCTAGGGGAGCCCTAGCCTTAGCCTAAGCTTAGGGTGCCGTAGCCTCAGCCTAGGGGTGCCCTAGCCTTTGGCCAGGGGAACTCTAGCCTTAGCCTAAGCCTTGGGGCGCACTAGCCTAAACCTAGGGGTGCCCTAGCCTAAGCTTAGGGTGCCCTAGCCTTTGGCTAGGGGAGCCCTAGCCTTAGCCTAAGCCTAGGGGTGCCCTATCCTTAGGCTAGGGGAGTCCTCACCTTAGCCGAAGCCTAGGGGTGCCCTAGCCTAAGCCTAGTGGTGCCCTTGCCCAAGCCTAGGGATGCCATAGCGTTAGGCTAGAGGAGCCCTAGCCTTAGCCTAAGCCTAGGGGTGCCCTAGCCTAAGCATAGGGGTGCCCTAGCCTAAGCCTAGGGGTGTCATAGACCAAGTCTAGGGGTGCCTAGCCTAAGCCTAGGGTTGCCCTAACCTTAGGCTAGGGGAGCCCTAGCCTTAGCCTAAGACTAGGTGTGCCCCAGCCTAAGCCTAGGGGTGCCCTAGCCCAAGTCTAGGGGTGCCTTAGCCTAAGCCTAGGGATGTCCTAGCCTTAGGCTAGGGAAGCCCTAGCTTTAGCCTAAGCCTAGGGGTGCAGTAGCCTAAGCCTAGGTGTGCCTTAGCCAAAGCCTAGGGGTGCCCTAGCCTAAGCCTAAGGGTGCCCTAACATAAGCCTAGGGGTGCCCTAGCCTAAGCCTAGGTGTGCCCTAGCCTAAGTCTAGGGGTGCCCTAGCCAAAGCCTACGGGTGCCCTAGCCTAAGCCTAGGAGTGCCCTAGCCTAAGCCTAGGAGTGCCTTAGCCTTAGGATCGGGGAGCCCTAGCCTTAGCCTAAGCCCAGGGGTGCCCTAGCCTAAGCCTAGGGGTGCCCTAGCCTAAGCCTACGGGTGCCGTAGCCTAAGCCTAGGAGTGCCCTATCCTAAGCCTAGGGGTGCCTTAGCCTTAGGATCGGGGAGCCCTAGCCTTAGCCTAATCCTAGGGGTGCCCTAGCCTTAGCCTAGGGGTGCCCTAGCGCAAGCCTAGGGGAGCCCTAGCCTTAGGCTAGGGGAGACCTAGCCTTAGCCTAAACCTAGGGGTGCCCTAGCCAAAGCCTAGGGGTGCCTTATCCTAAGCCTAGGGGTACCCTAGCCTTAGGCTAGTGGAGCCCTAGCCTTTTCCTAAGCCTAGGGGGGCCCTAGCCTAAGCCTCGGGGTGCCCTAGCCTGAGCCTTGGGGTGCCGTAGCCTTAGGCTAGGGGAGCCCTAGCCTTAGCCTAAGCCTAGGATTGCCCTAGCCTAAGCTTAGGGGTGCCTTACCTGAGTCTAGGGGTGCCCTAGCCTGAGGCTAGGGGAGCCGAAGCCTTAGCCTAAGCCTACGGGAGCCCTAGCTTAAACCTAGGGGTGCCCTAGCCTAAGCCTAGGGGTGCCCTAGCCTAAGCCTAGAGGAACCCTAGCCTTAGGCTAGGGGAGCCCTAGCTTTTTCCTAAGCCTAGGGGTGCCCTAGCCTAAGCCTCTGGGTGCCCTAGCCTGAGCCTAGGGGTGCCGTAGCCTTAGGCTAGGGGAGCCCTAGCCTTAGCCTAAGCCTAGGATTTCCCTAGCCTAAGCTTAGGGGTGCCCTAGCCTGAGTCTAGGGGTGCCTTAGCCTGAGACTAGGGGAGCCGTTGCCTTAGCCTAAGTCTAGGGGTGCCCTACCCTAAGACTAGGGGTACCCTAGCCTAAGCCTAGGGGTGCACTAGCCTAAGCCTAGTGGTGTCCAAGCCTAAGCCTAGGGGTGCCCTAGCCTAAGTCTAGGGGTGCCCTAGCCTAAGCCAACGGGGCCCCTAGCCTAAGCCTAGGAGTGCCCTAGCCTTAGGCTAAGGGAGCCCTAGCCTTAGCCTAAGCCTAGGGGTGCCCTAGCCAAAGCCTAGGGGTGCCCTAACCTAAGCCTAGAGATGCCCTAGACTTAGGCTAGGCGAGCCCTAACCTTAGCATAAGCCTAGGGGTGCCTTAGCCTAAGCCTTGGGGTGTCCTAGCCTAAGCCTAGGGGTGCCCTAGCCTAAACCTTAGCCTAGGCGTGCCCTAGCCTAAGCCCACGGGTACCCTAGCCTAAGCCTAGGAGTGCCTTCGCCTTAGGCTAGGGGATCCCTAGCCTTAGGCTAAGCCTAGGGGTGCCCGAGCTTAAGCCTAGGGGTGCCCTAGCCTAAGCCTAGGGGTGCCCTAGCCTAAGCCTAGGGGGGCCCTAGCCTAAGCCTAAGGGTGCCCTAACCTAAGCCTCGGGGTGCCCTAGCCTTAGACTAGGGGAGCCCAAGCCTTAGCCTAAGCCTTGGGGTGCCCTAGCCTAAGCCTAGGGGTGCCCTAGCCTTAGACTAGGGGAGCCCAATCCTTAGCCTAAGCCTAGGGCTAACCTAGCCTAAGCCTAGGGGTGCCCTAGCCTAAGCCTAGGGCTGCCCTAGCCTAAGCCTAGGAGTGCCCTAGCCTGATCCTAGGGGTGCCCTAGCCTTAGGCTAGGGGAGTCCTAGCCTTAGCCTAAACCTAGGGGTGCCCTAGCCAAAGCCTAGGGGTGCATTATCCTAAGTCTAGGGGTTCCCTAGCCTTAGGCTAAGGGAGCCGTAGCCTTAGCCTAAGCCTAGGGGTGCCCTAGCCTAAGCTTAGGGGTGCCCTAGGTTAAGCGTAGGGCTGCCCTAGCCTAAGCCAAGGGGTGCCCTAGCCAAAGCCTAGGGGTGCCCTAGCCTAAGCCTAGAGGTGCCCTAGCCTTAGGCTAGGGGAGCCCTAACCTTAGCGTAAGCCTAGGGGTGCCCTAGCCTAAGCCTAGAGGTGCCGAAGCCTTAGGCTAGGGGAGCCCTAGCCTTAGCCTAAGCCTAGGGGTGCCCTAGCCTCAGCCTTGGGGTGCCCTAGCATAAGCCTAGGGGTGCCCTAGACTAAGCCTAGTGGTGCCTTAGCCTTAGGCTAGGGGAGCCCAATCCTTAGCCTAAACCTAGGGCTAACCTAGCCTAAGCCTAGGGGTGCCCTAGCCTAAGCCTAGGGCTGCCCTAGCCTAAGCCTAGGAGTGCCCTAGCCTGAGCCTAGGGGTGCCCTAGCCTTAGGCTAGGGGAGTCCTAGCCTTAGCCTAAACCTAGGGGTGCCCTAGCCAAAGCCTAGGGGTGCATTATCCTAAGTCTAGGGGTTCCCTAGCCTTAGGCTAAGGGAGCCGTAGCCTTAGCCTACGCCTAGGGGTGCCCTAGCCTAAGCTTAGGGGTGCCCTAGGTTAAGCGTAGGGCTGCCCTAGCCTAAGCCAAGGGGTGCCCTAGCCAAAGCCTAGGGGTGCCCTAGCCTAAGCCTAGAGGTGCCCTAGCCTTAGGCTAGGGGAGCCCTAACCTTAGCGTAAGCCTAGGGGTGCCCTAGCCTAAGCCTAGAGGTGCCGAAGCCTTAGGCTAGGGGAGCCCTAGCCTTAGCCTAAGCCTAGGGGTGCCCTAGCCTCAGCCTTGGGGTGCCCTAGCATAAGCCTAGGGGTGCCCTAGACTAAGCCTAGTGGTGCCTTAGCCTAAGCTTAGGGGTGTCCTAGCCTTAGCCTAAGCCTAGGGGTGCCCTAGCCTAAGCCTAGGGGTGCCCTAGCCTAAGCCTATGCGTGCCCTAGCCTTAGGCTAGGAGTACCCTAGCCTTAGGCTAGGGGATCCCTACCCTTAGCCTAAGCTAGTGGTGCCCTAGCTTAAGCCTAGGGGTGCTCTAGCCTAAGCCTATGGCTGCCCTCGCCAAAGCCTAGGGGTGACCTAGCCTAAGCTTAGAAGTTCCCTATCCTAAGCCTAGGGGTGCCCTAGCCAAAGCCTAGGGGTGCCCTAGCCTAAGCCTAGGGGTGCCCTAGCCTTAGGCTATGGGAGCCCTAGCTTTAGCCTAAGCCTACGGGTGCCCTAGCTTAAGCCTAGGGGTGCCCTAGCCTAAGCCTAGGGGTGTCCTAGCCTAAGCCTAGGGGTGCCCTAGCCTAAGCCTAGGTGTGCCTTTGCCTAAGCCTACTGTTGCCTTTGCCTAAGCCTAGGGGTGCCCTACCCTAAGCCTAAGGGTGCCCTAGCCATAGGCTAGGGGAGCCCTTTCCTTAGCCTAAGCCTAGGGGTGCCCAAGCCTAAGCCTAGGGGTGCCCTAGCCTAAGCCTAGGGGTGCCCTACCCTAAGCCTAAGGGTGCCCTAGCCATAGGCTAGGGGAGCCCTTTCCTTAGCCTAAGCCTAGGGGTGCCCAAGCCTAAGCCTAGGGGTGCCCTAGCCTAAGCCTAGGGGTGCCCAGCCTTCGACTAGAGGTGCCCTAGCCTTAGGCTAGGGGAGCCCTAGCCTTAGCCTAAGCCTAGGGGTGCCCTAGCCTAAGCCTAGGGGTGCTCTTGCCTTAGGCTAGGGGAGCCTAGCCTTAGCCTAAGCCTAGGGGTGCCCTAGCCTAAGCCTAGGGGTGCCCTAGCCTAAGCCTTCGGGTGCCCTAGCCTGAGGCTAGGGGAGCCCTAGCCTTATCCTAAGCCTAGGGGTGCCCTAGCCTAAGCCTAGGGGTGCCCTAGCCTGAGCCTAGGGGTGCCCTTGCCTGAGCCTATGGGTGCCCTAGCCTGAGGCTAGGGGAGCCCTAACGTTAGTCTAGCCTAGGATTGCCCTAGCCTAAGTCTAGGGGTGCCATAGCCTGAGTCTAGTGGTGCACTAGCCTGAGGCAAGGGGAGCCGCAGCCATAGCCTAAGCCTAGGGGAGACCTAGCCTAAGCCTAGGGGTGCCCTAGCCTAAGCCTAGGGGTGCCCTAGCCTTAGGCTAGGGGAGCCCTAACCTGAGCCTAGGGGTGCCCTAGCCTGAGGATAGGGGAGCCCTAGACTTTGCCTAAGCCTAGGATTGCCCTAGCCCAAGCTAACGGGTGCCCTAGCCTGATTCGAGGGGTGCCCTTGCCTGAGGCTAGGGGAGCCGTTGCCTTAGCCTAAGTGTATGGGTGGCCTAGCCTAAGCCTAGGAGTGCCCTAGCCTAAGCCTAGGGGTGCCCTAGCCTAAGCCTAGGGGTGCCCTAGCCTTAGTCTAGGGGTTCCCTAGCCTAAGCCTAGGTTAGCCCTAGCCTTAGCCTAAGCCTAGGTGTGCCCTAGCCTAAGCCTAGGGGTGGCCTAGCGTAAGCCTAGGGGTGGCCTAACCTAAGCCTACGGGGGCCCTAGCTTAAGCCTAGGGGTGCCCTAGCCTAAGCCTAGGGGTGCCCTAGCCTAAGCCTAGAGGTGCCCTAGCCTTAGACTAGGGGAGCCCTAGCCTTTTCCTATGCCTAGGGGTGCCCTAGCCTAAGCTTAGGGGTGCCCTAGCCTAAACTTAGGGATGCCATAGCCTGCGTCTAGGGGTGCACTAGCCTGAGGCTAGGGGAGACCTAGCCTTAGCCTAAACCTAGGGGTGCCCTAGCCTAAGACTAGGGGTGCCCTAGCCTAAGTTTAGGGGTGCCCTAGCCTAAGCCTACGGGTGCCCTAGCCTAAGCCTAGGAGTGCCCTAGCCTAAGCCTAGGGGTGCCTTAGCCTTAGGATTGGGGATCCCTAGCCTTAGCCTAATCCTAGGGGTTTCCTAACCTAAGCCCAGGGGTACCCTAGCGCAAGCTTATGGGTGCCTTGCTTTAGACTAGGGGAGCCCGAGACTTAGCCTAAGCCTAGGGCTGTCCTAGCCTAAGCCTAGGGGTGCGCTAGCATAAGCCTAGGGCTGCCCTAGCCTAAGCCTAGGAGTGTCCTAGCTTAAGTCTAGGGGTGCCCTAGCCTTAGGCTAGGGGAGACCTAGCCTTAGCCTAAACCTAGGGGTGCCCTACCCAAAGCCTAGGGGTGCCTTATCCTAAGCCTAGGGGTGCCCTAGCTTAGGCTAAGGGAGCCCTAGCCTTAACCTAAGGCTAGGGGTGCCCTAGCCTAAGCCTAGGGGTGCCCTAGCCTAAGCGTAGGGCTGCCCTAGCCTAAGCCTAGGGGTGCCCTAGCCTAAGCCTAGGGGTGCCCTAGCCGAAGCCTAGAGGTGCCCTAGCCTAAGCCTAGGGGTGCGCTAGCCTGAGGCTAGGGGAGCCCTAGCCTTAGGCTAAGCCTAGGGGTGCCCTAGCGTAATCCTAGGTGAGCCCTAGCCTGAGCCTAGGGGTGCCCTAGGCTGAGGTTAGGGGTGCCATAGACTTAGCCTAAGCCTAGGATTGCCCTAGCCTAAGCTAACGGGTGCCCTAGCCTGAGTCTAGGGGTGCACTTGCCTGAGGCTACGGGAGCCATTGCCTTAGCCTAAGTGTAGGGGTGCCCTAGGCTAAGCCTAGGGGTGCCCTAGCTTGAGCCTAGGGTGCCCTAGCCTTAGGCTAGGGGATCCCTAGCCTTAGCTTAAGCCTAGGGGTGCCCTAGCCAAAGCCTAGAGGTGCCCTAGCCTAAGCCTAGTGGAGCCCTAGCCTTAGCCTAAGCCTACGGGTGCCCTAGCTTAAGCCTAGGGGTGCCCTAGTCTAAGCCTAGGGGTGCCCTAGCCTAAGCCACGGGTGCCCTAGCCAAAGCCACGGGTGCCCTAGCCTAAGCCTAGGGGTGCCCTAGCCTAAGCCTAAGGGTGCCTTTGCCTAAGCCTATGGGTTCGCTAGCGTAAACCTAGGGGTGCTCTAGCCATAGGCTAGGTGAGCCCTTGCCTTAGCCTAAGCCTAGGGGTGCCCTAGCCTAAACCTAGGGGTGCCCTAGCCTAAGCCTAGGGGTGCCCTAGCCTTAGGCTAGGGGAGCCATAGCCTTAGGCTAGGGAAGCCCTAGCCTTAGCCTAAGCCTAGGGGTGCCCTAGCCTAAGACTAGGGGTGCCCTAGACTAAGCCTAGGGGTTCTCTAGCCTTAGGCTAGGGGAGCCTAGCCTTAGCCTAAGCCTAGGGGTGCCCTAGCCTAAGCCTAGGGGTGCCCTATCCTGAGGCTAGGGGAGCCCTAGCCTTAGGCTAAACCTAGGGGTGCCCTAGCCAATGCCTAGGGGAGCCCTAGCCTGAGCCTAGGGGTGCCCTAGCCTGAGGATAGGGGAGCCATAGACTTAGCCTAAGCCTAGGATTGCCCTAGCCTAAGCTAACGGGTGACCTACCCTGAGTCTAGGGGTGCCCTTGCCTGAGGCTACGGGAGCCGTTGCCTTAGCCTAAGTGTAGGGGTGCCCTAGGCTAAGCCTAGGGGTGCCCTAGCTTGAGCCTAGGGTGCCCTAGCCTTAGGCTAGGGGATCCCTAGCCTTAGCTTAAGCCTAGGGGTGCCCTAGCCTAAGCCTAGGGGTGCCCTAGCCTTAGGCTAGGGGAGCCCTAGCCTTACCCTAAGCCTACGGGTGCCCTAGCTTAAGCTTAGGGGTGCCCTAGCCTTAGGCTAGGGGTGCCCTAGCCTAAGCTACGGGTGCCCTAGCCTAAGCCTAGGGGTGCCCTAGCCTAAGCCTAGGGATGCTTTTGCCTAAGCCTAGGGGTGCCCTAGCCTTAGGTTAGGGGAGCCCTAGCCTTAGCCTAAGCCTAGTGGTGCCCTAGCCTAAGCCTAGGGGTGTCCTAGCCTAAGCCTAGTGGTGCCCTAGCCTAAGCCTAGGGGTGCCCTAACCTGAGGCTAGGGGAGCCCTAGCCTTAGCCTAAGCCTAGCAGTGCCCTAGCCCAAGCCTAGGGGAGCCCTAGCCTGAGCCAAGGGGTGCCCTAGCCTGAGGTAGGGGAGCCCTAGACATTGCCTAAGCATAGGATTGCCCTAGCCCAAGCTAACGGGTGCCCTAGCCTGATTCGAGGGGTGCCCTTGCCTGAGGCTAGGGGAGCCGTTGCCTTAGCCTAAGTGTATGGGTGGCCTAGCCTAAGCCTAGGAGTGCCCTAGCCTAAGCCTAGGGGTGCCCTAGCCTAAGCCTAGGGGTGCCCTAGCCTTAGTCTAGGGGTTCCCTAGCCTAAGCCTAGGTTAGCCCTAGCCTTAGCCTAAGCCTAGGGGTGCCCTAGCCTAAGCCTCGGGGTGCACTAGCCTGAGCCTAGGGGTGCTCTAACCTTAGGCTAGGGGAGTCCTTGCCTTAGCCTAAGCCTAGGGGTGCCCTAGCCTAAGCCTAGGGGTGCCCTAGCCTAAACTTAGGGGTGCCATAGCCTGCGTCTAGGGGTGCACTAGCCTGAGGCTAGGGGAGACCTAGCCTTAGCCTAAACCTAGGGGTGCCCTAGCCTAAGCCTAGGGGTGCCCTAGCCTAAGTTTAGGGGTGCCCTAGACTAAGCCTACGGGTGCCCTAGCCTAAGCCTAGGAGTGCCCTAGCCTAAGCCTAGGGGTGCCTTAGCCTTAGGATTGGGGATCCCTAGCCTTAGCCTAATCCTAGGGGTTTCCTAACCTAAGCCCAGGGGTGCCCTAGCGCAAGCTTATGGGCGCCCTAGCTTTAGACTAGGGGAGCCCGAGACTTAGCCTAAGCCTAGGGCTGACCTAGCCTAAGCCTAGGGGTGCGCTACCATAAGCCTAGGGCTGCCCTAGCCTAAGCCTAGGAGTGTCCTAGCCTAAGCCTAGGGGTGCCCTAGTCTTAGGCTAGGGGAGACCTAGACTTAGCCTAAACCTAGGGGTGCCCTACCCAAAGCCTAGGGGTGCCTTATCCTAAGCCTAGGGGTGCACTAGCCTTAGGCTAAGGGAGCCCTAGCCTTAACCTAAGGCTAGGGGTGCCCTAGACTAAGCCTAGGGGTGCCCTAGCCTAAGCATAGGGCTGCCCTAGCCTAAGCCTAGGGGTGCCCTAGCCTAAGCCTAGGGCTGCCCTAGCCTAAGCCAAGGAGTACCCTAGCCTAAGCCTAGGGGTGCCCTATCCTAAGCCTAGGTTAGCCCTAGCCTTAGCCTAAGCCTAGGGGTGCCCTAGCCTAAGCCTAGGGGTGGCCTAGCCTAAGCCTAGGGGTGCCCTAGCCTAAGCCTAGGGGTGCTCTAGCCTTAGGCTAGGGGAGCCCTAGCCTTAGCCTAAGCCTAGGGGTGCCCTATCCTTAGGCTAGGGGAGTCCTCACCTTAGCCGAAGCCTAGGGGTGCCCTAGCCTAAGCCTAGGGGTGCCCTAGCCTTTGGCCAGGGGAACCCTAGCCTTAGCCTAAGCCTTGGGGCGCCCTAACCTAAACCTAAGGGTGCCCTAGCCTAAGCTTAGGGTGCCCTAGCCTTTGGCTAGGGGAGCCCTAGCCTTAGCCTAAGCCTAGGGGTGCCCTATCCTTAGGCTAGGGGAGTCCTCACCTTAGCCGAAGCCTAGGGGTGCCCTAGCCTAAGCCTAGTGGTGCCCTTGCCCAAGCCTAGGGATGCCATAGTGTTAGGCTAGAGGAGCCCTAGCCTTAGCCTAAGCCTAGGGGTGCCCTAGCCTAAGCATAGGGGTGTCCTAGCCTAAGCCTAGGGGTGTCATAGACCAAGTCTAGGGGTGCCTAGCCTAAGCCTAGGGTTGCCCTAACCTTAGGCTAGGGGAGCCCTAGCCTTAGCCTAAGACTAGGTGTGCCCCAGCCTAAGCCTAGGGGTGCCCTAGCCGAAGTCTAGGGGTGCCCTAGCCTAAGCCTAGGGATGTCCTAGCCTTAGGCTAGGGAAGCCCTAGCTTTAGCCTAAGCCTGGGGGTGCAGTATCCTAAGCCTAGGGGTGCCTTAGCCAAAGCCTAGGGGTGCCCTAGACTAAGCCTAAGGGTGCCCTAACCTAAGCCTAGGGGTGCCCTAGCCTAAGCCTAGGTGTGCCCTAGCCTAAGTCTAGGGGTGCCCTAGCCAAAGCCTACGGGTGCCCTAGCCTAAGCCTAGGAGTGCCCTAGCCTAAGCCTAGGAGTGCCTTAGCCTTAGGATCGGGGAGACCTAGCCTTAGCCTAAGCCCAGGGGTGCCCTAGCCTAAGCCTAGTGGTGTCCTAGCCTAAGCCTAGGGGTGCCCTAGCTTAAGCCTCAGGTGCCCTAGCCTAAGCCTAGGGGTGCCCTAGCCTAAGCCTAGGGGTGCCCTTGCCTAAGCCTACGGGTGCCCTAGCCTAAGCCTAGGAGTGCCCTATCCTAAGCCTAGGGGTGCCTTAGCCTAAGCCTAGGGGTGCCCTAGCCTAAGCCTAGGGGTGCCCTAGCCTTAGTCTAGGGGTTCCCTAGCCTAAGCCTAGGTTAGCCCTAGCCTTAGCCTAAGCCTAGGGGTGCCCTAGCCTAAGCCTCGGGGTGCACTAGCCTGAGCCTAGGGGTGCTCTAACCTTAGGCTAGGGGAGTCCTTGCCTTAGCCTAAGCCTAGGGGTGCCCTAGCCTAAGCCTAGGGGTGCCCTAGCCTAAACTTAGGGGTGCCATAGCCTGCGTCTAGGGGTGCACTAGCCTGAGGCTAGGGGAGACCTAGCCTTAGCCTAAACCTAGGGGTGCCCTAGCCTAAGCCTAGGGGTGCCCTAGCCTAAGTTTAGGGGTGCCCTAGACTAAGCCTACGGGTGCCCTAGCCTAAGCCTAGGAGTGCCCTAGCCTAAGCCTAGGGGTGCCTTAGCCTTAGGATTGGGGATCCCTAGCCTTAGCCTAATCCTAGGGGTTTCCTAACCTAAGCCCAGGGGTGCCCTAGCGCAAGCTTATGGGCGCCCTAGCTTTAGACTAGGGGAGCCCGAGACTTAGCCTAAGCCTAGGGCTGACCTAGCCTAAGCCTAGGGGTGCGCTACCATAAGCCTAGGGCTGCCCTAGCCTAAGCCTAGGAGTGTCCTAGCCTAAGCCTAGGGGTGCCCTAGTCTTAGGCTAGGGGAGACCTAGACTTAGCCTAAACCTAGGGGTGCCCTACCCAAAGCCTAGGGGTGCCTTATCCTAAGCCTAGGGGTGCACTAGCCTTAGGCTAAGGGAGCCCTAGCCTTAACGTAAGGCTAGGGGTGCCCTAGACTAAGCCTAGGGGTGCCCTAGCCTAAGCATAGGGCTGCCCTAGCCTAAGCCTAGGGGTGCCCTAGCCTAAGCCTAGGGCTGCCCTAGCCTAAGCCAAGGAGTACCCTAGCCTAAGCCTAGGGGTGCCCTATCCTAAGCCTAGGTTAGCCCTAGCCTTAGCCTAAGCCTAGGGGTGCCCTAGCCTAAGCCTAGGGGTGGCCTAGCCTAAGCCTAGGGGTGCCCTAGCCTAAGCCTAGGGGTGCTCTAGCCTTAGGCTAGGGGAGCCCTAGCCTTAGCCTAAGCCTAGGGGTGCCCTATCCTTAGGCTAGGGGAGTCCTCACCTTAGCCGAAGCCTAGGGGTGCCCTAGCCTAAGCCTAGGGGTGCCCTAGCCTTTGGCCAGGGGAACCCTAGCCTTAGCCTAAGCCTTGGGGCGCCCTAACCTAAACCTAAGGGTGCCCTAGCCTAAGCTTAGGGTGCCCTAGCCTTTGGCTAGGGGAGCCCTAGCCTTAGCCTAAGCCTAGGGGTGCCCTATCCTTAGGCTAGGGGAGTCCTCACCTTAGCCGAAGCCTAGGGGTGCCCTAGCCTAAGCCTAGTGGTGCCCTTGCCCAAGCCTAGGGATGCCATAGTGTTAGGCTAGAGGAGCCCTAGCCTTAGCCTAAGCCTAGGGGTGCCCTAGCCTAAGCATAGGGGTGTCCTAGCCTAAGCCTAGGGGTGTCATAGACCAAGTCTAGGGGTGCCTAGCCTAAGCCTAGGGTTGCCCTAACCTTAGGCTAGGGGAGCCCTAGCCTTAGCCTAAGACTAGGTGTGCCCCAGCCTAAGCCTAGGGGTGCCCTAGCCGAAGTCTAGGGGTGCCCTAGCCTAAGCCTAGGGATGTCCTAGCCTTAGGCTAGGGAAGCCCTAGCTTTAGCCTAAGCCTGGGGGTGCAGTATCCTAAGCCTAGGGGTGCCTTAGCCAAAGCCTAGGGGTGCCCTAGACTAAGCCTAAGGGTGCCCTAACCTAAGCCTAGGGGTGCCCTAGCCTAAGCCTAGGTGTGCCCTAGCCTAAGTCTAGGGGTGCCCTAGCCAAAGCCTACGGGTGCCCTAGCCTAAGCCTAGGAGTGCCCTAGCCTAAGCCTAGGAGTGCCTTAGCCTTAGGATCGGGGAGACCTAGCCTTAGCCTAAGCCCAGGGGTGCCCTAGCCTAAGCCTAGTGGTGTCCTAGCCTAAGCCTAGGGGTGCCCTAGCTTAAGCCTCAGGTGCCCTAGCCTAAGCCTAGGGGTGCCCTAGCAGGGCTAGCGGGGTGCCCTTGCCTAAGCCTACGGGTGCCCTAGCCTAAGCCTAGGAGTGCCCTATCCTAAGCCTAGGGGTGCCTTAGCCTTAGGATCGGGGAGACCTAGCCTTAGCCTAAACCTAGGGGTGCCCTAGCCAAAGCCTAGGGGTGCCTTATCCTAAGCCTAGGGGTACCCTAGCCTTAGGCTAGTGGAGCCCTAGCCTTTTCCTAAGCCTAGGGGTGCCCTAGCCTAAGCCTAGGGGTGCCCTAGCCTAAGCCTAGAGGAACCCTAGCCTTAGGCTAGGGGAGCCCTAGCTTTTTCCTAAGCCTAGGGGTGCCCTAGCCTAAGCCACTGGGTGCCCTAGCCTGAGCCTAGGGGTGCCGAAGCCTTAGGCTAGGGGAGCCCTAGCCTTAGCCTAAGCCTAGGATTTCCCTAGCCTAAGCTTAGGGGTGCCCTAGCCTGAGTTAGGGGTGCCCTAGCCTGAGACTAGGGGAGCCGTTGCCTTAGCCTAAGTCTAGGGGTGCCCTAGCCTAAGACTAGGGGTACCCTAGCCTAAGCCTAGGGGTGCACTAGCCTAAGCCTAGTGGTGTCCAAGCCTAAGCCTAGGGGTGCCCTAGCCTAAGTCTAGGGGTGCCCTAGCCTAAGCCTACGGGGGCCCTAGCCTAAGCCTAGGAGTGCCCTAGCCTTAGGCTAAGGGAGCCCTAGCCTTAGCCTAAGCCTAGGGGTGCCCTAGCCAAAGCCTAGGGGTGCCCTAACCTAAGCCTAGAGATGCCCTAGACTTAGGCTAGGCGAGCCCTAACCTTAGCATAAGCCTAGGGGTGCCTTAGCCTAAGCCTTGGGGTGTCCTAGCCTAAGCCTAGGGGTGCCCTAGCCTAAACCTTAGCCTAGGCGTGCCCTAGCCTAAGCCCACGGGTACCCTAGCCTAAGCCTAGGAGTGCCTTCGCCTTAGGCTAGGGGATCCCTAGCCTTAGGCTAAGCCTAGGGGTGCCCGAGCTTAAGCCTAGGGGTGCCCTAGCCTAAGCCTAGGGGGGCCCTAGCCTAAGCCTAGGGGGGCCCTAGCCTAAGCCTAAGGGTGCCCTAACCTAAGCCTCGGGGTGCCCTAGCCTTAGACTAGGGGAGCCCAAGCCTTAGCCTTAGCCTTGGGGTGCCCTAGCCTAAGCCTAGGGGTGCCCTAGCCTTAGACTAGGGGAGCCTAATCCTTAGCCTAAGCCTAGGGCTAACCTAGCCTAAGCCTAGGTGTGCCCTAGCCTAAGCCTAGGGCTGCCCTAGCCTAAGCCTAGGAGTGCCCTAGCCTGAGCCTAGGGGTGCCCTAGCCTTAGGCTAGGGGAGTCCTAGCCTTAGCCTAAACCTAGGGGTGCCCTAGCCAAAGCCTAGGGGTGCATTATCCTAAGTCTAGGGGTTCCCTAGCCTTAGGCTAAGGGAGCCGTAGCCTTAGCCTAAGCCTAGGGGTGCCCTAGCCTAAGCTTAGGGGTGCCCTAGGTTAAGCTTAGGGCTGCCCCAGCCTAAGCCAAGGGGTGCCCTAGCCAAAGCCTAGGGGTGCCCTAGCCTAAGCCTAGAGGTGCCCTAGCCTTAGGCTAGGGGAGCCCTAACCTTAGCGTAAGCCTAGGGGTGCCCTAGCCTAAGCCTAGAGGTGCCGAAGCCTTAGGCTAGGGGAGCCCTAGCCTTAGCCTAAGCCTAGGGGTGCCCTAGCCTCAGCCTTGGGGTGCCCTAGCATAAGCCTAGGGGTGCCCTAGACTAAGCCTAGTGGTGCCTTAGCCTAAGCTTAGGGGTGTCCTAGCCTTAGCCTAAGCCTAGGGGTGCCCTAGCCTAAGCCTAGGGGTGCCCTAGCCTAAGCCTATGGGTGCCCTAGCCTTAGGCTAGGAGTACCCTAGCCTTAGGCTAGGGGATCCCTACCCTTAGCCTAAGCTAGGGATGCCCTAGCTTAAGCCTAGGGGTGCTCTAGCCTAAGCCTATGGCTGCCCTCGCCAAAGCCTAGGGGTGACCTAGCCTAAGCTTAGAAGTTCCCTATCCTAAGCCTAGGGGTGCCCTAGCCAAAGCCTAGGGGTGCCCTAGCCTAAGCCTAGGGGTGCCCTAGCCTTAGGCTATGGGAGCCCTAGCTTTAGCCTAAGCCTACGGGTGCCCTAGCTTAAGCCTAGGGGTGCCCTAGCCTAAGCCTAGGGGTGCCCTAGCCTAAGCCTAGGGGTGCCCTAGCCTAAGCCTAGGGGTGCTTTTGCCTAAGCCTACTGTTGCCTTTGCCTAAGCCTAGGGGTGCCCTACCCTAAGCCTAAGGGTGCCCTAGCCATAGGCTAGGGGAGCCCTTTCCTTAGCCTAAGCCTAGGGGTGACCAAGCCTAAGCCTAGGGGTGCCCTAGCCTAAGCCTAGGGGTGCCCTACCCTAAGCATAAGGGTGCCCTAGCCATAGGCTAGGGGAGCCCTTTCCTTAGCCTAAGCCTAGGGGTGCCCAAGCCTAAGCCTAGGGGTGCCCTAGCCTAAGCCTAGGGGTGCCCAGCCTTCGACTAGAGGTGCCCTAGCCTTAGGCTAGGGGAGCCCTAGCCTTAGCCTAAGCCTAGGGGTGCCCTAGCCTAAGCCTAGGGGTGCTCTAGCCTTAGGCTAGGGGAGCCTAGCCTTAGCCTAAGCCTAGGGGTGCCCTAGCCTAAGCCTAGGGGTGCCCTAGCCTAAGCCTTCGGGTGCCCTAGCCTGAGGCTAGGGGAGCCCTAGCCTTATCCTAAGCCTAGGGGTGCCCTAGCCTAAGCCTAGGGGTGCCCTAACCTGAGCCTAGGGGTGCCCTAGCCTGAGCCTATGGGTGCCCTAGCCTGAGGCTAGGGGAGCCCTAACGTTAGTCTAGCCTAGGATTGCCCTAGCCTAAGTCTAGGGGTGCCATAGCCTGAGTCTAGTGGTGCACTAGCCTGAGGCAAGGGGAGCCGCAGCCATAGCCTAAGCCTAGGGGAGACCTAGCCTAAGCCTAGGGGTGCCCTAGCCTAAGCCTAGGGGTGCCCTAGCCTTAGGCTAGGGGAGCCCTAACCTGAGCCTAGGGGTGCCCTAGCCTGAGGATAGGGGAGCCCTAGACGTAGCCTAA
The DNA here is from genome assembly GCF_050624435.1 of Tenrec ecaudatus. NCBI lineage: Eukaryota > Metazoa > Chordata > Mammalia > Afrosoricida > Tenrecidae > Tenrec > Tenrec ecaudatus. The sequence continues at coordinate 88,180 of NW_027458631.1, read as the reverse complement.
GCCTAGGATTGTCCTAGCCTAAGCTAACGGGTGCCCTAGACAGGTGCCCTTGCCTGAGGCTAGGGGAGCCGTTGCCTTAGCCTAAGTGTACAGGTGCCCTAGCCTAAGACTAGGGGTGCCCTAGCCTTAGTCTAGCGGTTCCCTAGCCTAAGCCTAGGGGTGCCTTAGCCTAAGCCTAGGTTAGCCCTAGCCTTAGCCTAAGCATAGGGGTGGCCTAGCCTAAGCCTAGGGGTGCCCTAGCCTAAGCCTAGGGGTGCCCTAGCCTTAGGCTATGGGAGCCCTAGCTTTAGCCTAAGCCTACGGGTGCCCTAGCTTAAGCCTAGGGGTGCCCTAGCCTAAGCCTAGGGGTGCCCTAGCCTAAGCCTAGGGGTGCCCTAGCCTAAGCCTAGGGGTGCTTTTGCCTAAGCCTACTGTTGCCTTTGCCTAAGCCTAGGGGTGCCCTACCCTAAGCCTAAGGGTGCCCTAGCCATAGGCTAGGGGAGCCCTTTCCTTAGCCTAAGCCTAGGGGTGCCCAAGCCTAAGCCTAGGGGTGCCCTAGCCTAAGCCTAGGGGTGCCCTACCCTAAGCATAAGGGTGCCCTAGCCATAGGCTAGGGGAGCCCTTTCCTTAGCCTAAGCCTAGGGGTGCCCAAGCCTAAGCCTAGGGGTGCCCTAGCCTAAGCCTAGGGGTGCCCAGCCTTCGACTAGAGGTGCCCTAGCCTTAGGCTAGGGGAGCCCTAGCCTTAGCCTAAGCCTAGGGGTGCCCTAGCCTAAGCCTAGGGGTGCTCTAGCCTTAGGCTAGGGGAGCCTAGCCTTAGCCTAAGCCTAGGGGTGCCCTAGCCTAAGCCTAGGGGTGCCCTAGCCTAAGCCTTCGGGTGCCCTAGCCTGAGGCTAGGGGAGCCCTAGCCTTATCCTAAGCCTAGGGGTGCCCTAGCCTAAGCCTAGGGGTGCCCTAACCTGAGCCTAGGGGTGCCCTAGCCTGAGCCTATGGGTGCCCTAGCCTGAGGCTAGGGGAGCCCTAACGTTAGTCTAGCCTAGGATTGCCCTAGCCTAAGTCTAGGGGTGCCATAGCCTGAGTCTAGTGGTGCACTAGCCTGAGGCAAGGGGAGCCGCAGCCATAGCCTAAGCCTAGGGGAGACCTAGCCTAAGCCTAGGGGTGCCCTAGCCTAAGCCTAGGGGTGCCCTAGCCTTAGGCTAGGGGAGCCCTAACCTGAGCCTAGGGGTGCCCTAGCCTGAGGATAGGGGAGCCCTAGACGTAGCCTAAGCCGAGGATTGTCCTAGCCTAAGCTAACGGGTGCCCTAGACAGGTGCCCTTGCCTGAGGCTAGGGGAGCCGTTGCCTTAGCCTAAGTGTACAGGTGCCCTAGCCTAAGACTAGGGGTGCCCTAGCCTTAGTCTAGCGGTTCCCTAGCCTAAGCCTAGGGGTGCCTTAGCCTAAGCCTAGGTTAGCCCTAGCCTTAGCCTAAGCATAGGGGTGGCCTAGCCTAAGCCTAGGGGTGCCCTAGCCTAAGCCTAGGGGTGCTCTAGCCTTAGGCTAGGGGAGCCCTAGCCTTAGCCTAAGCCTAGGGGTGCCCTAGTCAAAGCCTAGGGGTGCCCTAGCCAAAGCCTAGGGGTGCCCTAGCCTTAGGCTTGTGGAGCCCTAACCTTAGCATAAGCCTAGGGCTGCTTTAGCCTAAGCCTAGGAGTGCCCTAGCCTAAGCTTAGGGGTGCCCTAGCCTGAGTTTAGGGGTGCCCTAGCCTGAGGCTAGGGGAGCCGTTGCCTTAGTCTAAGTCTATGGGTGCCCTAGCCTAAGCCTAGGGGTTCCCTAGCCTAAGCCTAGGGGTGCCCTAGCCTTAGGCTAGGGGTTCCCTAGCCTGAGCCTACGGGTGCCCTAGCCTGAGGCTAGGGGAGCCCTAGCCTTAGTCTAGCCTAGGATTGCCCTAGCCTAAGCCTAGGGTGCCATGGCCTGAGTCTAGGAGTGCCCCAGCCTGACTATGGGAGCCGTAGCCTTAGCCTAAGCCTAGGCATGCCCCAGCCTAAGCCTAGGGGTGCCCTAGCCTAAGCCTAGGGGTGCCCTAGCCTTAGGCCAGGGAACCCTAGCCTTAGCCTAAGCCTAGGGGCGCCCTATCCTAAACCTAGGGGTGCCCTAGCCTAAGCTTAGGGGTGCCCTAGCCTTAGGCTAGGGGAGCCCTAGCCTTAGCCTAAACCTAGGGGTGCCCTATCTTTAGGCTAGCGGAGTCCTCGCCTTAGCCGAAGCCTAGGGGTGCCCTAGCCTAAGCCTAGGGGTGCCCTAGCCTAAGCCTAGGGGTGCCTAGCCTAAGCATAGGGGTGCCCTAACCTAAGCCTAGGGGTTCCATACCTAAGCCTAGGGGTGCCCTAGCCTAAGCCTAGGGGTGCCCTAGCCTAAGCCTAGGGGTGCCTTAGCCTTAGGCTAGGGAAGCCCTAGCCTTAGCCTAAGCCTATTGGTGCACTAGCCTAAGCCTAGGGGTGCCCTAGACTAAGCCTAAGGGTGCCCTAACCTAAGCCTAGGGGAGCCCTAGCCTTAGGCTAGGGGAGCCTTAGCCTTAGCCTAAGCCTAGGGGTGACCTAGCCTAAGCCTAGTGGTGTCCTAGCCTAAGCCTAGGGGTGGCCTAGCTTAAGCCTAGGGGTGCCCTAGCCTAAGCCTAGCGGTGCTCTAGTCTAAGCCTTATGGTGCCCTAGCCTTAGACTAGGGGAGCCCAAGCCTTAGCCTAATCCTAGGGGTGCCCTAGCCTAAGCCTAGGGGTGCCCTAGCCCAAGCCTATGGGTGCCCTAGCCTTAGGCTAAGGGAGCCCTAGCCTTAGCCTAAACCCAGGGGTGCCCTAGCCTTAGGCTAGGAGAGCCCTAGCCTTAGCCTAAACCCAGGGGTGCCCTAGCCAAAGCATAGGGGTGCCGAAGCCTAAGCCTAGGCGTGCCCTAGCCTAAGCGTAGGGGTGCCCTAGCCTAAGCCTAGGGCTGCACTAGCCTAAGGCTAGGGGTGCCCTAACCCTAGCCTAGCGCTTCCCTAGCCTAAACCTAGGAGTGCCCTAGCCTAAACCTAGGGGTGCCCTAGCCAAAGCCTAGTTGTGCCCTAGCATAACCCTAGAGGTGCCCTAGCCTTAGGCAAGGGGAGCCCTAACCTTAGCGTAATCCTAGGGGTGCCTTAGCCTAAGCCTTGGGGTGCCCTAGCCTAAGCCTAGGGGTGCCCTAGCCTAAGCCTAAGGGTGCCCTAGCCTAAACCTAAGCCTAGTGGTGCCCTAGCCTAAGCCTATGGGTGCCCTAGCCTAAGCTTAGAGGTGCCCTAGCCTTAGGCTAAGGTAGCCCTAGCCTTAGCATAAGCCTCGGGGTGCCCTACCCTCAGCATAGGGGTGCCCTAGCCTCAGCCTTGTGGTGCCCTAGCCTAAGTCTAGTGGTGTCCTAGCCTAAGCCTAGGGGTGCCCTAGCTTAAGCCTAGGAGTGCCCTAGCCTAAGCCTAGGGGTGCCCTAGCCTAACTCTAGGGGTGCCCTAGCCTAAGCCTATGGGTGCCCTAGCCTAAGCCTAGGAGTGCCCTAGCCTAAGCCTAGGGGTGCTTTAGCCTTAGGTTCAGGGAGCCCTAGCTATAGCCTAATCCTAGGGGATCCCTAGCCTTAGCCTATGGGTGCCCTAGCGCAAGCCTATGGGTGCCCTAGCCTTAGACTAGGGGAGCCCTAGACTTAGCCTAAGCCTAGGCCTGACCTAGCCTTAGCCTAAGGGTACGCTAGCCTAAGTCAAGGGCTTCCCTAGCCTTAGCCTAGTAGTGCCCTAGCCTAAGCCTAGGGGTGCCCTAGCCTTAGGCTAGGGGAGACCTAGCCTTAGCCTAAACCTAGGGGTGCCCTAGCCAAAGCCTAGGGGTGCCTTATCATAAGCCTAAGGGTGCTCTAGCCTTAGGCTAAGGGAGCCCTAGCCTTAACCTAAGGCTAGGGGTGCCCTAGATTAAGCCTAGGGGTGCCCTAGGCTAAGCGTAGGGCTGCCCTAGCCTAAGCCTAGGGGTGCCCTTGCCTAAGCCTAGGGCTGCCCTAGCCTAATCCTAGGAGTGCCCTAGCCTAAGCCTAGGGGTGCCCTAGCCTTAGTCTAGGGGTTCCCTAGCCTAAGCCCAGGTTAGCCCTAGCTTTAGCCTAAGCCTAGGGGTGCCCTAGCCTAAGCCTAGGGTAGCCCTAGCCTACGTCTAGGGGTGCCCGAGCCTAAGCATAGGGGTGCCCTAACATAAGCCTAGGGGTTCCATACCTAAGCCTAGAGGTACCCTAGCCTTAGGCTAGGAGAGCCCTAGCCTTTTCCTAAGCCTAGGGGTGCCCTAGCCTAAGCCTCGGGGTGCCCTAGCCTGAGCGTAGGGGTGCCGTAGCCTTAGGCTAGGGGAGCCCTAGCCTTAGCCTAAGCCTAGGATTGCCCTAGCCTAAGCTTAGTGGTGCCCTAGCCTGAGCCTACGGGTGCCGTAGCCTTAGGATAGGGGAGCCCTAGCCTTAGCCTAAGCCTTGGGGCGCCCTAGCTTAAACCTAGGGGTGCCCTAGCCTAAGCCTAGGGTTACCCTAGCCTAAGTCTAGGGGTGCCCTACCCTAAGCGTAGGGGTGCCCTATCCTTAGGCTAGGGGAGTCCTCGCCTTAGCCGAAGCCTAGGGGTGCCCTAGCCTAAAACTAGGGGTGCCCTAGCCTAAGCCTAGGGGTGCCCTAGCCCAAGCCTGGGAGTGACCTACCCTAAGCCTAGGGGTGCCCTAGCCTTAGTCTAGGGGTTCCCTAGCCTAAGCCTAGGTTAGCCCTAGCCTTAGCCTAAGCCTAGGGGTGCCCTAGCCTAAGCCTAGGGTTGCCCTAACCTTAGGCTAGGGGAGCCCTAGCCTTAGCCAAAGCCTAGGTGTGACCCAGCCTAAGCCTAGGGGTGCCCTAGCCTACGTCTAGGGGTGCCCTAGCCTAAGCCTAGGGGTGCCCTAGCCTGAGCCTAGGGGTGCCCTTGCCTGAGCCTATGGGTGCCCTAGCCTGAGGCTAGGGGAGCCCTAACGTTAGTCTAGCCTAGGATTGCCCTAGCCTAAGTCTAGGGGTGCCATAGCCTGAGTCTAGTGGTGCACTAGCCTGAGGCAAGGGGAGCCGCAGCCATAGCCTAAGCCTAGGGGAGACCTAGCCTAAGCCTAGGGGTGCCCTAGCCTAAGCCTAGGGGTGCCCTAGCCTTAGGCTAGGGGAGCCCTAACCTGAGCCTAGGGGTGCCCTAGCCTGAGGATAGGGGAGCCCTAGACTTTGCCTAAGCCTAGGATTGCCCTAGCCCAAGCTAACGGGTGCCCTAGCCTGATTCGAGGGGTGCCCTTGCCTGAGGCTAGGGGAGCCGTTGCCTTAGCCTAAGTGTATGGGTGGCCTAGCCTAAGCCTAGGAGTGCCCTAGCCTAAGCCTAGGGGTGCCCTAGCCTAAGCCTAGGGGTGCCCTAGCCTTAGTCTAGGGGTTCCCTAGCCTAAGCCTAGGTTAGCCCTAGCCTTAGCCTAAGCCTAGGTGTGCCCTAGCCTAAGCCTAGGGGTGGCCTAGCGTAAGCCTAGGGGTGGCCTAACCTAAGCCTACGGGGGCCCTAGCTTAAGCGTATGGGTGCACTAGCCTAAGCCTAGGGGTGCCCTAGCCTAAGCCTAGAGGTGCCCTAGCCTTAGACTAGGGGAGCCCTAGCCTTTTCCTATGCCTAGGGGTGCCCTAGCCTAAGCTTAGGGGTGCCCTAGCCTAAACTTAGGGATGCCATAGCCTGCGTCTAGGGGTGCACTAGCCTGAGGCTAGGGGAGACCTAGCCTTAGCCTAAACCTAGGGGTGCCCTAGCCTAAGACTAGGGGTGCCCTAGCCTAAGTTTAGGGGTGCCCTAGCCTAAGCCTACGGGTGCCCTAGCCTAAGCCTAGGAGTGCCCGAGCCTAAGCCTAGGGGTGCCTTAGCCTTAGGATTGGGGATCCCTAGCCTTAGCCTAATCCTAGGGGTTTCCTAACCTAAGCCCAGGGGTACCCTAGCGCAAGCTTATGGGTGCCTTGCTTTAGACTAGGGGAGCCCGAGACTTAGCCTAAGCCTAGGGCTGTCCTAGCCTAAGCCTAGGGGTGCGCTAGCATAAGCCTAGGGCTGCCCTAGCCTAAGCCTAGGAGTGTCCTAGCTTAAGTCTAGGGGTGCCCTAGCCTTAGGCTAGGGGAGACCTAGCCTTAGCCTAAACCTAGGGGTGCCCTACCCAAAGCCTAGGGGTGCCTTATCCTAAGCCTAGGGGTGCCCTAGCTTAGGCTAAGGGAGCCCTAGCCTTAACCTAAGGCTAGGGGTGCCCTAGCCTAAGCCTAGGGGTGCCCTAGCCTAAGCGTAGGGCTGCCCTAGCCTAAGCCTAGGGGTGCCCTAGCCTAAGCCTAGGGGTGCCCTAGCCGAAGCCTAGAGGTGCCCTAGCCTAAGCCTAGGGGTGCGCTAGCCTGAGGCTAGGGGAGCCCTAGCCTTAGGCTAAGCCTAGGGGTGCCCTAGCGTAATCCTAGGTGAGCCCTAGCCTGAGCCTAGGGGTGCCCTAGGCTGAGGTTAGGGGAGCCATAGACTTAGCCTAAGCCTAGGATTGCCCTAGCCTAAGCTAACGGGTGCCCTAGCCTGAGTCTAGGGGTGCACTTGCCTGAGGCTACGGGAGCCATTGCCTTAGCCTAAGTGTAGGGGTGCCCTAGGCTAAGCCTAGGGGTGCCCTAGCTTGAGCCTAGGGTGCCCTAGCCTTAGGCTAGGGGATCCCTAGCCTTAGCTTAAGCCTAGGGGTGCCCTAGCCAAAGCCTAGAGGTGCCCTAGCCTAAGCCTAGTGGAGCCCTAGCCTTAGCCTAAGCCTACGGGTGCCCTAGCTTAAGCCTAGGGGTGCCCTAGTCTAAGCCTAGGGGTGCCCTAGCCTAAGCCACGGGTGCCCTAGCCAAAGCCACGGGTGCCCTAGCCTAAGCCTAGGGGTGCACTAGCCTAAGCCTAAGGGTGCCTTTGCCTAAGCCTATGGGTTCGCTAGCGTAAACCTAGGGGTGCTCTAGCCATAGGCTAGGTGAGCCCTTGCCTTAGCCTAAGCCTAGGGGTGCCCTAGCCTAAACCTAGGGGTGCCCTAGCCTAAGCCTAGGGGTGCCCTAGCCTTAGGCTAGGGGAGCCATAGCCTTAGGCTAGGGAAGCCCTAGCCTTAGCCTAAGCCTAGGGGTGCCCTAGCCTAAGACTAGGGGTGCCCTAGACTAAGCCTAGGGGTTCTCTAGCCTTAGGCTAGGGGAGCCTAGCCTTAGCCTAAGCCTAGGGGTGCCCTAGCCTAAGCCTAGGGGTGCCCTATCCTGAGGCTAGGGGAGCCCTAGCCTTAGGCTAAACCTAGGGGTGCCCTAGCCAATGCCTAGGGGAGCCCTAGCCTGAGCCTAGGGGTGCCCTAGCCTGAGGATAGGGGAGCCATAGACTTAGCCTAAGCCTAGGATTGCCCTAGCCTAAGCTAACGGGTGACCTACCCTGAGTCTAGGGGTGCCCTTGCCTGAGGCTACGGGAGCCGTTGCCTTAGCCTAAGTGTAGGGGTGCCCTAGGCTAAGCCTAGGGGTGCCCTAGCTTGAGCCTAGGGTGCCCTAGCCTTAGGCTAGGGGATCCCTAGCCTTAGCTTAAGCCTAGGGGTGCCCTAGCCTAAGCCTAGGGGTGCCCTAGCCATAGGCTAGGGGAGCCCTTGCCTTAGCCTAAGCCTAGGGGTGCCATAGCCAAAACCTAGGGGTGCCCTAGCCTAAGCCTAGGGGTGCCCTAGCCTTAGGCTAGGGGAGCCCTAGCCTTACCCTAAGCCTACGGGTGCCCTAGCTTAAGCTTAGGGGTGCCCTAGCCTTAGGCTAGGGGTGCCCTAGCCTAAGCTACGGGTGCCCTAGCCTAAGCCTAGGGGTGCCCTAGCCTAAGCCTAGGGATGCTTTTGCCTAAGCCTAGGGGTGCCCTAGCCTTAGGTTAGGGGAGCCCTAGCCTTAGCCTAAGCCTAGTGGTGCCCTAGCCTAAGCCTAGGGGTGTCCTAGCCTAAGCCTAGTGGTGCCCTAGCCTAAGCCTAGGGGTGCCCTAACCTGAGGCTAGGGGAGCCCTAGCCTTAGCCTAAGCCTAGCAGTGCCCTAGCCCAAGCCTAGGGGAGCCCTAGCCTGAGCCAAGGGGTGCCCTAGCCTGAGGTAGGGGAGCCCTAGACATTGCCTAAGCATAGGATTGCCCTAGCCCAAGCTAACGGGTGCCCTAGCCTGATTCGAGGGGTGCCCTTGCCTGAGGCTAGGGGAGCCGTTGCCTTAGCCTAAGTGTATGGGTGGCCTAGCCTAAGCCTAGGAGTGCCCTAGCCTAAGCCTAGGGGTGCCCTAGCCTAAGCCTAGGGGTGCCCTAGCCTTAGTCTAGGGGTTCCCTAGCCTAAGCCTAGGTTAGCCCTAGCCTTAGCCTAAGCCTAGGGGTGCCCTAGCCTAAGCCTCGGGGTGCACTAGCCTGAGCCTAGGGGTGCTCTAACCTTAGGCTAGGGGAGTCCTTGCCTTAGCCTAAGCCTAGGGGTGCCCTAGCCTAAGCCTAGGGGTGCCCTAGCCTAAACTTAGGGGTGCCATAGCCTGCGTCTAGGGGTGCACTAGCCTGAGGCTAGGGGAGACCTAGCCTTAGCCTAAACCTAGGGGTGCCCTAGCCTAAGCCTAGGGGTGCCCTAGCCTAAGTTTAGGGGTGCCCTAGACTAAGCCTACGGGTGCCCTAGCCTAAGCCTAGGAGTGCCCTAGCCTAAGCCTAGGGGTGCCTTAGCCTTAGGATTGGGGATCCCTAGCCTTAGCCTAATCCTAGGGGTTTCCTAACCTAAGCCCAGGGGTGCCCTAGCGCAAGCTTATGGGCGCCCTAGCTTTAGACTAGGGGAGCCCGAGACTTAGCCTAAGCCTAGGGCTGACCTAGCCTAAGCCTAGGGGTGCGCTACCATAAGCCTAGGGCTGCCCTAGCCTAAGCCTAGGAGTGTCCTAGCCTAAGCCTAGGGGTGCCCTAGTCTTAGGCTAGGGGAGACCTAGACTTAGCCTAAACCTAGGGGTGCCCTACCCAAAGCCTAGGGGTGCCTTATCCTAAGCCTAGGGGTGCACTAGCCTTAGGCTAAGGGAGCCCTAGCCTTAACCTAAGGCTAGGGGTGCCCTAGACTAAGCCTAGGGGTGCCCTAGCCTAAGCATAGGGCTGCCCTAGCCTAAGCCTAGGGGTGCCCTAGCCTAAGCCTAGGGCTGCCCTAGCCTAAGCCAAGGAGTACCCTAGCCTAAGCCTAGGGGTGCCCTATCCTAAGCCTAGGTTAGCCCTAGCCTTAGCCTAAGCCTAGGGGTGCCCTAGCCTAAGCCTAGGGGTGGCCTAGCCTAAGCCTAGGGGTGCCCTAGCCTAAGCCTAGGGGTGCTCTAGCCTTAGGCTAGGGGAGCCCTAGCCTTAGCCTAAGCCTAGGGGTGCCCTATCCTTAGGCTAGGGGAGTCCTCACCTTAGCCGAAGCCTAGGGGTGCCCTAGCCTAAGCCTAGGGGTGCCCTAGCCTTTGGCCAGGGGAACCCTAGCCTTAGCCTAAGCCTTGGGGCGCCCTAACCTAAACCTAAGGGTGCCCTAGCCTAAGCTTAGGGTGCCCTAGCCTTTGGCTAGGGGAGCCCTAGCCTTAGCCTAAGCCTAGGGGTGCCCTATCCTTAGGCTAGGGGAGTCCTCACCTTAGCCGAAGCCTAGGGGTGCCCTAGCCTAAGCCTAGTGGTGCCCTTGCCCAAGCCTAGGGATGCCATAGTGTTAGGCTAGAGGAGCCCTAGCCTTAGCCTAAGCCTAGGGGTGCCCTAGCCTAAGCATAGGGGTGTCCTAGCCTAAGCCTAGGGGTGTCATAGACCAAGTCTAGGGGTGCCTAGCCTAAGCCTAGGGTTGCCCTAACCTTAGGCTAGGGGAGCCCTAGCCTTAGCCTAAGACTAGGTGTGCCCCAGCCTAAGCCTAGGGGTGCCCTAGCCGAAGTCTAGGGGTGCCCTAGCCTAAGCCTAGGGATGTCCTAGCCTTAGGCTAGGGAAGCCCTAGCTTTAGCCTAAGCCTGGGGGTGCAGTATCCTAAGCCTAGGGGTGCCTTAGCCAAAGCCTAGGGGTGCCCTAGACTAAGCCTAAGGGTGCCCTAACCTAAGCCTAGGGGTGCCCTAGCCTAAGCCTAGGTGTGCCCTAGCCTAAGTCTAGGGGTGCCCTAGCCAAAGCCTACGGGTGCCCTAGCCTAAGCCTAGGAGTGCCCTAGCCTAAGCCTAGGAGTGCCTTAGCCTTAGGATCGGGGAGACCTAGCCTTAGCCTAAGCCCAGGGGTGCCCTAGCCTAAGCCTAGTGGTGTCCTAGCCTAAGCCTAGGGGTGCCCTAGCTTAAGCCTCAGGTGCCCTAGCCTAAGCCTAGGGGTGCCCTAGCCTAAGCCTAGGGGTGCCCTTGCCTAAGCCTACGGGTGCCCTAGCCTAAGCCTAGGAGTGCCCTATCCTAAGCCTAGGGGTGCCTTAGCCTAAGCCTAGGGGTGCCCTAGCCTAAGCCTAGGGGTGCCCTAGCCTTAGTCTAGGGGTTCCCTAGCCTAAGCCTAGGTTAGCCCTAGCCTTAGCCTAAGCCTAGGGGTGCCCTAGCCTAAGCCTCGGGGTGCACTAGCCTGAGCCTAGGGGTGCTCTAACCTTAGGCTAGGGGAGTCCTTGCCTTAGCCTAAGCCTAGGGGTGCCCTAGCCTAAGCCTAGGGGTGCCCTAGCCTAAACTTAGGGGTGCCATAGCCTGCGTCTAGGGGTGCACTAGCCTGAGGCTAGGGGAGACCTAGCCTTAGCCTAAACCTAGGGGTGCCCTAGCCTAAGCCTAGGGGTGCCCTAGCCTAAGTTTAGGGGTGCCCTAGACTAAGCCTACGGGTGCCCTAGCCTAAGCCTAGGAGTGCCCTAGCCTAAGCCTAGGGGTGCCTTAGCCTTAGGATTGGGGATCCCTAGCCTTAGCCTAATCCTAGGGGTTTCCTAACCTAAGCCCAGGGGTGCCCTAGCGCAAGCTTATGGGCGCCCTAGCTTTAGACTAGGGGAGCCCGAGACTTAGCCTAAGCCTAGGGCTGACCTAGCCTAAGCCTAGGGGTGCGCTACCATAAGCCTAGGGCTGCCCTAGCCTAAGCCTAGGAGTGTCCTAGCCTAAGCCTAGGGGTGCCCTAGTCTTAGGCTAGGGGAGACCTAGATTTAGCCTAAACCTAGGGGTGCCCTACCCAAAGCCTAGGGGTGCCTTATCCTAAGCCTAGGGGTGCACTAGCCTTAGGCTAAGGGAGCCCTAGCCTTAACCTAAGGCTAGGGGTGCCCTAGACTAAGCCTAGGGGTGCCCTAGCCTAAGCATAGGGCTGCCCTAGCCTAAGCCTAGGGGTGCCCTAGCCTAAGCCTAGGGCTGCCCTAGCCTAAGCCAAGGAGTACCCTAGCCTAAGCCTAGGGGTGCCCTATCCTAAGCCTAGGTTAGCCCTAGCCTTAGCCTAAGCCTAGGGGTGCCCTAGCCTAAGCCTAGGGGTGGCCTAGCCTAAGCCTAGGGGTGCCCTAGCCTAAGCCTAGGGGTGCTCTAGCCTTAGGCTAGGGGAGCCCTAGCCTTAGCCTAAGCCTAGGGGTGCCCTATCCTTAGGCTAGGGGAGTCCTCACCTTAGCCGAAGCCTAGGGGTGCCCTAGCCGAAGTCTAGGGGTGCCCTAGCCTAAGCCTAGGGATGTCCTAGCCTTAGGCTAGGGAAGCCCTAGCTTTAGCCTAAGCCTGGGGGTGCAGTATCCTAAGCCTAGGGGTGCCTTAGCCAAAGCCTAGGGGTGCCCTAGACTAAGCCTAAGGGTGCCCTAACCTAAGCCTAGGGGTGCCCTAGCCTAAGCCTAGGTGTGCCCTAGCCTAAGTCTAGGGGTGCCCTAGCCAAAGCCTACGGGTGCCCTAGCCTAAGCCTAGGAGTGCCCTAGCCTAAGCCTAGGAGTGCCTTAGCCTTAGGATCGGGGAGACCTAGCCTTAGCCTAAGCCCAGGGGTGCCCTAGCCTAAGCCTAGTGGTGTCCTAGCCTAAGCCTAGGGGTGCCCTAGCTTAAGCCTCAGGTGCCCTAGCCTAAGCCTAGGGGTGCCCTAGCCTAAGCCTAGGGGTGCCCTTGCCTAAGCCTACGGGTGCCCTAGCCTAAGCCTAGGAGTGCCCTATCCTAAGCCTAGGGGTGCCTTAGCCTAAGCCTAGGGGTGCCCTAGCCTAAGCCTAGGGGTGCCCTAGCCTTAGTCTAGGGGTTCCCTAGCCTAAGCCTAGGTTAGCCCTAGCCTTAGCCTAAGCCTAGGGGTGCCCTAGCCTAAGCCTCGGGGTGCACTAGCCTGAGCCTAGGGGTGCTCTAACCTTAGGCTAGGGGAGTCCTTGCCTTAGCCTAAGCCTAGGGGTGCCCTAGCCTAAGCCTAGGGGTGCCCTAGCCTAAACTTAGGGGTGCCATAGCCTGCGTCTAGGGGTGCACTAGCCTGAGGCTAGGGGAGACCTAGCCTTAGCCTAAACCTAGGGGTGCCCTAGCCTAAGCCTAGGGGTGCCCTAGCCTAAGTTTAGGGGTGCCCTAGACTAAGCCTACGGGTGCCCTAGCCTAAGCCTAGGAGTGCCCTAGCCTAAGCCTAGGGGTGCCTTAGCCTTAGGATTGGGGATCCCTAGCCTTAGCCTAATCCTAGGGGTTTCCTAACCTAAGCCCAGGGGTGCCCTAGCGCAAGCTTATGGGCGCCCTAGCTTTAGACTAGGGGAGCCCGAGACTTAGCCTAAGCCTAGGGCTGACCTAGCCTAAGCCTAGGGGTGCGCTACCATAAGCCTAGGGCTGCCCTAGCCTAAGCCTAGGAGTGTCCTAGCCTAAGCCTAGGGGTGCCCTAGTCTTAGGCTAGGGGAGACCTAGACTTAGCCTAAACCTAGGGGTGCCCTACCCAAAGCCTAGGGGTGCCTTATCCTAAGCCTAGGGGTGCACTAGCCTTAGGCTAAGGGAGCCCTAGCCTTAACCTAAGGCTAGGGGTGCCCTAGACTAAGCCTAGGGGTGCCCTAGCCTAAGCATAGGGCTGCCCTAGCCTAAGCCTAGGGGTGCCCTAGCCTAAGCCTAGGGCTGCCCTAGCCTAAGCCAAGGAGTACCCTAGCCTAAGCCTAGGGGTGCCCTATCCTAAGCCTAGGTTAGCCCTAGCCTTAGCCTAAGCCTAGGGGTGCCCTAGCCTAAGCCTAGGGGTGGCCTAGCCTAAGCCTAGGGGTGCCCTAGCCTAAGCCTAGGGGTGCTCTAGCCTTAGGCTAGGGGAGCCCTAGCCTTAGCCTAAGCCTAGGGGTGCCCTATCCTTAGGCTAGGGGAGTCCTCACCTTAGCCGAAGCCTAGGGGTGACCTAGCCTAAGCCTAGGGGTGCCCTAGCCTTTGGCCAGGGGAACCCTAGCCTTAGCCTAAGCCTTGGGGCGCCCTAACCTAAACCTAAGGGTGCCCTAGCCTAAGCTTAGGGTGCCCTAGCCTTTGGCTAGGGGAGCCCTAGCCTTAGCCTAAGCCTAGGGGTGCCCTATCCTTAGGCTAGGGGAGTCCTCACCTTAGCCGAAGCCTAGGGGTGCCCTAGCCTAAGCCTAGTGGTGCCCTTGCCCAAGCCTAGGGATGCCATAGTGTTAGGCTAGAGGAGCCCTAGCCTTAGCCTAAGCCTAGGGGTGCCCTAGCCTAAGCATAGGGGTGTCCTAGCCTAAGCCTAGGGGTGTCATAGACCAAGTCTAGGGGTGCCTAGCCTAAGCCTAGGGTTGCCCTAACCTTAGGCTAGGGGAGCCCTAGCCTTAGCCTAAGACTAGGTGTGCCCCAGCCTAAGCCTAGGGGTGCCCTAGCCGAAGTCTAGGGGTGCCCTAGCCTAAGCCTAGGGATGTCCTAGCCTTAGGCTAGGGAAGCCCTAGCTTTAGCCTAAGCCTGGGGGTGCAGTATCCTAAGCCTAGGGGTGCCTTAGCCAAAGCCTAGGGGTGCCCTAGACTAAGCCTAAGGGTGCCCTAACCTAAGCCTAGGGGTGCCCTAGCCTAAGCCTAGGTGTGCCCTAGCCTAAGTCTAGGGGTGCCCTAGCCAAAGCCTACGGGTGCCCTAGCCTAAGCCTAGGAGTGCCCTAGCCTAAGCCTAGGAGTGCCTTAGCCTTAGGATCGGGGAGACCTAGCCTTAGCCTAAGCCCAGGGGTGCCCTAGCCTAAGCCTAGTGGTGTCCTAGCCTAAGCCTAGGGGTGCCCTAGCTTAAGCCTCAGGTGCCCTAGCCTAAGCCTAGGGGTGCCCTAGCCTAAGCCTAGGGGTGCCCTTGCCTAAGCCTACGGGTGCCCTAGCCTAAGCCTAGGAGTGCCCTATCCTAAGCCTAGGGGTGCCTTAGCCTTAGGATCGGGGAGCCCTAGCCTTAGCCTAATCCTAGGGGTGCCCTAGCCTTAGCCTAGGGGTGCCCTAGCGCAAGCCTAGGGGAGCCCTAGCCTTAGGCTAGGGGAGACCTAGCCTTAACCTAAACCTAGGGGTGCCCTAGCCAAAGCCTAGGGGTGCCTTATCCTAAGCCTAGGGGTACCCTAGCCTTAGGCTAGTGGAGCCCTAGCCTTTTCCTAAGCCTAGGGGTGCCCTAGCCTAAGCCTAGGGGTGCCCTAGCCTAAGCCTAGAGGAACCCTAGCCTTAGGCTAGGGGAGCCCTAGCTTTTTCCTAAGCCTAGGGGTGCCCTAGCCTAAGCCACTGGGTGCCCTAGCCTGAGCCTAGGGGTGCCGAAGCCTTAGGCTAGGGGAGCCCTAGCCTTAGCCTAAGCCTAGGATTTCCCTAGCCTAAGCTTAGGGGTGCCCTAGCCTGAGTTAGGGGTGCCCTAGCCTGAGACTAGGGGAGCCGTTGCCTTAGCCTAAGTCTAGGGGTGCCCTAGCCTAAGACTAGGGGTACCCTAGCCTAAGCCTAGGGGTGCACTAGCCTAAGCCTAGTGGTGTCCAAGCCTAAGCCTAGGGGTGCCCTAGCCTAAGTCTAGGGGTGCCCTAGCCTAAGCCTACGGGGGCCCTAGCCTAAGCCTAGGAGTGCCCTAGCCTTAGGCTAAGGGAGCCCTAGCCTTAGCCTAAGCCTAGGGGTGCCCTAGCCAAAGCCTAGGGGTGCCCTAACCTAAGCCTAGAGATGCCCTAGACTTAGGCTAGGCGAGCCCTAACCTTAGCATAAGCCTAGGGGTGCCTTAGCCTAAGCCTTGGGGTGTCCTAGCCTAAGCCTAGGGGTGCCCTAGCCTAAACCTTAGCCTAGGCGTGCCCTAGCCTAAGCCCACGGGTACCCTAGCCTAAGCCTAGGAGTGCCTTCGCCTTAGGCTAGGGGATCCCTAGCCTTAGGCTAAGCCTAGGGGTGCCCGAGCTTAAGCCTAGGGGTGCCCTAGCCTAAGCCTAGGGGGGCCCTAGCCTAAGCCTAGGGGGGCCCTAGCCTAAGCCTAAGGGTGCCCTAACCTAAGCCTCGGGGTGCCCTAGCCTTAGACTAGGGGAGCCCAAGCCTTAGCCTTAGCCTTGGGGTGCCCTAGCCTAAGCCTAGGGGTGCCCTAGCCTTAGACTAGGGGAGCCTAATCCTTAGCCTAAGCCTAGGGCTAACCTAGCCTAAGCCTAGGTGTGCCCTAGCCTAAGCCTAGGGCTGCCCTAGCCTAAGCCTAGGAGTGCCCTAGCCTGAGCCTAGGGGTGCCCTAGCCTTAGGCTAGGGGAGTCCTAGCCTTAGCCTAAACCTAGGGGTGCCCTAGCCAAAGCCTAGGGGTGCATTATCCTAAGTCTAGGGGTTCCCTAGCCTTAGGCTAAGGGAGCCGTAGCCTTAGCCTAAGCCTAGGGGTGCCCTAGCCTAAGCTTAGGGGTGCCCTAGGTTAAGCTTAGGGCTGCCCCAGCCTAAGCCAAGGGGTGCCCTAGCCAAAGCCTAGGGGTGCCCTAGCCTAAGCCTAGAGGTGCCCTAGCCTTAGGCTAGGGGAGCCCTAACCTTAGCGTAAGCCTAGGGGTGCCCTAGCCTAAGCCTAGAGGTGCCGAAGCCTTAGGCTAGGGGAGCCCTAGCCTTAGCCTAAGCCTAGGGGTGCCCTAGCCTCAGCCTTGGGGTGCCCTAGCATAAGCCTAGGGGTGCCCTAGACTAAGCCTAGTGGTGCCTTAGCCTAAGCTTAGGGGTGTCCTAGCCTTAGCCTAAGCCTAGGGGTGCCCTAGCCTAAGCCTAGGGGTGCCCTAGCCTAAGCCTATGGGTGCCCTAGCCTTAGGCTAGGAGTACCCTAGCCTTAGGCTAGGGGATCCCTACCCTTAGCCTAAGCTAGGGATGCCCTAGCTTAAGCCTAGGGGTGCTCTAGCCTAAGCCTATGGCTGCCCTCGCCAAAGCCTAGGGGTGACCTAGCCTAAGCTTAGAAGTTCCCTATCCTAAGCCTAGGGGTGCCCTAGCCAAAGCCTAGGGGTGCCCTAGCCTAAGCCTAGGGGTGCCCTAGCCTTAGGCTATGGGAGCCCTAGCTTTAGCCTAAGCCTACGGGTGCCCTAGCTTAAGCCTAGGGGTGCCCTAGCCTAAGCCTAGGGGTGCCCTAGCCTAAGCCTAGGGGTGCCCTAGCCTAAGCCTAGGGGTGCTTTTGCCTAAGCCTACTGTTGCCTTTGCCTAAGCCTAGGGGTGCCCTACCCTAAGCCTAAGGGTGCCCTAGCCATAGGCTAGGGGAGCCCTTTCCTTAGCCTAAGCCTAGGGGTGACCAAGCCTAAGCCTAGGGGTGCCCTAGCCTAAGCCTAGGGGTGCCCTACCCTAAGCATAAGGGTGCCCTAGCCATAGGCTAGGGGAGCCCTTTCCTTAGCCTAAGCCTAGGGGTGCCCAAGCCTAAGCCTAGGGGTGCCCTAGCCTAAGCCTAGGGGTGCCCAGCCTTCGACTAGAGGTGCCCTAGCCTTAGGCTAGGGGAGCCCTAGCCTTAGCCTAAGCCTAGGGGTGCCCTAGCCTAAGCCTAGGGGTGCTCTAGCCTTAGGCTAGGGGAGCCTAGCCTTAGCCTAAGCCTAGGGGTGCCCTAGCCTAAGCCTAGGGGTGCCGTAGCCTAAGCCTTCGGGTGCCCTAGCCTGAGGCTAGGGGAGCCCTAGCCTTATCCTAAGCCTAGGGGTGCCCTAGCCTAAGCCTAGGGGTGCCCTAACCTGAGCCTAGGGGTGCCCTAGCCTGAGCCTATGGGTGCCCTAGCCTGAGGCTAGGGGAGCCCTAACGTTAGTCTAGCCTAGGATTGCCCTAGCCTAAGTCTAGGGGTGCCATAGCCTGAGTCTAGTGGTGCACTAGCCTGAGGCAAGGGGAGCCGCAGCCATAGCCTAAGCCTAGGGGAGACCTAGCCTAAGCCTAGGGGTGCCCTAGCCTAAGCCTAGGGGTGCCCTAGCCTTAGGCTAGGGGAGCCCTAACCTGAGCCTAGGGGTGCCCTAGCCTGAGGATAGGGGAGCCCTAGACGTAGCCTAAGCCTAGGATTGTCCTAGCCTAAGCTAACGGGTGCCCTAGACAGGTGCCCTTGCCTGAGGCTAGGGGAGCCGTTGCCTTAGCCTAAGTGTACAGGTGCCCTAGCCTAAGACTAGGGGTGCCCTAGCCTTAGTCTAGCGGTTCCCTAGCCTAAGCCTAGGGGTGCCTTAGCCTAAGCCTAGGTTAGCCCTAGCCTTAGCCTAAGCATAGGGGTGGCCTAGCCTAAGCCTAGGGGTGCCCTAGCCTAAGCCTAGGGGTGCCCTAGCCTTAGGCTATGGGAGCCCTAGCTTTAGCCTAAGCCTACGGGTGCCCTAGCTTAAGCCTAGGGGTGCCCTAGCCTAAGCCTAGGGGTGCCCTAGCCTAAGCCTAGGGGTGCCCTAGCCTAAGCCTAGGGGTGCTTTTGCCTAAGCCTACTGTTGCCTTTGCCTAAGCCTAGGGGTGCCCTACCCTAAGCCTAAGGGTGCCCTAGCCATAGGCTAGGGGAGCCCTTTCCTTAGCCTAAGCCTAGGGGTGCCCAAGCCTAAGCCTAGGGGTGCCCTAGCCTAAGCCTAGGGGTGCCCTACCCTAAGCATAAGGGTGCCCTAGCCATAGGCTAGGGGAGCCCTTTCCTTAGCCTAAGCCTAGGGGTGCCCAAGCCTAAGCCTAGGGGTGCCCTAGCCTAAGCCTAGGGGTGCCCAGCCTTCGACTAGAGGTGCCCTAGCCTTAGGCTAGGGGAGCCCTAGCCTTAGCCTAAGCCTAGGGGTGCCCTAGCCTAAGCCTAGGGGTGCTCTAGCCTTAGGCTAGGGGAGCCTAGCCTTAGCCTAAGCCTAGGGGTGCCCTAGCCTAAGCCTAGGGGTGCCCTAGCCTAAGCCTTCGGGTGCCCTAGCCTGAGGCTAGGGGAGCCCTAGCCTTATCCTAAGCCTAGGGGTGCCCTAGCCTAAGCCTAGGGGTGCCCTAACCTGAGCCTAGGGGTGCCCTAGCCTGAGCCTATGGGTGCCCTAGCCTGAGGCTAGGGGAGCCCTAACGTTAGTCTAGCCTAGGATTGCCCTAGCCTAAGTCTAGGGGTGCCATAGCCTGAGTCTAGTGGTGCACTAGCCTGAGGCAAGGGGAGCCGCAGCCATAGCCTAAGCCTAGGGGAGACCTAGCCTAAGCCTAGGGGTGCCCTAGCCTAAGCCTAGGGGTGCCCTAGCCTTAGGCTAGGGGAGCCCTAACCTGAGCCTAGGGGTGCCCTAGCCTGAGGATAGGGGAGCCCTAGACGTAGCCTAAGCCGAGGATTGTCCTAGCCTAAGCTAACGGGTGCCCTAGACAGGTGCCCTTGCCTGAGGCTAGGGGAGCCGTTGCCTTAGCCTAAGTGTACAGGTGCCCTAGCCTAAGACTAGGGGTGCCCTAGCCTTAGTCTAGCGGTTCCCTAGCCTAAGCCTAGGGGTGCCTTAGCCTAAGCCTAGGTTAGCCCTAGCCTTAGCCTAAGCATAGGGGTGGCCTAGCCTAAGCCTAGGGGTGCCCTAGCCTAAGCCTAGGGGTGCTCTAGCCTTAGGCTAGGGGAGCCCTAGCCTTAGCCTAAGCCTAGGGGTGCCCTAGTCAAAGCCTAGGGGTGCCCTAGCCAAAGCCTAGGGGTGCCCTAGCCTTAGGCTTGTGGAGCCCTAACCTTAGCATAAGCCTAGGGCTGCTTTAGCCTAAGCCTAGGAGTGCCCTAGCCTAAGCTTAGGGGTGCCCTAGCCTGAGTTTAGGGGTGCCCTAGCCTGAGGCTAGGGGAGCCGTTGCCTTAGTCTAAGTCTATGGGTGCCCTAGCCTAAGCCTAGGGGTTCCCTAGCCTAAGCCTAGGGGTGCCCTAGCCTTAGGCTAGGGGTTCCCTAGCCTGAGCCTACGGGTGCCCTAGCCTGAGGCTAGGGGAGCCCTAGCCTTAGTCTAGCCTAGGATTGCCCTAGCCTAAGCCTAGGGTGCCATGGCCTGAGTCTAGGAGTGCCCCAGCCTGACTATGGGAGCCGTAGCCTTAGCCTAAGCCTAGGCATGCCCCAGCCTAAGCCTAGGGGTGCCCTAGCCTAAGCCTAGGGGTGCCCTAGCCTTAGGCCAGGGAACCCTAGCCTTAGCCTAAGCCTAGGGGCGCCCTATCCTAAACCTAGGGGTGCCCTAGCCTAAGCTTAGGGGTGCCCTAGCCTTAGGCTAGGGGAGCCCTAGCCTTAGCCTAAACCTAGGGGTGCCCTATCTTTAGGCTAGCGGAGTCCTCGCCTTAGCCGAAGCCTAGGGGTGCCCTAGCCTAAGCCTAGGGGTGCCCTAGCCTAAGCCTAGGGGTGCCTAGCCTAAGCATAGGGGTGCCCTAACCTAAGCCTAGGGGTTCCATACCTAAGCCTAGGGGTGCCCTAGCCTAAGCCTAGGGGTGCCCTAGCCTAAGCCTAGGGGTGCCTTAGCCTTAGGCTAGGGAAGCCCTAGCCTTAGCCTAAGCCTATTGGTGCACTAGCCTAAGCCTAGGGGTGCCCTAGACTAAGCCTAAGGGTGCCCTAACCTAAGCCTAGGGGAGCCCTAGCCTTAGGCTAGGGGAGCCTTAGCCTTAGCCTAAGCCTAGGGGTGACCTAGCCTAAGCCTAGTGGTGTCCTAGCCTAAGCCTAGGGGTGGCCTAGCTTAAGCCTAGGGGTGCCCTAGCCTAAGCCTAGCGGTGCTCTAGTCTAAGCCTTATGGTGCCCTAGCCTTAGACTAGGGGAGCCCAAGCCTTAGCCTAATCCTAGGGGTGCCCTAGCCTAAGCCTAGGGGTGCCCTAGCCCAAGCCTATGGGTGCCCTAGCCTTAGGCTAAGGGAGCCCTAGCCTTAGCCTAAACCCAGGGGTGCCCTAGCCTTAGGCTAGGAGAGCCCTAGCCTTAGCCTAAACCCAGGGGTGCCCTAGCCAAAGCATAGGGGTGCCGAAGCCTAAGCCTAGGCGTGCCCTAGCCTAAGCGTAGGGGTGCCCTAGCCTAAGCCTAGGGCTGCACTAGCCTAAGGCTAGGGGTGCCCTAACCCTAGCCTAGCGCTTCCCTAGCCTAAACCTAGGAGTGCCCTAGCCTAAACCTAGGGGTGCCCTAGCCAAAGCCTAGTTGTGCCCTAGCATAACCCTAGAGGTGCCCTAGCCTTAGGCAAGGGGAGCCCTAACCTTAGCGTAATCCTAGGGGTGCCTTAGCCTAAGCCTTGGGGTGCCCTAGCCTAAGCCTAGGGGTGCCCTAGCCTAAGCCTAAGGGTGCCCTAGCCTAAACCTAAGCCTAGTGGTGCCCTAGCCTAAGCCTATGGGTGCCCTAGCCTAAGCTTAGAGGTGCCCTAGCCTTAGGCTAAGGTAGCCCTAGCCTTAGCATAAGCCTCGGGGTGCCCTACCCTCAGCATAGGGGTGCCCTAGCCTCAGCCTTGTGGTGCCCTAGCCTAAGTCTAGTGGTGTCCTAGCCTAAGCCTAGGGGTGCCCTAGCTTAAGCCTAGGAGTGCCCTAGCCTAAGCCTAGGGGTGCCCTAGCCTAACTCTAGGGGTGCCCTAGCCTAAGCCTATGGGTGCCCTAGCCTAAGCCTAGGAGTGCCCTAGCCTAAGCCTAGGGGTGCTTTAGCCTTAGGTTCAGGGAGCCCTAGCTATAGCCTAATCCTAGGGGATCCCTAGCCTTAGCCTATGGGTGCCCTAGCGCAAGCCTATGGGTGCCCTAGCCTTAGACTAGGGGAGCCCTAGACTTAGCCTAAGCCTAGGCCTGACCTAGCCTTAGCCTAAGGGTGCGCTAGCCTAAGTCAAGGGCTTCCCTAGCCTTAGCCTAGTAGTGCCCTAGCCTAAGCCTAGGGGTGCCCTAGCCTTAGGCTAGGGGAGACCTAGCCTTAGCCTAAACCTAGGGGTGCCCTAGCCAAAGCCTAGGGGTGCCTTATCATAAGCCTAAGGGTGCTCTAGCCTTAGGCTAAGGGAGCCCTAGCCTTAACCTAAGGCTAGGGGTGCCCTAGATTAAGCCTAGGGGTGCCCTAGGCTAAGCGTAGGGCTGCCCTAGCCTAAGCCTAGGGGTGCCCTTGCCTAAGCCTAGGGCTGCCCTAGCCTAATCCTAGGAGTGCCCTAGCCTAAGCCTAGGGGTGCCCTAGCCTTAGTCTAGGGGTTCCCTAGCCTAAGCCCAGGTTAGCCCTAGCTTTAGCCTAAGCCTAGGGGTGCCCTAGCCTAAGCCTAGGGTAGCCCTAGCCTACGTCTAGGGGTGCCCGAGCCTAAGCATAGGGGTGCCCTAACATAAGCCTAGGGGTTCCATACCTAAGCCTAGAGGTACCCTAGCCTTAGGCTAGGAGAGCCCTAGCCTTTTCCTAAGCCTAGGGGTGCCCTAGCCTAAGCCTCGGGGTGCCCTAGCCTGAGCGTAGGGGTGCCGTAGCCTTAGGCTAGGGGAGCCCTAGCCTTAGCCTAAGCCTAGGATTGCCCTAGCCTAAGCTTAGTGGTGCCCTAGCCTGAGCCTACGGGTGCCGTAGCCTTAGGATAGGGGAGCCCTAGCCTTAGCCTAAGCCTTGGGGCGCCCTAGCTTAAACCTAGGGGTGCCCTAGCCTAAGCCTAGGGTTACCCTAGCCTAAGTCTAGGGGTGCCCTACCCTAAGCGTAGGGGTGCCCTATCCTTAGGCTAGGGGAGTCCTCGCCTTAGCCGAAGCCTAGGGGTGCCCTAGCCTAAAACTAGGGGTGCCCTAGCCTAAGCCTAGGGGTGCCCTAGCCCAAGCCTGGGAGTGACCTACCCTAAGCCTAGGGGTGCCCTAGCCTTAGTCTAGGGGTTCCCTAGCCTAAGCCTAGGTTAGCCCTAGCCTTAGCCTAAGCCTAGGGGTGCCCTAGCCTAAGCCTAGGGTTGCCCTAACCTTAGGCTAGGGGAGCCCTAGCCTTAGCCAAAGCCTAGGTGTGACCCAGCCTAAGCCTAGGGGTGCCCTAGCCTACGTCTAGGGGTGCCCTAGCCTAAGCATAGGGGTGCCCTAACATAAGCCTAGGGGTTCCATACCTAAGCCTAGGGGTGCCCTAGCCTAAGCCTAGGGGTGCCCTAGCCTAAGCCTAGGGATGTCCTAGCCTTAGGCTAGGGAAGCCCTAGCATTCGCCTAAGCCTAGGGGTGCACTAGCCTAAGCCTAGGAGTGCCGTAGCCTAAGACTACGGGTGCCCTAGCCTAAGCCTAAGGGTGCCCTAACTTAAGCTTACAGGTGCCCTAGCCTTAGGCTAGGGGAGCCCTAGCCTTAGCCTAAGCCTAGGGGTGCCAAAGCCTAAGCCTAGTGGTGTCCTAGCCTAAGCCGAGGGGTGCCCTAGTCAAAGCCTAAGTGTGCCCTAGCCTTCGACCAGGGGAGCCCAAGCCTTAGCCTAAGCCTAGGGGTGCCCTAGCCTAAGCCTAAGCCTAGGATTGCCCTATCCTAAGCTTAGGGGTGCCTTACCTGAGACTAGGGGTGCCCTAGCCTAAGCCTAGGGGTGCCCTAGCCTAAGCCTAGGGGTGCCCTAGCCTAAGCCTAGGGGTGCCTTTGCCTAAGCCTACTGTTGCCTTTGCCTAAGCCTAGGGGTGCCCTACCCTAAGCCTAAGGGTGCCCTAGCCATAGGCTAGGGGAGCCCTTTCCTTAGCCTAAGCCTAGGGGTGACCAAGCCTAAGCCTAGGGGTGCCCTAGCCTAAGCCTAGGGGTGCCCTACCCTAAGCCTAAGGGTGCCCTAGCCATAGGCTAGGGGAGCCCTTTCCTTAGCCTAAGCCTAGGGGTGCCCAAGCCTAAGCCTAGGGGTGCCCTAGCCTAAGCCTAGGGGTGCCCAGCCTTCGACTAGAGGTGCTCTAGCCTTAGGCTAGGGGAGCCCTAGCCTTAGCCTAAGCCTAGGGGTGCCCTAGCCTAAGCCTAGGGGTGCTCTAGCCTTAGGCTAGGGGAGCCTAGCCTTAGCCTAAGCCTAGGGGTGCCCTAGCCTAAGCCTAGGGGTGCCCTAGCCTAAGCCTTCGGGTGCCCTAGCCTGAGGCTAGGGGAGCCCTAGCCTTATCCTAAGCCTAGGATGCCCTAGCCTAAGCCTAGGGGTGCCCTAACCTGAGCCTAGGGGTGCCCTAGCCTGAGCCTATGTGTGCCCTAGCCTGAGGCTAGGGGAGCCCTAACGTTAGTCTAGCCTAGGATTGCCCTAGCCTAAGTCTAGGGGTGCCATAGCCTGAGTCTAGTGGTGCACTAGCCTGAGGCAAGGGGAGCCGCAGCCATAGCCTAAGCCTAGGGGAGACCTAGCCTAAGCCTAGGGGTGCCCTAGCCTAAGCCTAGGGGTGCCCTAGCCTTAGGCTAGGGGAGCCCTAACCTGAGCCTAGGGGTGCCCTAGCCTGAGGATAGGGGAGCCCTAGACGTAGCCTAAGCCTAGGATTGTCCTAGCCTAAGCTAACGGGTGCCCTAGACGGGTGCCCTTGCCTGAGGCTAGGGGAGCCGTTGCCTTAGCCTAAGTGTACAGGTGCCCTAGCCTAAGACTAGGGGTGCCCTAGCCTTAGTCTAGCGGTTCCCTAGCCTAAGCCTAGGGGTGCCTTAGCCTAAGCCTAGGTTAGCCCTAGCCTTAGCCTAAGCATAGGGGTGGCCTAGCCTAAGCCTAGGGGTGCCCTAGCCTAAGCCTAGGGGTGCTCTAGCCTTAGGCTAGGGGAGCCCTAGCCTTAGCCTAAGCCTAGGGGTGCCCTAGTCAAAGCCTAGGGGTGCCCTAGCCAAAGCCTAGGGGTGCCCTAGCCTTAGGCTTGTGGAGCCCTAACCTTAGCGTAAGCCTAGGGCTGCTCTAGCCTAAGCCTAGGAGTGCCCTAGCCTAAGCTTAGGGGTGCCCTAGCCTGAGTTTAGGGGTGCCCTAGCCTGAGGCTAGGGGAGCCGTTGCCTTAGTCTAAGTCTATGGGTGCCCTAGCCTAAGCCTAGGGGTTCCCTAGCCTAAGCCTAGGGGTGCCCTAGCCTTAGGCTAGGGGTTCCCTAGCCTGAGCCTACGGGTGCCCTAGCCTGAGGCTAGGGGAGCCCTAGCCTTAGTCTAGCCTAGGATTGCCCTAGCCTAAGCCTAGGGTGCCATGGCCTGAGTCTAGGAGTGCCCCAGCCTGACTATGGGAGCCGTAGCCTTAGCCTAAGCCTAGGCATGCCCCAGCCTAAGCCTAGGGGTGCCCTAGCCTAAGCCTAGGGGTGCCCTAGCCTTAGGCCAGGGAACCCTAGCCTTAGCCTAAGCCTAGGGGCGCCCTATCCTAAACCTAGGGGTGCCCTAGCCTAAGCTTAGGGGTGCCCTAGCCTTAGGCTAGGGGATCCCTACCCTTAGCCTAAGCTAGGGGTGCCCTAGCTTAAGCCTAGGGGTGCTCTAGCCTAAGCCTATGGCTGCCCTCGCCAAAGCCTAGGGGTGACCTAGCCTAAGCTTAGAAGTTCCCTATCCTAAGCCTAGGGGTGCCCTAGCCAAAGCCTAGGGGTGCCCTAGCCTAAGCCTAGGGGTGCCCTAGCCTTAGGCTATGGGAGCCCTAGCTTTAGCCTAAGCCTACGGGTGCCCTAGCTTAAGCCTAGGGGTGCCCTAGCCTAAGCCTAGGGGTGCCCTAGCCTAAGCCTAGGGGTGCCCTAGCCTAAGCCTAGGGGTGCCTTTGCCTAAGCCTACTGTTGCCTATGCCTAAGCCTAGGGGTGCCCTACCCTAAGCCTAAGGGTGCCCTAGCCATAGGCTAGGGGAGCCCTTTCCTTAGCCTAAGCCTAGGGGTGACCAAGCCTAAGCCTAGGGGTGCCCTAGCCTAAGCCTAGGGGTGCCCTACCCTAAGCCTAAGGGTGCCCTAGCCATAGGCTAGGGGAGCCCTTTCCTTAGCCTAAGCCTAGGGGTGCCCAAGCCTAAGCCTAGGGGTGCCCTAGCCTAAGCCTAGGGGTGCCCAGCCTTCGACTAGAGGTGCTCTAGCCTTAGGCTAGGGGAGCCCTAGCCTTAGCTTAAGCCTAGGGGTGCCCTAGCCTAAGCCTAGGGGTGCTCTAGCCTTAGGCTAGGGGAGCCTAGCCTTAGCCTAAGCCTAGGGGTGCCCTAGCCTAAGCCTAGGGGTGCCCTAGCCTAAGCCTTCGGGTGCCCTAGCCTGAGGCTAGGGGAGCCCTAGCCTTATCCTAAGCCTAGGGGTGCCCTAGCCTAAGCCTAGGGGTGCCATAACCTGAGCCTAGGGGTGCCCTAGCCTGAGCCTATGTGTGCCCTAGCCTGAGGCTAGGGGAGCCCTAACGTTAGTCTAGCCTAGGATTGCCCTAGCCTAAGTCTAGGGGTGCCATAGCCTGAGTCTAGTGGTGCACTAGCCTGAGGCAAGGGGAGCCGCAGCCATAGCCTAAGCCTAGGGGAGACCTAGCCTAAGCCTAGGGGTGCCCTAGCCTAAGCCTAGGGGTGCCCTAGCCTTAGGCTAGGGTAGCCCTAACCTGAGCCTAGGGGTGCCCTAGCCTGAGGATAGGGGAGCCCTAGACGTAGCCTAAGCCTAGGATTGTCCTAGCCTAAGCTAACGGGTGCCCTAGACGGGTGCCCTTGCCTGAGGCTAGGGGAGCCGTTGCCTTAGCCTAAGTGTACAGGTGCCCTAGCCTAAGACTAGGGGTGCCCTAGCCTTAGTCTAGTGGTTCCCTAGCCTAAGCCTAGGGGTGCCTTAGCCTAAGCCTAGGTTAGCCCTAGCCTTAGCCTAAGCATAGGGGTGGCCTAGCCTAAGCCTAGGGGTGCCCTAGCCTAAGCCTAGGGGTGCTCTAGCCTTAGGCTAGGGGAGCCCTAGCCTTAGCCTAAGCCTAGGTGTGCCCTAGTCAAAGCCTAGGGGTGCCCTTGCCAAAGCCTAGGGGTGCCCTAGCCTTAGGCTTGTGGAGCCCTAACCTTAGCGTAAGCCTAGGGCTGCTCTAGCCTAAGCCTAGGAGTGCCCTAGCCTAAGCTTAGGAGTGCCCTAGCCTGAGTTTAGGGGTGCCCTAGCCTGAGGCTAGGGGAGCCGTTGCCTTAGTCTAAGTCTATGGGTGCCCTAGCCTAAGCCTAGGGGTTCCCTAGCCTAAGCCTAGGGGTGCCCTAGCCTTAGGCTAGGGGTTCCCTAGCCTGAGCCTACGGGTGCCCTAGCCTGAGGCTAGGGGAGCCCTAGCCTTAGTCTAGCCTAGGATTGCCCTAGCCTAAGCCTAGGGTGCCATGGCCTGAGTCTAGGAGTGCCCCAGCCTGACTATGGGAGCCGTAGCCTTAGCCTAAGCCTAGGCATGCCCCAGCCTAAGCCTAGGGGTGCCCTAGCCTAAGCCTAGGGGTGCCCTAGCCTTAGGCCAGGGAACCCTAGCCTTAGCCTAAGCCTAGGGGCGCCCTATCCTAAACCTAGGGGTGCCCTAGCCTAAGCTTAGGGGTGCCCTAGCCTTAGGCTAGGGGAGCCCTAGCCTTAGCCTAAACCTAGGGGTGCCCTATCTTTAGGCTAGCGGAGTCCTCGCCTTAGCCGAAGCCTAGGGGTGCCCTAGCCTAAGCCTAGGGGTGCCCTAGCCTAAGCCTAGGGGTGCCTAGCCTAAGCATAGGGGTGCCCTAACCTAAGCCTAGGGGTTCCATACCTAAGCCTAGGGGTGCCCTAGCCTAAGCCTAGGGGTGCCCTAGCCTAAGCCTAGGGGTGCCTTAGCCTTAGGCTAGGGAAGCCCTAGCCTTAGCCTAAGCCTATTGGTGCACTAGCCTAAGCCTAGGGGTGCCCTAGACTAAGCCTAAGGGTGCCCTAACCTAAGCCTAGGGGAGCCCTAGCCTTAGGCTAGGGGAGCCTTAGCCTTAGCCTAAGCCTAGGGGTGACCTAGCCTAAGCCTAGTGGTGTCCTAGCCTAAGCCTAGGGGTGCCCTAGCTTAAGCCTAGGGGTGCCCTAGCCTAAGCCTAGCGGTGCTCTAGTCTAAGCCTTATGGTGCCCTAGCCTTAGACTAGGGGAGCCCAAGCCTTAGCCTAATCCTAGGGGTGCCCTAGCCTAAGCCTAGGGGTGCCCTAGCCCAAGCCTATGGGTGCCCTAGCCTTAGGCTAAGGGAGCCCTAGCCTTAGCCTAAACCCAGGGGTGCCCTAGCCTTAGGCTAGGAGAGCCCTAGCCTTAGCCTAAACCCAGGGGTGCCCTAGCCAAAGCATAGGGGTGCCGAAGCCTAAGCCTAGGCGTGCCCTAGCCTAAGCGTAGGGGTGCCCTAGCCTAAGCCTAGGGCTGCACTAGCCTAAGGCTAGGGGTGCCCTAACCCTAGCCTAGCGCTGCCCTAGCCTAAACCTAGGAGTGCCCTAGCCTAAGCCTAGGGGTGCCCTAGCCAAAGCCTAGTTGTGCCCTAGCATAACCCTAGAGGTGCCGTAGCCTTAGGCAAGGGGAGCCCTAACCTTAGCGTAATCCTAGGGGTGCCTTAGCCTAAGCCTTGGGGTGCCCTAGCCTAAGCCTAGGGGTGCCCTAGCCTAAGCCTAAGGGTGCCCTAGCCTAAACCTAAGCCTAGTGGTGCCCTAGCCTAAGCCTAGGGGTACCCTAGCCTAAGCTTAGAGGTGCCCTAGCCTTAGGCTAAGGTAGCCCTAGCCTTAGCATAAGCCTCGGGGTGCCCTACCCTCAGCGTAGGGGTGCCCTAGCCTCAGCCTTGTGGTGCCCTAGCCTAAGCCTAGTGGTGTCCTAGCCTAAGCCTAGGGGTGCCCTAGCTTAAGCCTAGGAGTGCCCTAGCCTAAGCCTAGGGGTGCCCTAGCCTAACTCTAGGGGTGCCCTAGCCTAAGCCTATGGGTGCCCTAGCCTAAGCCTAGGAGTGCCCTAGCCTAAGCCTAGGGGTGCTTTAGCCTTAGGTTCGGGGAGTCCTAGCTATAGCCTAATCCTAGGGGATCCCTAGCCTTAGCCTATGGTGCCCTAGCGCAAGCCTATGGGTGCCCTAGCCTTAGACTAGGGGAGCCCTAGACTTAGCCTAAGCCTAGGCCTGACCTAGCCTTAGCCTAAGGGTGCGCTAGCCTAAGCCAAGGGCTTCCCTAGCCTTAGCCTAGTAGTGCCCTAGCCTAAGCCTAGGGGTGCCCTAGGCTTAGGCTAGGGGAGACCTAGCCTTAGCCTAAACCTAGGGGTGCCCTAGCCAAAGCCTAGGGGTGCCCGAGCCTAAGCATAGGGGTGCCCTAACATAAGCCTAGGGGTTCCATACCTAAGCCTAGAGGTACCCTAGCCTTAGGCTAGGGGAGCCCTAGCCTTTTCCTAAGCCTAGGGGTGCCCTAGCCTAAGCCTCGGGGTGCCCTAGCCTGAGCGTAGGGGTGCCGTAGCCTTAGGCTAGGGGAGCCCTAGCCTTAGCCTAAGCCTAGGATTGCCCTAGCCTAAGCTTAGTGGTGCCCTAGCCTGAGCCTACGGGTACCGTAGCCTTAGGATAGGGGAGCCCTAGCCTTAGCCTAAGCCTTGGGGCGCCCTAGCTTAAACCTAGGGGTGCCCTAGCCTAAGCCTAGGGTTACCCTAGCCTAAGTCTAGGGGTGCCCTACCCTAAGCGTAGGGGTGCCCTATCCTTAGGCTAGGGGAGTCCTCGCCTTAGCCGAAGCCTAGGGGTGCCCTAGCCTAAAACTAGGGGTGCCCTAGCCTAAGCCTAGGGGTGCCCTAGCCCAAGCCTGGGAGTGACCTACCCTAAGCCTAGGGGTGCCCTAGCCTTAGTCTAGGGGTTCCCTAGCCTAAGCCTAGGTTAGCCCTAGCCTTAGCCTAAGCCTAGGGGTGCCCTAGCCTAAGCCTAGGGTTGCCCTAACCTTAGGCTAGGGGAGCCCTAGCCTTAGCCAAAGCCTAGGTGTGACCCAGCTTAAGCCTAGGGGTGCCCTAGCCTACGTCTAGGGGTGCCCTAGCCTAAGCATAGGGGTGCCCTAACATAAGCCTAGGGGTTCCATACCTAAGCCTAGGGGTGCCCTAGCCTAAGCCTAGGGGTGCCCTAGCCTAAGCCTAGGGATGTACTAGCCTTAGGCTAGGGAAGCCCTAGCATTCGCCTAAGCCTAGGGGTGCACTAGCCTAAGCCTAGGAGTGCCGTAGCCTAAGACTACGAGTGCCCTAGCCTAAGCCTAAGGGTGCCCTAACTTAAGCTTACAGGTGCCCTAGCCTTAGGCTAGGGGAGCCCTAGCCTTAGCCTAAGCCTAGGGGTGCCAAAGCCTAAGCCTAGTGGTGTCCTAGCCTAAGCCGAGGGGTGCCCTAGTCAAAGCCTAAGTGTGCCCTAGCCTTCGACCAGGGGAGCCCAAGCCTTAGCCCAAGCCTAGGGGTGCCCTAGCCTAAGCCTAAGCCTAGGATTGCCCTATCCTAAGCTTAGGGGTGCCTTACCTGAGTCTAGAGGTGCCCTAGCCTGAGGCTAGGGGAGCCGAAGCCTTAGCCTAAGCCTACGGGAGCCCTAGCTTAAACCTAGGGGTGCCCTAGCCTAAGCCTAGGGGTGCCCTAGCCTAAGCCTAGAGGAACCCTAGCCTTAGGCTAGGGGAGCCCTAGCTTTTTCCTAAGCCCAGGGGTGCCCTAGCCTAAGCCTCTGGGTGCCCTAGCCTGAGCCTAGGGGTGCCGTAGCCTTAGGCTAGGCGAGCCCTAGCCTTAGCCTAAGCCTAGGATTTCCCTAGCCTAAGCTTAGGGGTGCCCTAGCCTGAGTCTAGGGGTGCCCTAGCCTGAGACAAGGGGAGCCGTTGCCTTAGCCTAAGTCTAGGGGTGCCCTAGCCTAAGACTAGGGGTACCCTAGCCTAAGCCTAGGGGTGCACTAGCCTAAGCCTAGTGGTGTCCAAGCCTAAGCCTAGGGGTGCCCTAGCCTAAGTCTAGGGGTGCCCTAGCCTAAGCCTACGGGGGCCCTAGCCTAAGCCTAGGAGTGCCCTAGCCTTAGGCTAAGGGAGCCCTAGCCTTAGCCTAAGCCTAGGGGTGCCCTAGCCAAAGCCTAGGGGTGCCCTAACCTAAGCCTAGAGATGCCCTAGACTTAGGCTAGGCGAGCCCTAACCTTAGCATAAGCCTAGGGGTGCCTTAGCCTAAGCCTTGGGGTGTCCTAGCCTAAGCCTAGGGGTGCCCTAGCCTAAACCTTAGCCTAGGCGTGCCCTAGCCTAAGCCCACAGGTACCCTAGCCTAAGCCTAGGAGTGCCTTCGCCTTAGGCTAGGGGATCCCTAGCCTTAGGCTAAGCCTAGGGGTGCCCGAGCTTAAGCCTAGGGGTGCCCTAGCCTAAGCCTAGGGGTGCCCAGCCTTCGACTAGAGGTGCCCTAGCCTTAGGCTAGGGGAGCCCTAGCCTTAGCCTAAGCCTAGGGGTGCCCTAGCCTAAGCCTAGGTGTGCTCTAGCCTTAGGCTAGGGGAGCCTAGCCTTAGCCTAAGCCTAGGGGTGCCCTAGCCTAAGCCTAGGGGTGCCCTAGCCTAAGCCTTCGGGTGCCCTAGCCTGATGCTAGGGGAGCCCTAGCCTTATCCTAAGCCTAGGGGTGCCCTAGCCTAAGCCTAGGGGTGCCCTAACCTGAGCCTAGGGGTGCCCTAGCCTGAGCCTATGGGTGCCCTAGCCTGAGGCTAGGGGAGCCCTAACGTTAGTCTAGCCTAGGATTGCCCTAGCCTAAGTCTAGGGGTGCCATAGCCTGAGTCTAGTGGTGCACTAGCCTGAGGCAAGGGGAGCCGCAGCCATAGCCTAAGCCTAGGGGAGACCTAGCCTAAGCCTAGGGGTGCCCTAGCCTAAGCCTAGGGGTGCCCTAGCCTTAGGCTAGGGGAGCCCTAACCTGAGCCTAGGGGTGCCCTAGCCTGAGGATAGGGGAGCCCTAGACGTAGCCTAAGCCTAGGATTGTCCTAGCCTAAGCTAACGGGTGCCCTAGACGGGTGCCCTTGCCTGAGGCTAGGGGAGCCGTTGCCTTAGCCTAAGTGTACAGGTGCCCTAGCCTAAGACTAGGGGTGCCCTAGCCTTAGTCTAGTGGTTCCCTAGCCTAAGCCTAGGGGTGCCTTAGCCTAAGCCTAGGTTAGCCCTAGCCTTAGCCTAAGCATAGGGGTGGCCTAGCCTAAGCCTAGGGGTGCCCTAGCCTAAGCCTAGGGGTGCTCTAGCCTTAGGCTAGGGGAGCCCTAGCCTTAGCCTAAGCCTAGGGGTGCCCTAGTCAAAGCCTAGGGGTGCCCTAGCCAAAGCCTAGGGGTGCCCTAGCCTTAGGCTTGTGGAGCCCTAACCTTAGCGTAAGCCTAGGGCTGCTCTAGCCTAAGCCTAGGAGTGCCCTAGCCTAAGCTTAGGGGTGCCCTAGCCTGAGTTTAGGGGTGCCCTAGCCTGAGGCTAGGGGAGCCGTTGCCTTAGTCTAAGTCTATGGGTGCCCTAGCCTAAGCCTAGGGGTTCCCTAGCCTAAGCCTAGGGGTGCCCTAGCCTTAGGCTAGGGGTTCCCTAGCCTGAGCCTACGGGTGCCCTAGCCTGAGGCTAGGGGAGCCCTAGCCTTAGTCTAGCCTAGGATTGCCCTAGCCTAAGCCTAGGGTGCCATGGCCTGAGTCTAGGAGTGCCCCAGCCTGACTATGGGAGCCGTAGCCTTAGCCTAAGCCTAGGCATGCCCCAGCCTAAGCCTAGGGGTGCCCTAGCCTAAGCCTAGGGGTGCCCTAGCCTTAGGCCAGGGAACCCTAGCCTTAGCCTAAGCCTAGGGGCGCCCTATCCTAAACCTAGGGGTGCCCTAGCCTAAGCTTAGGGGTGCCCTAGCCTTAGGCTAGGGGAGCCCTAGCCTTAGCCTAAACCTAGGGGTGCCCTATCTTTAGGCTAGCGGAGTCCTCGCCTTAGCCGAAGCCTAGGGGTGCCCTAGCCTAAGCCTAGGGGTGCCCTAGCCTAAGCCTAGGGGTGCCTAGCCTAAGCATAGGGGTGCCCTAACCTAAGCCTAGGGGTTCCATACCTAAGCCTAGGGGTGCCCTAGCCTAAGCCTAGGGGTGCCCTAGCCTAAGCCTAGGGGTGCCTTAGCCTTAGGCTAGGGAAGCCCTAGCCTTAGCCTAAGCCTATTGGTGCACTAGCCTAAGCCTAGGGGTGCCCTAGACTAAGCCTAAGGGTGCCCTAACCTAAGCCTAGGGGAGCCCTAGCCTTAGGCTAGGGGAGCCTTAGCCTTAGCCTAAGCCTAGGGGTGACCTAGCCTAAGCCTAGTGGTGTCCTAGCCTAAGCCTAGGGGTGCCCTAGCTTAAGCCTAGGGGTGCCCTAGCCTAAGCCTAGCGGTGCTCTAGTCTAAGCCTTATGGTGCCCTAGCCTTAGACTAGGGGAGCCCAAGCCTTAGCCTAATCCTAGGGGTGCCCTAGCCTAAGCCTAGGGGTGCCCTAGCCCAAGCCTATGGGTGCCCTAGCCTTAGGCTAAGGGAGCCCTAGCCTTAGCCTAAACCCAGGGGTGCCCTAGCCTTAGGCTAGGAGAGCCCTAGCCTTAGCCTAAACCCAGGGGTGCCCTAGCCAAAGCATAGGGGTGCCGAAGCCTAAGCCTAGGCGTGCCCTAGCCTAAGCGTAGGGGTGCCCTAGCCT
Organism: Tenrec ecaudatus; assembly: GCF_050624435.1. Taxonomy (NCBI): domain Eukaryota; kingdom Metazoa; phylum Chordata; class Mammalia; order Afrosoricida; family Tenrecidae; genus Tenrec; species Tenrec ecaudatus. Next base: position 55,717 of record NW_027458631.1, on the reverse strand, counting down.
AAGCCTAGGGCTGCACTAGCCTAAGGCTAGGGGTGCCCTAACCCTAGCCTAGCGCTGCCCTAGCCTAAACCTAGGAGTGCCCTAGCCTAAGCCTAGGGGTGCCCTAGCCAAAGCCTAGTTGTGCCCTAGCATAACCCTAGAGGTGCCCTAGCCTTAGGCAAGGGGAGCCCTAACCTTAGCGTAATCCTAGGGGTGCCTTAGCCTAAGCCTTAGGGTGCCCTAGCCTAAGCCTAGGGGTGCCCTAGCCTAAGCCTAAGGGTGCCCTAGCCTAAACCTAAGCCTAGTGGTGCCCTAGCCTAAGCCTAGGGGTGCCCTAGCCTAAGCTTAGAGGTGCCCTAGCCTTAGGCTAAGGTAGCCCTAGCCTTAGCATAAGCCTCGGGGTGCCCTACCCTCAGCGTAGGGGTGCCCTAGCCTAAGCCTATGGGTGCCCTAGCCTAAGCCTAGGAGTGCCCTAGCCTAAGCCTAGGGGTGCTTTAGCCTTAGGTTCGGGGAGCCCTAGCTATAGCCTAATCCTAGGGGATCCCTAGCCTTAGCCTATGGGTGCCCTAGCGCAAGCCTATGGGTGCCCTAGCCTTAGACTAGGGGAGCCCTAGACTTAGCCTAAGCCTAGGCCTGACCTAGCCTTAGCCTAAGGGTGCGCTAGCCTAAGCCAAGGGCTTCCCTAGCCTTAGCCTAGTAGTGCCCTAGCCTAAGCCTAGGGGTGCCCTAGCCTTAGGCTAGGGGAGACCTAGCCTTAGCCTAAACCTAGGGGTGCCCTAGCCAAAGCCTAGGGGTGCCCGATCCTAAGCATAGGGGTGCCCTAACATAAGCCTAGGGGTTCCATACCTAAGCCTAGAGGCACCCTAGCCTTAGGCTAGGGGAGCCCTAGCCTTTTCCTAAGCCTAGGGGTGCCCTAGCCTAAGCCTAGGGGTGCCCTAGCCTGAGCGTAGGGCTGCCGTAGCCTTAGGCTAGGGGAGCCCTAGCCTTAGCCTAAGCCTAGGATTGCCCTAGCCTAAGCTTAGTGGTGCCCTAGCCTGAGCCTACGGGTGCCGTAGCCTTAGGATAGGGGAGCCCTAGCCTTAGCCTAAGCCTTGGGGCGCCCTAACTTAAACCTAGGGGTGCCCTAGCCTAAGCCTAGGGTTACCCTAGCCTAAGTCTAGGGGTGCCCTACCCTAAGCGTAGGGGTGCCCTATCCTTAGGCTAGGGGAGTCCTCGCCTTAGCCGAAGCCTAGGGGTGCCCTAGCCTAAAACTAGGGGTGCCCTAGCCTAAGCCTAGGGGTGCCCTAGCCCAAGCCTGGGAGTGACCTACCCTAAGCCTAGGGGTGCCCTAGCCTTAGTCTAGGGGTTCCCTAGCCTAAGCCTAGGTTAGCCCTAGACTTAGCCTAAGCCTAGGGGTGCCCTAGCCTAAGCCTAGGGTTGCCCTAACCTTAGGCTAGGGGAGCCCTAGCCTTAGCCAAAGCCTAGGTGTGACCCAGCCTAAGCCTAGGGGTGCCCTAGCCTACGTCTAGGGGTGCCCTAGCCTAAGCATAGGGGTGCCCTAACATAAGCCTAGGGGTTCCATACCTAAGCCTAGGGGTGCCCTAGCCTAAGCCTAGGGGTGCCCTAGCCTAAGCCTAGGGATGTCCTAGCCTTAGGCTAGGGAAGCCCTAGCATTCGCCTAAGCCTAGGGGTGCACTAGCCTAAGCCTAGGAGTGCCGTAGCCTAAGACTACGGGTGCCCTAGCCTAAGCCTAAGGGTGCCCTAACTTAAGCTTACAGGTGCCCTAGCCTTAGGCTAGGGGAGCCCTAGCCTTAGCCTAAGCCTAGGGGTGCCAAAGCCTAAGACTAGTGGTGTCCTAGCCTAAGCCGAGTGGTGCCCTAGTCAAAGCCTAAGTGTGCCCTAGCCTTCGACCAGGGGAGCCCAAGCCTTAGCCCAAGCCTAGGGGTGCCCTAGCCTAAGCCTAAGCCTAGGATTGCCCTATCCTAAGCTTAGGGGTGCCTTACCTGAGTCTAGGGGTGCCCTAGCCTGAGGCTAGGGGAGCCGAAGCCTTAGCCTAAGCCTACGGGAGCCCTAGCTTAAACCTAGGGGTGCCCTAGCCTAAGCCTAGGGGTGCCCTAGCCTAAACCTTAGCCTAGGCGTGCCCTAGCCTAAGCCCACAGGTACCCTAGCCTAAGCCTAGGAGTGCCTTCGCCTTAGGCTAGGGGATCCCTAGCCTTAGGCTAAGCCTAGGGGTGCCCGAGCTTAAGCCTAGGGGTGCCCTAGCCTAAGCCTAGGGGTGCCCAGCCTTCGACTAGAGGTGCCCTAGCCTTAGGCTAGGGGAGCCCTAGCCTTAGCCTAAGCCTAGGGGTGCCCTAGCCTAAGCCTAGGGGTGCTCTAGCCTTAGGCTAGGGGAGCCTAGCCTTAGCCTAAGCCTAGGGGTGCCCTAGCCTAAGCCTAGGGGTGCCCTAGCCTAAGCCTTCGGGTGCCCTAGCCTGAGGCTAGGGGAGCCCTAGCCTTATCCTAAGCCTAGGGGTGCCCTAGCCTAAGCCTAGGGGTGCCCTAACCTGAGCCTAGGGGTGCCCTAGCCTGAGCCTATGGGTGCCCTAGCCTGAGGCTAGGGGAGCCCTAACGTTAGTCTAGCCTAAAATTGCCCTAGCCTAAGTCTAGGGGTGCCATAGCCTGAGTCTAGTGGTGCACTAGCCTGAGGCAAGGGGAGCCGCAGCCATAGCCTAATCCTAGGGGAGACCTAGCCTAAGCCTAGGGGTGCCCTAGCCTAAGCCTAGGGGTGCCCTAGCCTTAGGCTAGGGGAGCCCTAACCTGAGCCTAGGGGTGCCCTAGCCTGAGGATAGGGGAGCCCTAGACGTAGCCTAAGCCTAGGATTGTCCTAGCCTAAGCTAACGGGTGCCCTAGACGGGTGCCCTTGCCTGAGGCTAGGGGAGCCGTTGCCTTAGCCTAAGTGTACAGGTGCCCTAGCCTAAGACTAGGGGTGCCCTAGCCTTAGTCTAGCGGTTCCCTAGCCTAAGCCTAGGGGTGCCTTAGCCTAAGCCTAGGTTAGCCCTAGCCTTAGCCTAAGCATAGGGGTGGCCTAGCCTAAGCCTAGGGGTGCCCTAGCCTAAGCCTAGGGGTGCTCTAGCCTTAGGCTAGGGGAGCCCTAGCCTTAGCCTAAGCCTAGGGGTGCCCTAGTCAAAGCCTAGGGGTGCCCTAGCCAAAGCCTAGGGGTGCCCTAGCCTTAGGCTTGTGGAGCCCTAACCTTAGCGTAAGCCTAGGGCTGCTCTAGCCTAAGCCTAGGAGTGCCCTAGCCTAAGCTTAGGGGTGCCCTAGCCTGAGTTTAGGGGTGCCCTAGCCTTAGGCTAGGGGTTCCCTAGCCTGAGCCTACGGGTGCCCTAGCCTGAGGCTAGGGGAGCCCTAGCATTAGTCTAGCCTAGGATTGCCCTAGCCTAAGCCTAGGGTGCCATGGCCTGAGTCTAGGAGTGCCCCAGCCTGACTATGGGAGCCGTAGCCTTAGCCTAAGCCTAGGCATGCCCCAGCCTAAGCCTAGGGGTGCCCTAGCCTAAGCCTAGGGGTTCCCTAGCCTTAGGCCAGGGAACCCTAGCCTTAGCCTAAGCCTAGGGGCGCCCTATCCTAAACCTAGGGGTGCCCTAGCCTAAGCTTAGGGGTGCCCTAGCCTTAGGCTAGGGGAGCCCTAGCCTTAGCCTAAACCTAGGGGTGCCCTATCTTTAGGCTAGCGGAGTCCTCGCCTTAGCCGAAGCCTAGGGGTGCCCTAGCCTAAGCCTAGGGGTGCCCTAGCCTAAGCCTAGGGGTGCCTAGCCTAAGCATAGGGGTGCCCTAACCTAAGCCTAGGGGTTCCATACCTAAGCCTAGGGGTCCCCTAGCCTAAGCCTAGGGGTGCCCTAGCCTAAGCCTAGGGGTGCCTTAGCCTTAGGCTAGGGAAGCCCTAGCCTTAGCCTAAGCCTATTGGTGCACTAGCCTAAGCCTAGGGGTGCCCTAGACTAAGCCTAAGGGTGCCCTAACCTAAGCCTAGGGGAGCCCTAGCCTTAGGCTAGGGGAGCCTTAGCCTTAGCCTAAGCCTAGGGGTGACCTAGCCTAAGCCTAGTGGTGTCCTAGCCTAAGCCTAGGGGTGCCCTAGCTTAAGCCTAGGGGTGCCCTAGCCTAAGCCTAGCGGTGCTCTAGTCTAAGCCTTATGGTGCCCTAGCCTTAGACTAGGGGAGCCCAAGCCTTAGCCTAATCCTAGGGGTGCCCTAGCCTAAGCCTAGGGGTGCCCTAGCCCAAGCCTATGGGTGCCCTAGCCTTAGGCTAAGGGAGCCCTAGCCTTAGCCTAAACCCAGGGGTGCCCTAGCCTTAGGCTAGGAGAGCCCTAGCCTTAGCCTAAACCCAGGGGTGCCCTAGCCAAAGCATAGGGGTGCCGAAGCCTAAGCCTAGGCGTGCCCTAGCCTAAGCGTAGGGGTGCCCTAGCCTAAGCCTAGGGCTGCACTAGCCTAAGGCTAGGGGTGCCCTAACCCTAGCCTAGCGCTGCCCTAGCCTAAACCTAGGAGTACCCTAGCCTAAGCTTAGGGGTGCCCTAGCCAAAGCCTAGTTGTGCCCTAGCATAACCCTAGAGGTGCCCTAGCCTTAGGCAAGGGGAGCCCTAACCTTAGCGTAATCCTAGGGGTGCCTTAGCCTAAGCCTTGGGGTGCCCTAGCCTAAGCCTAGGGGTGCCCTAGCCTAAGCCTAAGGGTGCCCTAGCCTAAACCTAAGCCTAGTGGTGCCCTAGCCTAAGCCTAGGGGTGCCCTAGCCTAAGCTTAGAGGTGCCCTAGCCTTAGGCTAAGGTAGCCCTAGCCTTAGCATAAGCCTCGGGGTGCCCTACCCTCAGCGTAGGGGTGCCCTAGCCTCAGCCTTGTGGTGCCCTAGCCTAAGCCTAGTGGTGTCCTAGCCTAAGCCTAGGGGTGCCCTAGCTTAAGCCTAGGAGTGCCCTAGCCTAAGCCTAGGGGTGCCCTAGCCTAACTCTAGGGGTGCCCTAGCCTAAGCCTATGGGTGCCCTAGCCTAAGCCTAGGAGTGCCCTAGCCTAAGCCTAGGGGTGCTTTAGCCTTAGGTTCGGGGAGCCCTAGCTATAGCCTAATCCTAGGGGATCCCTAGCCTTAGCCTATGGGTGCCCTAGCGCAAGCCTATGGGTGCCCTAGCCTTAGACTAGGGGAGCCCTAGACTTAGCCTAAGCCTAGGCCTGACCTAGCCTTAGCCTAAGGGTGCGCTAGCCTAAGCCAAGGGCTTCCCTAGCCTTAGCCTAGTAGTGCCCTAGCCTAAGCCTAGGGGTGCCCTAGGCTTAGGCTAGGGGAGACCTAGCCTTAGCCTAAACCTAGGGGTGCCCTAGCCAAAGCCTAGGGGTGCCCGAGCCTAAGCATAGGGGTGCCCTAACATAAGCCTAGGGGTTCCATACCTAAGCCTAGAGGTACCCTAGCCTTAGGCTAGGGGAGCCCTAGCCTTTTCCTAAGCCTAGGGGTGCCCTAGCCTAAGCCTCGGGGTGCCCTAGCCTGAGCGTAGGGGTGCCGTAGCCTTAGGCTAGGGGAGCCCTAGCCTTAGCCTAAGCCTAGGATTGCCCTAGCCTAAGCTTAGTGGTGCCCTAGCCTGAGCCTACGGGTGCCGTAGCCTTAGGATAGGGGAGCCCTAGCCTTAGCCTAAGCCTTGGGGCGCCCTAGCTTAAACCTAGGGGTGCCCTAGCCTAAGCCTAGGGTTACCCTAGCCTAAGTCTAGGGGTGCCCTACCCTAAGCGTAGGGGTGCCCTATCCTTAGGCTAGGGGAGTCCTCGCCTTAGCCGAAGCCTAGGGGTGCCCTAGCCTAAAACTAGGGGTGCCCTAGCCTAAGCCTAGGGGTGCCCTAGCCCAAGCCTGGGAGTGACCTACCCTAAGCCTAGGGGTGCCCTAGCCTTAGTCTAGGGGTTCCCTAGCCTAAGCCTAGGTTAGCCCTAGCCTTAGCCTAAGCCTAGGGGTGCCCTAGCCTAAGCCTAGGGTTGCCCTAACCTTAGGCTAGGGGAGCCCTAGCCTTAGCCAAAGCCTAGGTGTGACCCAGCCTAAGCCTAGGGGTGCCCTAGCCTACGTCTAGGGGTGCCCTAGCCTAAGCATAGGGGTGCCCTAACATAAGCCTAGGGGTTCCATACCTAAGCCTAGGGGTGCCCTAGCCTAAGCCTAGGGGTGCCCTAGCCTAAGCCTAGGGATGTCCTAGCCTTAGGCTAGGGAAGCCCTAGCATTCGCCTAAGCCTAGGGGTGCACTAGCCTAAGCCTAGGAGTGCCGTAGCCTAAGAGTACGGGTGCCCTAGCCTAAGCCTAAGGGTGCCCTAACTTAAGCTTACAGGTGCCGTAGCCTTAGGCTAGGGGAGCCCTAGCCTTAGCCTAAGCCTAGGGGTGCCAAAGCCTAAGACTAGTGGTGTCCTAGCCTAAGCCGAGGGGTGCCCTAGTCAAAGCCTAAGTGTGCCCTAGCCTTCGATCAGGGGAGCCCAAGCCTTAGCCCAAACCTAGGGGTGCCCTAGCCTAAGCCTAAGCCTAGGATTGCCCTATCCTAAGCTTAGGGGTGCCTTACCTGAGTCTAGGGGTGCCCTAGCCTGAGGCTAGGGGAGCCGAAGCCTTAGCCTAAGCCTACGGGAGCCCTAGCTTAAACCTAGGGGTGCCCTAGCCTAAGCCTAGGGGTGCCCTAGCCAAAGCCTAGAGGAACCCTAGCCTTAGGCTAGGGGAGCCCTAGCTTTTTCCTAAGCCTAGGGGTGCCCTAGCCTAAGCCTCTGGGTGCCCTAGCCTGAGCCTAGGGGTGCCGTAGCCTTAGGCTAGGGGAGCCCTAGCCTTAGCCTAAGCCTAGGATTTCCCTAGCCTAAGCTTAGGGGTGCCCTAGCCTGAGTCTAGGGGTGCCCTAGCCTGAGACTAGGGGAGCCGTTGCCTTAGCCTAAGTCTAGGGGTGCCCTAGCCTAAGACTAGGGGTACCCTAGCCTAAGCCTAGGGGTGCACTAGCCTAAGCCTAGTGGTGTCCAAGCCTAAGCCTAGGGGTGCCCTAGCCTAAGTCTAGGGGTGCCCTAGCCTAAGCCTACGGGGGCCCTAGCCTTAGGCTAAGGGAGCCCTAGCCTTAGCCTAAGCCTAGGGGTGCCCTAGCCAAAGCCTAGGGGTGCCCTAACCTAAGCCTAGAGATGCCCTAGACTTAGGCTAGGCGAGCCCTAACCTTAGCATAAGCCTAGGGGTGCCTTAGCCTAAGCCTTGGGGTGTCCTAGCCTAAGCCTAGGGGTGCCCTAGCCTAAACCTTAGCCTAGGCGTGCCCTAGCCTAAGCCCACAGGTACCCTAGCCTAAGCCTAGGAGTGCCTTCGCCTTAGGCTAGGGGATCCCTAGCCTTAGGCTAAGCCTAGGGGTGCCCGAGCTTAAGCCTAGGGGTGCCCTAGCCTAAGCCTAGGGGTGCCCTTGCCTAAGCCTAGGGGGGCCCTAGCCTAAGCCTAAGGGTGCCCTAACCTAAGCCTCGGGGTGCCCTAGCCTTAGACTAGGGGAGCCCAAGCCTTAGCCTAAGCCTTGGGGTGCCCTAGCCTAAGCCTAGGCGTGCCCTAGCCTTAGACTAGGGGAGCCTAATCCTTAGCCTAAGCCTAGGGGTGCCCTAGCCTAAGCCTAGGGCTGCCCTAGCCTAAGCCTAGGAGTGCCCTAGCCTGAGCCTAGGGGTGCCCTAGCCTTAGGCTAGGGGAGTCCTAGCCTTAGCCTAAACCTAGGGGTGCCCTAGCCAAAGCCTAGGGGTGCATTATCCTAAGTCTAGGGGTTCCCTAGCCTTAGGCTAAGGGAGCCGTAGCCTTAGCCTAAGCCTAGGGGTGCCCTAGCCTAAGCTTAGGGGTGCCCTAGGTTAAGCTTAGGGCTGCCCCAGCCTAAGCCAAGGGGTGCCCTAGCCAAAGCCTAGGGGTGCCCTAGCCTAAGCCTAGAGGTGCCCTAGCCTTAGGCTTGGGGAGCCCTAACCTTAGCGTAAGCCTAGGGGTGCCCTAGCCTAAGCCTAGAGGTGCCGAAGCCTTAGGCTAGGGGAGCCCTAGCCTTAGCCTAAGCCTAGGGGTGCCCTAGCCTCAGCCTTGGGGTGCCCTAGCATAAGCCTAGGGGTGCCCTAGACTAAGCCTAGTGGTGCCTTAGCCTAAGCTTAGGGGTGTCCTAGCCTTAGCCTAAGCCTAGGGGTGCCCTAGCCTAAGCCTAGGGGTGCCCTAGCCTAAGCCTATGGGTGCCCTAGCCTTAGGCTAGGAGTACCCTAGCCTTAGGCTAGGGGATCCCTACCCTTAGCCTAAGCTAGGGGTGCCCTAGCTTAAGCCTAGGGGTGCTCTAGCCTAAGCCTATGGCTGCCCTCGCCAAAGCCTAGGGGTGACCTAGCCTAAGCTTAGAAGTTCCCTATCCTAAGCCTAGGGGTGCCCTAGCCAAAGCCTAGGGGTGCCCTAGCCTAAGCCTAGGGGTGCCCTAGCCTTAGGCTATGGGAGCCCTAGCTTTAGCCTAAGCCTACGGGTGCCCTAGCTTAAGCCTAGGGGTGCCCTAGCCTAAGCCTAGGGGTGCCCTAGCCTAAGCCTAGGGGTGCCCTAGCCTAAGCCTAGGGGTGCCTTTGCCTAAGCCTACTGTTGCCTTTGCCTAAGCCTAGGGGTGCCCTACCCTAAGCCTAAGGGTGCCCTAGCCATAGGCTAGGGGAGCCCTTTCCTTAGCCTAAGCCTAGGGGTGCCCAAGCCTAAGCCTAGGGGTGCCCTACCTAAGCCTAGGGGTGCCCTACCCTAAGCCTAAGGGTGCCCTAGCCATAGGCTAGGGGAGCCCTTTCCTTAGCCTAAGCCTAGGGGTGCCCAAGCCTAAGCCTAGGGGTGCCCTAGCCTAAGCCTAGGGGTGCCCAGCCTTCGACTAGAGGTGCCCTAGCCTTAGGCTAGGGGAGCCCTAGCCTTAGCCTAAGCCTAGGGGTGCCCTAGCCTAAGCCTAGGGGTGCTCTAGCCTTAGGCTAGGGGAGCCTAGCCTTAGCCTAAGCCTAGGGGTGCCCTAGCCTAAGCCTAGGGGTGCCCTAGCCTAAGCCTTCGGGTGCCCTAGCCTGAGGCTAGGGGAGCCCTAGCCTTATCCTAAGCCTAGGGGTGCCCTAGCCTAAGCCTAGGGGTGCCCTAACCTGAGCCTAGGAGTGCCTTAGCCTAAGCCCACGGGTGCCCTAGCCTAAGCCCACGGGTGCCCTCCCCTAAGCCTAGGGTGCCCTAGCCTTAGGCTAGGGGATCCCTAGCCTTAGCCTAAGCCTAGGGGTGCCCTAGCTTCAGCTTAGGCGTGTCCTAGCCACAGCCTTGCGGTGCCCTAGCCTAAGCCTAGGGGTGCCCTAGCCTAAGCCTACGGGTGCCCTAGCCTAAGCCTAGGAGTGCCCTAGCCTAAGCCTAGGGGTGCCTTAGCCTTAGGATCGGGGAGCCCTAGCTTTAGCCTAATCCTAGGGGTGCCCTAGCGTAATCCTAGGGGTGCCCTAGCGCAAACCTATGGATGCCCTAGCCTTAGACTAGGGGAGCCCTAGGCTTAGCCGAAGCCAAGGGCTGATCTAGCCTAAGCCTAGGGGTCGTTAACCTAAGCCTAGGGCTGCCCTAGCCTAAGCCTAGGAGTGCCCTAGCCTAAGCCTAGGGGTGCCCTAGCCTAAGTCTAGGGGTGCCCTAGCCTACGTCTAGGGGTGCCCTAGCCTAAGCATAGGGGTGCCCTAACATAAGCCTAGGGGTTCCATACCTAAGCCTAGAGGTACCCTAGCCTTAGGCTAGGGGAGACCTAGCCTTAGCCTAAACCTAGGGTTGCCCTAGCCAAAGCCTAGGGGTGCCTTATCCTAAGCCTAGGGGTGCCCTAGCCTTAGGCTAAGGGAGCCCTAGCCTTAACCTAAGGCTAGGGGTGCCCTAGCCTAAGCCTAAGGGTGCCCTAGCCTAAGCGTAGGGCTGCCCTAGCCTAAGCCTAGGGGTGCCCTAGCCTAAGCCTAGGGGTGCCCTAGCCTAAGCCTAGGGGTGCCCTAGCCTAAGTCTAGGGGTGCCCTAGCCTACGTCTAGGGGTGCCCTAGCCTAAGCATAGGGGTGCCCTAACATAAGCCTAGGGGTTCCATACCTAAGCCTAGAGGTACCCTAGCCTTAGGCTAGAGGAGCCCTAGCCTTAGCCTAATCCTAGGGGTGCCCTAGCCTAAGCCTAGGGGTGCCCTAGCCTAAGTCTAGGGGTGCCTAGCCTAAGCCTAGGGTTGCCCTAAGCTTAGGCTAGAGGAGCCCTAGCTTTAGCCTAAGCCTAGGTGTGACCCAGCCTAAGCCTAGGGGTGCCCTAGCCTACGTCTATGGTGCCCTAGCCTAAGCATAGGGGTGCCCTAACATAAGCCTAGGGGTTCCATACCTAAGCCTAGGGGTGCCCTAGCCTAAGCCTAGGGGTGCCCTAGCCTAAGCCTAGGGATGTCCTAGCGTTAGGCTAGGGAGGCCCTAGCCTTAGCCTAAGCCTAAGGGTGCACCAGCCTAAGCCTAGGAGTGCCCTAGACTAAGCATAAGGGTGCCCTAACTTAAGCTTAGGGGTGCCCTAGCCTTAGGCTAGGGGAGCCCTAGCCTTAGCCTAAGCCTAGGGGTGCCCTAGCCAAAGCCTAGTGGTGTCCAAGCCTAAGCCTAGGGGTGCCTTAGTCAAAGCCTAAGGGTGCCTTAGCCAAAGACCAGGGGAGCCCAAGCTTTAGCCTAAGCCTAGGGGTGCCCTAGCTTAAGCCTAAGCCTAGGGGGGCCCTAGCTTAAGCCTATGGGTGCCCTAGCCTAAGCCTAGGGGTGCCCTAGTCAAAGCCTAAGGGTGCCCTAGCCTTAGACCATGGGAGCCCAAAATTTAGCCTAAGCCTAGGGGTGCCCTAGCCTAAGCCTAGGGGTGCCCTAACCTAAGTTTAGGGGTGCCCTAGTCTAAGCCTACGGGGGCCCTGGCCTAAGCCTAGGAGTGCCCTAGCCTTAGACTAGGGGAGCCCAAGCCTTAGCCTAAGCCTAGGGCTAACCTAGCCTAAGCCTAGGGGTGCCCTAGCCTAAACCTCGGGCTGCCTTGCCTAAGCCTAGGAGTGCCCTAGCCTAAGCCTAGGGGTGCCCTAGCCTTAGGGTAGGAGAGCCCTAGCCTTAGCCTAAACCTAGGGGTGCCCTAGCCAAAGCCTAGGGGTGCATTATCCTAAGCCTAGGGGTGCCCTAGCCTTAGGCTAAGGGAGCCGTAGCCTTAGCCTAAGCCTAGGGGTGCCCTAGCCTAAGCTTTGGGGTGCCCTAGACTAAGCGTAGGGCTGCCCTAGCCTAAGCCTAGGGGTGCCCTAGCCTAAGCCTAGGGCTTCCCTAGCCTAAGCCTAGTAGTGTCCTAGCCTAAGCCTAGGGGTGCCCTAGCCTACGTCTAGGGGTGCCCTAGCCTAAGCATAGGGGTGCCCTAACATAAGCCTAGGGGTTCCATACCTAAGCCTAGAGGTACCCTAGCCTTAGGCTAGGGGAGCCCTAGCCTTTTCCTAAGCCTAGGGGTGCCCTAGTCTAAGCCTCGGGGTGCCCTAGCCTGAGCCTAGGGGTGCCGTAACCTTAGGCTAGGGGAGCCCTAGCCTTAGCCTAAGCCTAGGATTGCCCTAGCCTAAGCTTAGGGGTGCCCTAGCCTGAGTCTAGGGGTGCCATAGCCTGAGGCTAGGGGAGCCGTAGCCTTAGCCGAAGCCTACGGGAGCCCTAGCTTAAACCTAGGGGTGCCCTAGCCTAAGCCAAGGGGTGCCCTAGCCTAAGCCTAGAGGTACCCTAGCCTTAGGCTAGGGGAGCCCTAGCCTTTTCCTAAGCCTAGGGGTGCCCTAGCCTAAGCCTCGGGGTGCCCTAGCCTGAGCCTAGGGGTGCCTTAGCCTTAGGCTAGGGGAGCCCTAGCCTTAGCCTAAGCCTAGGATTGCCCTAGCCTAAGTTTAGGGGTGCCCTAGCCTGAGTCTAGGGGTGCCCTAGCCTGAGGCTAGGGGAGCCATTGCCTTAGCCTAAGTCTAGGGGTGCCCTAGCCTAAGACTTGGGGTACCCTAGCCTAAGCCTAGGGGTGACCTAGCCTTAGGCTAGGAGTTCCCTAGCCTAAGCCTAGGCGTGCCCGAGCCTAAGCCTAGGGGTGCCCTAGCCTTAGTCTAGGGGAGTCCTAGCCTTAACCTAAGCCTAGGCGTGCCCTATCCTGAGCCTAGGGGTGCCCTAGCCTAAGACTACGGGTGCCGTAGCCTTAGGCTAGGGTTGCCCTAGCCTTAGCCTAAGCCTAGGGGTGCCCTAGCCTAAGCCTAGGGGTGCCCTAGCCTAAGCCTAGGGGTGCCCTAGCCTAAGCCTAGGGGTGCCCTAGCCTAAGCCTAGGGGTGCCCTAGCCTAAGCCTAGGGGTGCCCTAGCCTTAGGCCAGGGGAGCCCTAGCCTTAGCCTAAGCCTTGGGGCGCCCTAGCCTAAACCTAGAGGTGCCCTAGCCTACGTTTTGGGGTGCCCTAGCCTTTGGCTAGGGGAGCCCTAGCCTTAGCCTAAGCCAAGGTGTGCCCTATCCTTAGGCTAGGGGAGTCCTCGCCTTAGCCGAAGCCTAGGGGTGCCCTAGCCTATACCTAGGGGTGCCCTAGCCTAAGCCTAGGGGTGCCCTAGCCCAAGCCTAGGGATGCCCTAGTGTTAGGCTAGAGGAGCCCTAGCCTTAGCCTAAGCCTAGGGGTGCCCTAGCCTACGTCTAGGGGTGCCCTAGCCTAAGCATAGGGGTGCCCTAACATAAGCCTAGGGGTTCCATACCTAAGCCTAGAGGTACCCTAGCCTTAGGCTAGGGGAGACCTAGCCTTAGCCTAAACCTAGGGTTGCCCTAGCCAAAGCCTAGGGGTGCCTTATCCTAAGCCTAGGGGTGCCCTAGCCTTAGGCTAAGGGAGCCCTAGCCTTAACCTAAGGCTAGGGGTGCCCTAGCCTAAGCCTAAGGGTGCCCTAGCCTAAGCGTAGGGCTGCCCTAGCCTAAGCCTAGGGGTGCCCTAGCCTAAGCCTAGGGGTGCCCTAGCCTAAGCCTAGGGGTGCCCTAGCCTAAGTCTAGGGGTGCCCTAGCCTACGTCTAGGGGTGCCCTAGCCTAAGCATAGGGGTGCCCTAACATAAGCCTAGGGGTTCCATACCTAAGCCTAGAGGTACCCTAGCCTTAGGCTAGAGGAGCCCTAGCCTTAGCCTAATCCTAGGGGTGCCCTAGCCTAAGCCTAGGGGTGCCCTAGCCTAAGTCTAGGGGTGCCTAGCCTAAGCCTAGGGTTGCCCTAAGCTTAGGCTAGAGGAGCCCTAGCTTTAGCCTAAGCCTAGGTGTGACCCAGCCTAAGCCTAGGGGTGCCCTAGCCTACGTCTATGGTGCCCTAGCCTAAGCATAGGGGTGCCCTAACATAAGCCTAGGGGTTCCATACCTAAGCCTAGGGGTGCCCTAGCCTAAGCCTAGGGGTGCCCTAGCCTAAGCCTAGGGATGTCCTAGCGTTAGGCTAGGGAGGCCCTAGCCTTAGCCTAAGCCTAAGGGTGCACCAGCCTAAGCCTAGGAGTGCCCTAGACTAAGCCTAAGGGTGCCCTAACTTAAGCTTAGGGGTGCCCTAGCCTTAGGCTAGGGGAGCCCTAGCCTTAGCCTAAGCCTAGGGGTGCCCTAGCCAAAGCCTAGTGGTGTCCAAGCCTAAGCCTAGGGGTGCCTTAGTCAAAGCCTAAGGGTGCCTTAGCCAAAGACCAGGGGAGCCCAAGCTTTAGCCTAAGCCTAGGGGTGCCCTAGCTTAAGCCTAAGCCTAGGGGGGCCCTAGCTTAAGCCTATGGGTGCCCTAGCCTAAGCCTAGGGGTGCCCTAGTCAAAGCCTAAGGGTGCCCTAGCCTTAGACCATGGGAGCCCAAAATTTAGCCTAAGCCTAGGGGTGCCCTAGCCTAAGCCTAGGGGTGCCCTAACCTAAGTTTAGGGGTGCCCTAGTCTAAGCCTACGGGGGCCCTGGCCTAAGCCTAGGAGTGCCCTAGCCTTAGACTAGGGGAGCCCAAGCCTTAGCCTAAGCCTAGGGCTAACCTAGCCTAAGCCTAGGGGTGCCCTAGCCTAAACCTCGGGCTGCCTTGCCTAAGCCTAGGAGTGCCCTAGCCTAAGCCTAGGGGTGCCCTAGCCTTAGGGTAGGAGAGCCCTAGCCTTAGCCTAAACCTAGGGGTGCCCTAGCCAAAGCCTAGGGGTGCATTATCCTAAGCCTAGGGGTGCCCTAGCCTTAGGCTAAGGGAGCCGTAGCCTTAGCCTAAGCCTAGGGGTGCCCTAGCCTAAGCTTAGGGGTGCCCTAGACTAAGCGTAGGGCTGCCCTAGCCTAAGCCTAGGGGTGCCCTAGCCTAAGCCTAGGGCTTCCCTAGCCTAAGCCTAGGAGTGTCCTAGCCTAAGCCTAGGGGTGCCCTAGCCTACGTCTAGGGGTGCCCTAGCCTAAGCATAGGGGTGCCCTAACATAAGCCTAGGGGTTCCATACCTAAGCCTAGAGGTACCCTAGCCTTAGGCTAGGGGAGCCCTAGCCTTTTCCTAAGCCTAGGGGTGCCCTAGTCTAAGCCTCGGGGTGCCCTAGCCTGAGCCTAGGGGTGCCGTAACCTTAGGCTAGGGGAGCCCTAGCCTTAGCCTAAGCCTAGGATTGCCCTAGCCTAAGCTTAGGGGTGCCCTAGCCTGAGTCTAGGGGTGCCATAGCCTGAGGCTAGGGGAGCCGTAGCCTTAGCCGAAGCCTACGGGAGCCCTAGCTTAAACCTAGGGGTGCCCTAGCCTAAGCCAAGGGGTGCCCTAGCCTAAGCCTAGAGGTACCCTAGCCTTAGGCTAGGGGAGCCCTAGCCTTTTCCTAAGCCTAGGGGTGCCCTAGCCTAAGCCTCGGGGTGCCCTAGCCTGAGCCTAGGGGTGCCTTAGCCTTAGGCTAGGGGAGCCCTAGCCTTAGCCTAAGCCTAGGATTGCCCTAGCCTAAGTTTAGGGGTGCCCTAGCCTGAGTCTAGGGGTGCCCTAGCCTGAGGCTAGGGGAGCCATTGCCTTAGCCTAAGTCTAGGGGTGCCCTAGCCTAAGACTTGGGGTACCCTAGCCTAAGCCTAGGGGTGACCTAGCCTTAGGCTAGGAGTTCCCTAGCCTAAGCCTAGGCGTGCCCGAGCCTAAGCCTAGGGGTGCCCTAGCCTTAGTCTAGGGGAGTCCTAGCCTTAACCTAAGCCTAGGCGTGCCCTATCCTGAGCCTAGGGGTGCCCTAGCCTAAGACTACGGGTGCCGTAGCCTTAGGCTAGGGTTGCCCTAGCCTTAGCCTAAGCCTAGGGGTGCCCTAGCCTAAGCCTAGGGGTGCCCTAGCCTAAGCCTAGGGGTGCCCTAGCCTAAGCCTAGGGGTGCCCTAGCCTAAGCCTAGGGGTGCCCTAGCCTTAGGCCAGGGGAGCCCTAGCCTTAGCCTAAGCCTTGGGGCGCCCTAGCCTAAACCTAGAGGTGCCCTAGCCTACGTTTTGGGGTGCCCTAGCCTTTGGCTAGGGGAGCCCTAGCCTTAGCCTAAGCCAAGGTGTGCCCTATCCTTAGGCTAGGGGAGTCCTCGCCTTAGCCGAAGCCTAGGGGTGCCCTAGCCTATACCTAGGGGTGCCCTAGCCTAAGCCTAGGGGTGCCCTAGCCCAAGCCTAGGGATGCCCTAGTGTTAGGCTAGAGGAGCCCTAGCCTTAGCCTAAGCCTAGGGGTGCCCTAGCCTAAGCCTAGGGGTGCCCTAGCCTAAGTCTAGGGGTGCCTAGCCTAAGCCTAGGTTTGCCCTAACCTTAGGCTAGAGGAGCCCTAGCCTTAGCCTAAGCCTAGGTGTGACCCAGCCTAAGCCTAGGGGTGCCATAGCCTACGTCTATGGTGCCCTAGCCTAAGCATAGGGGTGCCCTAGCCTAAGCCTAGGGATTTCCTAGCCTTAGGCTTGGGAAGCCCTAGCCTTCACCTAAGCCTAGGGGTGCACTAGCCTAAGCCTAGGAGTGCCCTAGCCTAAGACTACGGGTGCCCTAGCCTAAGCCTAAGGGTGCCCTAACTTAAGCTTACAGGTGCCCTAGCCTTAGGCTAGGGGAGCCCTAGCCTTAGCCTAAGCCTAGGGGTGCCAAAGCCTAAGCCTTGTGGTGTCCTAGCCTAAGCCGAGGGGTGCCCTAGTCAAAGCCTAAGTGTGCCCTAGCCTTCGACCAGGGGAGCCCAAGCCTTAGCCTAAGCCTAGGGGTGCCCTAGCCTAAGCCTAAGCCTAGTGGTGCCCTAGCTGAAGCGTAGGGGTGCCCTAGCCTAAGCCTAGCGGTGCCCTAGTCAAAGCCTAAGGGTGCCCTAGCCTTAGACCAGGGGAGCCCAAGCCTTAGCCTAAGCCTAGGGGTGCCCTAGCCTAAGCCTAGGGGTGCCCTAGCCTAAGTATAGGGGTGCCCTAGCCTAAGCCTACGGGGGCCCTAGCCTAAGCCTAGGAGTGCCCTAGCCTTAGGCTAAGGGAGCCATAGCCTTAGCCTAAAGCTAGGGGTGCCCTAGACAAAGCCAATGGGTGCCCTTGCCTAAGCCTAGAGATGCCCTAGATTAGGCTAGGGGAGCCCTAACCTTAGCATAAGCCTAGGGGTGCCTTAGCCTAAGCCTTGGGGTGCCCTAGCCTAAGCCTAGGGGTGCCCTAGCCTAAGCCTAGGGGTGCCCTAGCCTAAGCCTAGGGGTGCCATAGCCTAAACCTAAGCCTAGGGGTGCCCTAGCCTAAGCCCACGGGTGCCCTAGCCTAAGCCCACGGGTGCCCTCCCCTAAGCTTAGGAGTGCCCTAGCCTTAGGCTAAGGGAGGCCTAGCCTTAGCCTATGCATAGGGGTGCCCTAGCCTAAGCCTAGGGGTGCCCTAGCCTTAGCCGAGGGGAGCCCTAGCCATGTCCTAAGCCTAGGGTGCCCTAGCCTTAGGCTAGGGGATCCCTAGCCTTAGCCTAAGCCTAGGGGTGCCCTAGCTTCAGCTTAGGCGTGTCCTAGCCACAGCCTTGCGGTGCCCTAGCCTAAGCCTACGGGTGCCCTAGCCTAAGCCTAGGAGTGCCCTAGCCTAAGCCTAGGGGTGCCTTAGCCTTAGGATCGGGGAGCCCTAGCCTTAGCCTAATCCTAGGGGTGCCCTAGCCTAATCCTATGGGTGCCCTAGCGCAAGCCTATTGATGCCCTAGCCTTATACTAGGGGAGCCCTAGGCTTAGCCTAAGCCTAGGGCTGATCTAGCCTAAGCCTAGGGGTCGTTAACCTAAGCCTAGGGCTGCCCTAGCCTAAGCCTAGGAGTGCCCTAGCCTAAGCCTAGGGGTGCCCTAGCCTTAGTCTAGGGGAGTCCTAGCCTTAACCTAAGCCTAGGCGTGCCCTATCCTGAGCCTAGGGTTGCCCTAGCCTGAGCCTACGGGTGCCGTAGCCTTAGGCTAGGGTTGCCCTAGCCTTAGCCTAAGCCTAGGGGTGCCCTAGCCTAAGCCTAGGGGTGCCCTAGCCTAAGCCTAGGGGTGCCCTAGCCTAAGCCTAGGGGTGCCCTAGCCTAAGCCTAGGGGTGCCCTAGCTAAGCCTAGGGGTGCCCTAGCCTTAGGCCAGGGGAGCCCTAGCCTTAGCCTAAGCCTTGGGGCGCCCTAGCCTAAACCTAGAGGTGCCCTAGCCTAAGTTTTGGGGTGCCCTAGCCTTTGGCTAGGGGAGCCCTAGCCTTAGCCTAAGCCAAGGGGTGCCCTATCCTTAGGCTCGGGGAGTCCTCGCCTTAGCCGAAGCCTAGGGGTGCCCTAGCCTATACCTAGGGGTGCCCTAGCCTAAGCCTAGGGGTGCCCTAGCCCAACCTAGGGATGCCCTAGCGTTAGGCTAGAGGAGCCCTAGCCTTAGCCTAATCCTAGGGGTGCCCTAGCCTAAGCCTAGGGGTGCCTTAGCCTAAGTCTAGGGGTGCCTAGCCTAAGCCTAGGTTTGCCCTAACCTTAGGCTAGAGGAGCCCTAGCCTTAGCCTAAGCCTAGGTGTGACCCAGCCTAAGCCTAGGGGTGCCCTAGCCTACGTCTATGGTGCCCTAGCCTAAGCATAGGGGTGCCCTAACATAAGCCTAGGGGTTCCATACCTAAGCCTAGGGGTGCCCTAGCCTAAGCCTAGGGGTGCCCTAGCCTAAGCCTAGGGATGTCCTAGCGTTAGGCTAGGGAGGCCCTAGCCTTAGCCTAAGCCTAAGGGTGCACCAGCCTAAGCCTAGGAGTGCCCTAGCCTAAGCCTAAGGGTGCCCTAACTTAAGCTTAGGGGTGCCCTAGCCTTAGGCTAGGGGAGCCCTAGCCTTAGCCTAAGCCTAGGGGTGCCCTAGCCAAAGCCTAGTGGTGTCCAAGCCTAAGCCTAGGGGTGCCCTAGTCAAAGCCTAAGGGTGCCCTAGCCAAAGACCAGGGGAGCCCAAGCTTTAGCCTAAGCCTAGGGGTGCCCTAGCTTAAGCCTAAGCCTAGGTGGGCCCTAGCTTAAGCCTATGGGTGCCCTAGCCTAAGCCTAGGGGTGCCCTAGTCAAAGCCTAAGGGTGCCCTAGCCTTAGACCATGGGAGCCCAAAATTTAGCCTAAGCCTAGGGGTGCCCTAGCCTAAGCCTAGGGGTGCCCTAGCCTAAGTCTAGGGGTGCCCTAGTCTAAGCCTACGGGGGCCCTAGCCTAAGCCTAGGAGTGCCCTAGCCTTAGACTAGGGGAGCCCAAGCCTTAGCCTAATCCTAGGGCTAACCTAGCCTAAGCCTAGGGGTGCCTTAGCCTAAACCTCGGGCTGCCTTGCCTAAGACTAGGGGTGCCCTAGCCTTAGGGTAGGAGAGCCCTAGCCTTAGCCTAAACCTAGGGGTGCCCTAGCCAAAGCCTAGGGGTGCATTATCCTAAGCCTAGGGGTGCCCTAGCCTTAGGCTAAGGGAGCCGTAGACTTAGCCTAAGCCTAGGGGTGCCCTAGCCTAAGCTTAGGGGTGCCCTAGACTAAGCATAGGGCTGCCCTAGCCTAAGCCTAGGGGTGCCCTAGCCTAAGCCTAGGGCTTCCCTAGCCTAAGCCTAGGAGTACCCTAGCCTAAGCCTAGGGGTGCCCTAGCCTAAGCCTAGGGGTGCCCTAGCCTACGTCTAGGGGTGCCCTAGCCTAAGCATAGGGGTGCCCTAACATAAGCCTAGGTGTTCCATACCTAAGCCTAGAGGTACCCTAGCCTTAGGCTAGGGGAGCCCTAGCCTTTTCCTAAGCCTAGGGGTGCCCTAGCCTAAGCCTCGGGGTGCCCTAGCCTGAGCCTAGGGGTGCCGTAACCTTAGGCTAGGGGAGCCCTAGCCTTAGCCTAAGCCTAGGATTGCCCTAGCCTAAGCTTAGGGGTGCCCTAGCCTGAGTCTAGGGGTGCCATAGCCTGAGGCTAGGGGAGCCGTAGCCTTAGCCTAATCCTACGGGAGGCCTAGCTTAAACCTAGGGGTGCGCTAGCCTAAGCCAAGGGGTGCCCTAGCCTAAGCCTAGAGGTACCCTAGCCTTAGGCTAGGGGAGACCTAGCCTTTTCCTAAGCCTAGGGGTGCCCTAGCCTAAGCCTCGGGGTGCCCTAGCCTGAGCCTAGGGGTGCCTTAGCCTTAGGCTAGGGGTGCCCTAGCCTTAGCCTAAGCCTGGGATTGCCCTAGCCTAAGCTTAGGGGTGCCCTAGCCTGAGTCTAGGGGTGCCCTAGCCTGAGGCTAGGGGAGCCGTTGCCTTAGCCTAAGTCTAGGGGTGCCCTAGCCTAAGACTAGGGGTACCCTATCCTAAGCCTAGGGGTGACCTAGCCTTAGGCTAGGAGTTCCCTAGCCTAAGCCTAGGGGTGCCCAAGCCTAAGCCTAGGGGTGCCCTAGCCTTAGTCTAGGGGAGTCCTAGCCTTAACCTAAGCCTAGGCGTGCCCTATCCTGAGCCTAGGGGTGCCCTAGCCTGAGCCTACGGGTGCCGTAGCCTTAGGCTAGGGTTGCCCAAGCCTTAGCCTAGGCCTAGGGGTGCCCTAGCCTAAGCCTAGGGGTGCCTAGCCTAAGCCTAGGGGTGCCCTAGCCTAAGCCTAGGGGTGCCCTAGCCTAAGCCTAGGGGTGCCCTAGCCTAAGCCTAGGGGTGCCCTAGCCTTAGGCCAGGGGAGCCCTAGCCTTAGCCTAAGCCTTGGGGCGCCCTAGCCTAAACCTAGAGGTGCCCTAGCCTAAGTTTTGGGGTGCCCTAGCCTTTGGCTAGGGGAGCCCTAGCCTTAGCCTGAGCCAAGGTGTGCCCTATCCTTAGGCTAGGGGAGTCCTCGCCTTAGCCGAAGCCTAGGGGTGCCCTAGCCTATACCTAGGGGTGCCCTAGCCTAAGCCTAGGGGTGCCCTAGCCCAAGCCTAGGGATGCCCTAGTGTTACGCTAGAGGAGCCCTAGCCTTAGCCTAAGCCTAGGGGTGCCCTAGCCTAAGACTAGGGGTGCCCTAGCCTAAGTCTAGGGGTGCCTAGCCTAAGCCTAGGGTTGCCCTAACCTTAGGCTAGAGGAGCCCTAGCCTTAGCCTAAGCCTAGGTGTGACACAGCCTAAGCCTAGGGGTGCCCTAGCCTACGTCTATGGTGCCCTAGCCTAAGCATAGGGGTGCCCTAACATAAGCCTAGGGGTTCCATACCTAAGCCTAGGGGTGCCCTAGCCTAAGCCTAGGGGTGCCCTAGCCTAAGCCTAGTGATGTCCTAGCCTTAGGCTAGGGAGGCCCTAGCCTTAGCCTAATCCTAAGGGTGCACCAGCCTAAGCCTAGGAGTGCCCTAGCCTAAGCCTAAGGGTGCCCTAACTTAAGCTTAGGGGTGGCCTAGCCTTAGGCTAGGGGAGCCCTAGCCTTAGCCTAAGCCTAGGGGTGCCCTAGCCAAAGCCTAGTGGTGTCCAAGCCTAAGCCTAGGGGTGCCCTAGTCAAAGCCTAAGGGTGCCCTAGCCAAAGACCAGGGGAGCCCAAGCTTTAGCCTAAGCCTAGGGGTGCCCTAGCTTAAGCCTAAGCCTAGGGGGGCCCTAGCTTAAGCCTATGGGTGCCCTAGCCTAAGCCTAGGGGTGCCCTAGTCAAAGCCTAAGGGTGCCCTAGCCTTAGACCAGGGGAGCCCATAATTTAGCCTAAGCCTAGGGGTGCCCTAGCCTAAGTCTAGGGGTGCCCTAGTCTAAGCCTACGGGGGCCATAGCCTAAGCCTAGGAGTGCCCTAGCCTTAGGCTAGGGGATCCCTACCCTTAGCCTAAGCTAGGGGTGCCCTAGCTTAAGCCTAGGGGTGCTCTAGCCTAAGCCTAGTGCTGCCCTAGCCAAAGCCCAGCGGTGACCAACCTAAGCTTAGAAGTTCCCTATCCTAAGCCTAGGGGTGCCCGAGCCAAAGCCTAGGGGTGCCCTAGCCTAAGCCTAGGGGTGCCCTAGCCTTAGGCTATGGGAGCCCTAGCCTTAGCCTAAGCCTACGGGTGCCCTAGCTTAAGCCTAGGGGTGCCCTAGCCTAAGCCTAGGGGTGCACTAGCCTAAGCCTCGGGGTGCCCTAGCCTAAGCCTAGGGGTGCCTTTGCCTAAGCCTATGGTTGCCTTTGCCTAAGCCTAGGGGTGCCATACCCTAAGCCTAAGGGTGCCCTAGCCATATGCTAGGGGAGCCCTTTCCTTAGCCTAAGCCTAGGGTTGCCCTAGCCTAAGCCTAGGGGTGCCATAGCCTAAGCCTAGGGGTGCCCTAGCCTTAGGCTAGAGGTGCCCTATCCTTAGGCTAGGGGAGCCCTAGCCTTAGCCTAAGCCTAGGGGTGCCCTAGCCTAAGCCTAAGGGTGCTCTAGCCTTAGGCTAGGGGAGCCTAGCCTTAGCCTAAGCCTAGGGGTGCCCTAGCCTAAGCCTAGGGGTGCCCTAGCCTGAGGCTAGGGGAGCCATAGCCTTAGCCTAAGCCTAGGGGTGCCCTAGCCTAAGCCTAGGGGTGCTCTAGCCTGAGCCTAGGGGTGCCCTAGCCTGAGCATATGGGTGCCCTAGCCTGAGGCTAGGGGAGCCCTAACGTTAGTCTAGCATAGGATTGCCCTAGCCTAAGCCTAGGGGTGCCATAGCCTGAGTCTAGTGGTGCACAAGCCTGAGGCAAGGGGAGCCGCAGCCATAGCCTAAGCCTAGGGGAGCCATAGCCTAAGCCTAGGGGTACCCTAGCCTAAGACTAGGGGTGCCCTAGCCTTAGGCTAGGGGAGCCCTAACCTGAGCCTAGGGGTGCCCTAGCCTGAGGATAGGGGAGCCCTAGACTTAGCTTAAGCCTAGGATTGTCCTAGCCTAAGCTAACGGGTGCACTAGCCTGAGTCTAGGGGTGCCCTTGCCTGAGGCTAGGGGAGCCGTTGCCTTAGCCTAAGTGTACGGGTGCCCTAGCCTAAGCCTAGGGGTGCCCTAGCCTTAGTCTAGCGGTTCCCTAGCCTAAGCCTAGGGGTGCCCTAGCCTAAGCCTAGGTTAGCCCTAGCCTTAGCCTAAGCCTAGGGGTGCCCTAGCCAAAGCCTAGGGGTGCCCTAGCCAAAGCTTAGGGGTGCCCTAGCCTAAGCCTAGAGGTGCCCTAGCCTTAGGCTTGGGGAGCCCTAACCTTAGCGTAAGCCTAGGGGTGCCTTAGC
The DNA here is from genome assembly GCF_050624435.1 of Tenrec ecaudatus. NCBI lineage: Eukaryota > Metazoa > Chordata > Mammalia > Afrosoricida > Tenrecidae > Tenrec > Tenrec ecaudatus. The sequence goes on along the minus strand of NW_027458631.1, from coordinate 33,410 downwards.
CTAAGCCTTGGGGTGCCCTAGCCTAAGCCTAGGGGTGCACTAGCCTTAGGCTAGGGGAGCCCTAGCCTTAGCCTAAGCCTAGGGGTGCCCTAGCCTAAATCTAGGGGTGCCGTTGCCTAAGCATCGGGTGCCCTAGCCTAAGCCTAGGAGCGCCCTAGCCTTAGGCTAGGGTATCACTACCCTTAGCCTAAGCTAGGGGTGCCCTAGCTTAAGCCTAGGGGTGCTCTAGCCTAAGCCTAGGGCTGCCCTAGCCAAAGCCTAGGCGTGACCTAGCCTAAGCTTAGAAGTTCCCTATCCTAAGCCTAGGGGTGCCCTAGCCAAAGCCTAGGGGTGCCCTAGCCTAAACCTAGGGGTGCCCTAGCCTTGGGCTATGGGAACCCTAGCCTTAGCCTAAGCCTACGGGTGCCGTAGCTTAAGCCTTGGGGTGCCCTAGCCTAAGCCTAGGGGTGCCCTAGCCTAAGCCTAGGGGTGCCCTAGCCTAAGCCTAGGGGTGCCTTTGCCTAAGCCTCGGGGTGCCCTACCCTAAGCCTAAGGGTGCCCTAGCCATAGGCTAGGGGAGCCCTTTCCTTAGCCTAAGCCTAGGGGTGGCCTAGCCTAAGCCTAGGGGTGCCCTAGCCTAAGCCTAGGGGTGCCCTAGCTTTAGGCTAGAGGTGCCCTAGCCTTAGGATAGGGGAGCCCTAGCCTTAGCCTAAGACTAGGGGTGCCCTAGCCTAAGCCTAGGGGTGCCCTAGCCTAAGGCCAGGTGTGCTCTAGCCTTAGGCTAGGGGAGCCTAGCCTTACCCTAAGCCTAGGGGTGCCCTAACCTAAGCCTAGGGGTGCCCTAGCGTAAGTCTAGGGGTGCCCTAGCCTGAGGCTAGGGGAGCCATAGCCTTAGCCTAAGCCTAGGGGTGCCCTAGCCTAAGCCTAGGGGTGCCCTAGCCTGAGACTATGGGTGCCCTAGCGTGAGGCTAGGGGAGCCCTAACGTTAGTCTAGCCTAGGTTTGCCCTAGCCTAAGTCTAGGGGTGCCATAGCCTGAGTCTAGTGGTGCACTAGCCTGAGGCAAGGGGAGCCGCAGCCATAGCCTAAGCCTAGGGGAGCCCTAGCCTAAGCCTAGGGGAGCCCTACCCTAAGCCTAGGGGTGCCCTAGTCTAAGCCTAGGGGTGCCCTAGCCTTAGGCTAGGGGAGCCCTAACCTGAGCATAGGGGTGCCCTAGCCTGAGCATAGGGGAGCCCTAGACTTAGCCTAAGCCTAGGATTGTCCTAGCCTAAGCTAACGGGTGCCCTAGCCTGAGTCTAGGGGTGCCCTTGCCTGAGGCTAGGGGAGCCGTTGCCTTAGCCTAAGTGTACGGGTGCCCTAGCCTAAGCATAGAGGTGCCCTAGCCTAAGCCTAGGGGTGCCCTAGCCTTACTCTAGCGGTTCCTTAGCCTAAGCCTAGGGGTGCCCTAGCCTAAGCCTAGGTTAGCCCTAGCCTTAGCCTAAGCCTAGGGGTGGCATAGCCTAAGCCTAGGGGTGCCCTAGCCTAAGCCTAGGGCTGCTCTAGCCTTAGGCTAGGGGAGCCCTAGCCTTAGCCTAAGCTTACGGGTGCCCTAGCCTTAGCCTAGGGGTGCCCTAGCCTAAGCTTAGGGGTACCATAATTTAGTCTAGGGGTGCACTAGCCTGAGGCTAGGGGAGCCGTAGCCTTATCCTAAGCCTACGGGAGCCCTAGCTTAAGCCTAGGGGTGCCCTAGCCTAAGGCTAGGGGTGCTCTAGCCTAAGCCTAGAGGTGCCCTAGCCTTAGGCTAGGGGAGCCCTAACATTTTCCTAAGCCAAGGGATGCCCTAGCCTAAGCCTCAGGGTGCCCTAGCCTCAGCCTTGGCGTGCCTTGGCCTTAGGCTAGGGGAGCCCTAGCCTTAGCCTAAGCCTAGGGGTGCCCTAGCCTAAGCCTAGTGGTGTCCTAGCCTAAGCTTGGGGTGCCCTAGCTTAAGCCTAGGGGTGCCCTAGCCTAAGCCTAGGGGTGCCCTAATCTAAGCTTAAGGGTGCCCTAGCCTTTGACTAGGGGAGCCCAAGCCTTAGCCTAACCCTAGGGGTGCCCTAGCCTAAGCCTAGGGGTGCCCTACCCTAAGCTTTCGGGTGCCCTAGCCTAAGCCTAGGAGTGCCCTAGCCTAAGCCAAGGGGTGCCTAGCCTTAGGCTCGGGGAGCCCTAGCCTTAGCCTAATCCTAGGGGTGCCCTAGCCTAAGCCTAGGGGTGCCCTAGCCCAAGCCTATGGGTGCCCTAGCCTTAGACTAAGGGAGCCATAGACTTAGCCCAATCCTAGGGCTGCCCTAGCCTAAGCGTAGGGCTGCCCTAGCCTAAGCCTTGGAGTGCCCTAGCCTAAGCTTAGGGGTGCCCTAGCCTTAGGCTAGGAGAGCCCTAGCCTTAGCCTAAACCTAGGGGTGCCCTAGCCAAAGCATAGGGGTGCCAAAGCCTAAACCTAGGGGTGCCCTAGACTTAGGCTAGGGGAGCCCTAGCCTTAGCCTAAGCCTAGGGGTGCCCTAGCCTAAGCCTGGGGGTGCCCTAGCCTAAGCCTAGGGCTGCCCTAGCCTAAGGCTAGGGGTGCCCTAACCCAAGCCTAGGTCTGCCCTAGCCTAAGCCTAGGAGTGCCCTAGCCTAAGCCTAGGGGTGCCCTAGCCAAAGCCTAGTTATGCCCTCACCTAAGCCTAGAGGTGCCCTAGCCTTAGGCAAGGGGAGCCCTAACCTTAGCGTAAGCCTAGGGGTGCCTTAGCCTAAGCCTTGGGGTGCCCTAGCCTAAGACTCGGGGTACACTAGCCTAAGTCTAGGGGTGCCCTAACCTAAGCTTAGAGGTGCCCTAGCCTTAGGCTAGGGTATCCCTAGCCTTAGCCTAAGCGTAGGGTTGCCCTAGCCTCAGCATAGGGGTGCCCTAGCCTCAGCCTTGGGGTGCCCTAGCCTAAGCCTAGGGGTGCCCTAGCCTCAGCCTAGGGGTGCCCTAGCCTAAGCCTAGGGGTGCCCTAGCCAAAGCCTAAATGTGCCCTAGCCTAAGCCTAGAGGTGCCCTAGCCTTAGGCTAGGGGAGCCCTAACCTTAGCGTAAGCCTAGGGGTGCCTTAGCCTAAGCCTTGGGGTGCCCAAGCCTAGGCCTAGGGGTGCCCTAGCCTAAGCCTACAGTTGCCCTAGCCTAAGCCTAGGATTGCCCTAGCCTTAGGCTAGGGGATCCCTAGCCTTAGCCTAAGTCTAGGGGTGCCCTAGCTTAAGCCTAGGGGTGCTGTAGCCTAAGCCTAGGGGTGCCCTAGCCAAAGCCTAGGGGTGCCCTAGCCTTAGGCTAGGGGAGCCCTAGCCTTAGCCTAAGCCTAGGGGTGCCCTAGCCTAAGCTTAGAAGTTCCCTATCCTAAGCCTAGGGGTGCCCTAGCCAAAGCCTAGGGGTGCCCTAGCTTAAGCCTAGGGGTGCCCTAGCCTTAGGCTAGGGGAGCCCTAGCCTTAGCCTATGCCTAGGGGTGCCCTAGCCTAAGCCTAGGGGTGCCCTACCCTAGGGTATGGTAGCCCTAGCCATAGAATAAGCCTAGTGGTGCCCTAGCCTCAGCTTACGGGTGCCCTAGCCTCAGCATCGTTGTGCCCAGTCTAAGCCAAGGGGTGCCCTAGCCTAAGCCTAGTGGTACCTCATCATAAGCCTAGGGGTGACCTAGCCTTAGCCTAAGCCTAGGGGTGCCCTAGCCTAAGCCTAGGGGTGCCTTAGCCTAAGCCTTGGGGTGCCCTAGCCTAAGCCTAGGGGTGCCGTAGCCTAAGCCTAGGAGTCCCCTAGCCTTAGCCTAACCCTCGGGGTGCCCGAGCCTAAGCCTAGGGGTGCCCTGGCCTAAGCCTAGGGGTGCGCTGGCCTAAGCCAAGGGGTGCCCTAGCCTAAGCCTAGGGGTGCCCTAGCCTTAGGCTAGGGGATCCCTAGCCTTAACCTAAGCCTAGGGGTGCCCTAGCCTCACCCTAGGTGTGCCCTAGCCTAAGCCTAGGGGTGAGCTAGGCTGAGGCTAGGGGAGCCCAAGCATGAGGATAGGGGAGCCCTAGCGTTAGTCTAGCCTAGGATTGCCCTAGCCTAAGCCTACGGGTGCTCTAGCCTTAGGCTAGGGGAGCCCTAGCCTTAGCCTGAACCTAGGGTTGCCATAGCCTAAGCCTAGGGTGCCCTAGCCTGAGCCTAGGGGTGCCCTAGCCTGAGCCTACGGGTACCCTAGCCTGATGATAGGGGAGCCATAGCGTTAGTCTAGCCTAGTATTGCCCTAGCCTAAGCCTAGGGGTGTCATAGCCTGAGTCTAGGGGTGCACTAGCCTGAGGCTAGGGGAGCCGTAGCCTTTGCCTAAGCCTAGGGGAGCCCTAGCTAAAACCTAGGGGTGCCCCAGCCTAAGCCTAGGGGTGCCCTAGCCTAAGCCAAGGGGTGCCCTAGCGTTAGGCTAGGTGACCCCTAACCTTTTCCAAAGCCTAGGGGTACCCTAGTCTACGCCTAGGGGTGCCCTAGCCTAAGCCTAGGTGTGAACTAGCCTTAGGCCAGGGGAGCCCTAGCCTTAGCCTAAGCCTACGGGTGCCCTAGCTTAAGCCTAAGGGTACCCCAGCCTAAGCCTAGGGGTGCCCTAACCTAAGCCTAGGGGTGCCCTAGCCTTAGGCTAGGGGTTCCCTAGCCTATGCCTAGGGGTGCCCAAGCCTAAGCCTAGGTGTGCCCTAGCCTTAGACTAGGGGAGCCCTAGCCTTAGCCTAAGACTATGGGTGCCCTAGCCTAAGCCTAGGGTTGCCCTAGCCTAAGCCTAGGGCTGCCCTAGCCTGAGCCTAGGGGTAACCTAGCCTGAGCCTACGGGTGCCCTAACCTGAGTCTAGGGGTGCCTTAGAATGAGGCTAGGGAAGCCGTAGCCTTAGCCTAAGCCTAGGGGTGCCCTAGCCTATGCCTAGGAGTGCCCTAGCCTTAACCTAGTGGTGCCTTAGCATAAGCCTAGGGGTTCCCTAGCTTAAGCCTAGTGGTGCCTTAGCGTAAGCCTAGGGGTGACCTAGCCTTAGCCTCAGCTTAGGGGTGCCTAGCCTAAGCCTAGGGGTGCCCTAGCGTAAGCCTAGGGGTGCCCTAGCCTAAGCCTAGTGGTGCCTTAGCCTAAGCCTAGGAGTCCCCTAGCCTTAGCCTAAGCCTAGGGCTGCCCTAGCCTAAGCATATGGGTGCCCTAGCCTAAGCCTAGAGGTGCCCGAGCCTTAGGCTAGGGGAGCACTAGTCTTAGCCTAATCCTAGGGGTGCCTGAGCCTAAGCCTAGGGGTGCCCTAGCCTAAGACTGGGGGTGCCCTAGCCTGAGCCTCGGGGTGCCGTAGCCTTAGGCTAGGGGAGCCCTAGCCTTAGTCTAGCCTAGGATTGCCCTAGCCTAAGCCTGGGGGTGCCATAGCCTGAGCCTAGGGGTGCCCTAGCCTAAGCCTAGGGGTGCCCTAGCCTAAGCTTAGGGGTGCCCTAGCCTAAGTCTAGGGATGCCCTGGCCTAAGCCTAGGGGTGCCCTGGCCTAAGCCTAGGGGTGCCCTAGCCTGAGCCTACGGGTGCCCTAGCCTGAGGATAGGGGAGCCCTAGCGTTAGTCTAGCCTAGGATTGCCCTTGCCTAAGCCTGGGGGTGTCATAGCCTGAGTCTAGGGGTGCCCTAGCCTAAGCCTAAGGGTGCCCTAGCCTAAGCCTAGGGGTGCCCTAGCCTAAACCTAGGGGTGCCCTAGCCTTAGGCTACGGGAGCCCTAGCCTTTTCCTAAGCCTAGGGGTTCCCCAGCGTAATCCTAGGGGTGCCATAGACTTAGGCTAGGGCAGCCCTAGCCTTAGCCTAAGCCTAGGGGCGCCCTAGCCTAAACCTAGGGGTGCCCTAGCCTAAGCCTAGGGGTGCCCTAGCCTAAGCCTAGGGGTGCCCTAGCCTTAGGCCAGGGGAGCCCTAGCCTTAGCCTAAGCCTTGGGGCACCCTAGCCTAACCTTAGGGGTGCCCTAGCCTAAGCTTATGGGTGCCCTAGCCTTTGGCTAGGGGAGCCCTGGCCTTAGCCTAAGCCTAGGGGTGCCCTATCCTTAGGCTAGGGGAGTCCTCGCCTTAGCCGAAGCATAGGGGTGCATTAGCCTATACCTAGGGGTGCCCTAGCCTAAGCCTTGGGGTGCCCTAGCCCAAGCCTAGGGATGCCCTAGCGTTAGGCTAGAGGAGCCCTAGCCTTAGCCTAAGCCTAGGTGTGCCCTAGCCTAAGCCTAGGGGTGCCCTAGCCTAAGTCTAGGGGTGCCTAGCCTAAGCCTAGGGTTGCCCTAACCTTAGGCTAGGGGAGCCCTAGCCTTAGACTAAGCCTAGTTGTGCCTCAGCCTAAGCCTAGGGGTGCCCTAGCTTACGCCTAAGGGTGCCCTAGCCTAAGATTAGGGGTGACCTAACATAAGCCTAGGGGTTCCATACCTAAGCCTAGGGGTGCCCTAGCCTAAGCCTAGGGGTGCCCTAGCCTAAGCCTAGGGATGTCCTAGCCTTAGGCTAGGGAAGCCCCAGCCTTAGCCTAAGCCTAGGGGTGCACTAGCCTACACCTAGGAGTGCCCTAGCCTAAGCCTAGGGGTGCCCTAGCCTAAGCCTAAGGGTGCCCAAACTTGAGCTTAGGGGTGCCCTAGCCTTAGGCTAGCGGAGCCCTAGCCTTAGCCTAAGCCTAGGGGTGCCCTAGCCTAAGCCTAGCGGTGACCTAGTCAAAGACTAAGGGTGCCCTAGCCTTAGACCAGGGGAGCCCAAGCCGTAGCCTAAGCCTAGGGGTGCCCTAGCCTAAGCCTAGGGGTGCCCTAGCCTAAGCCTAGGGATGTCCTAGCCTTAGGCCAGGGGAGCCCTAGCCTTAGCCTAAGCCTACGGGTGCCCTAGCTTAAGCCTAAGGGTACCCCAGCCTAAGCCTAGGGGTGCCCTAGCCTAAGCCTAGGGGTGGCCTAGCCTTAGACTAGGGGAGCCCTAGCCTTAGCCTAAGACTAGGGGTGCCCTAGCCTAACCCTAGGGTTGCCCTAGCCTAAGCCTAGGGCTGCCCTAGCCTGAGCCTAGGGGTAACCTAGCCTGAGCCTACGGGTGCCCTAGCCTGAGTCTAGGGGTGCCCTAGAATGAGGCTAGGGAAGCCGTAGCCTTAGCCTACGCCTAGGGGTGCCCTAGCCTAAGCCTAGGGGTGCCCTAGCCTAAGCCTAGTGGTGCCTTAGCCTAAGCCTAGGGGTCCCCTAGCCTAAGCCTAGGGGTGCCCTAGCCTAAGCCTAGTGGTGCCTTAGCCTAAGCCTAGGGGTGACCTAGCCTTAGCCTAAGCTTAGGGGTGCCCTAGCCTAAGCCTAGGGGTGCCCTAGCGTAAGCCTAGGGGTGCCCTAGCCTAAGCCTAGGGGTGCCTTAGCCTAAGCCTAGGAGTCCCCTAGCCTTAGCCTAAGCCTAGGGCTGCCCTAGCCTAAGCATATGGGTGCCCTAGCCTAAGCCTAGGGGTGCCCTAGCCTTAGGCTAGGGGAGCACTAGTCTTAGCCTAATCCTAGGGGTGCCCTAACCTAAGCGTAGGGGTGCCCTAGCCTGAGCCTCGGGGTGCCGTAGCCTTAGGCTAGGGGAGCCCTAGCCTTAGTCTAGCCTAGAATTGCCCTAGCCTAAGCCTAGGGGTGCCATAGCCTGAGCCTAGGGGTGCCCTAGCCTAAGCCTAGGGGTGCCCTAGCCTAAGCTTAGGGGTGCCCTAGCCTAAGCCTAGGGATGCCCTGGCCTAAGCCTAGGGGTGCCCTGGCCTAAGCCAAGGGGTGCCCTAGCCTGAGCCTACGGGTGCCCTAACCTGAGGATAGGGGAGCCCTAGCGTTAGTCTAGCCTAGGATTGCCCTTGCCTAAGCCTGGGGTTGTCATAGCCTGAGTCTAGGTGTGCCCTAACCTAAGCCTAGGGATGCCCTAGCCTAAGCCTAAGGGTGCCCTAGCCTAAGCCTAGGGGTGCCCTAGCCTAAACCTAGGGGTGCCCTTGCCTTAGGCTACGGGAGCCCTAGCCTTTTCCTAAGCCTAGGGGTTCCCAAGCGTAATCCTAGGGGTGCCCTAGACTTAGGCTAGGGGAGCCCTAGCATTAGCCTAAGCCTAGGGGCGCCCTAGCCTAAACCTAGGCGTGCCCTAGCCTAAGCCTAGGGGTGCCCTAGCCTAAGCCTAGGGGTGCCCTAGCCTTAGGCCAGGGGAGCCCTAGCCTTAGCCTAAGCCTTGGGGCACCCTAGCCAAAACCTAGGGGTGGCCTAGCCTAAGCTTATGGGTGCCCTAGCCTTTGGCTAGGGGAGCCCTAGCCTTAGCCTAAGCCTAGGGGTGCCCTATCCTTAGGCTAGGGGAGTCCTCGCCTTAGCCGAAGCCTAGGGGTGCCCTAGCCTATACCTAGGGGTGCCCTAGCCTAAGCCTAGGGGTGCCCTAGCCCAAGCCTAGGGATGCCCTAGCGTTAGGCTAGAGGAGCCCTAGCCTTAGCCTAAGCCTAGGGGTGCCCTAGCCTAAGCCTAGGGTTGCCCTAGCCTAAGTCTAGGGGTGCCTAGCCTAAGCCTAGGGTTGCCCTAACCTTAGGCTAGGGGAGCCCTAGCCTTAGCCTAAGCCTAGGTGTGCCCCAGCCTAAGCCTAGGGGTGCCCTAGCCTACGTCTATGGGTGCCCTAGCCTAGGCATAGGGGTGCCCTACCATAAGCCTAGGGGTTCCATACCTAAGCCTAGGGGTGCTCTAGCCTAAGCCTAGGGCTGCCCTAGCCAAAGCCTAGGGGTGACCTAGCCTAAGCTTAGAAGTTCCCTATCCTAAGCCTAGGGGTGCCCTAGCCAAAGCCTAGGGGTGCCCTAGCCTAAACCTAGGGGTGCCCTAGCCTTGGGCTATGGGAACCCTAGCCTTAGCCTAAGCCTACGGGTGCCGTAGCTTAAGCCTAGGGGTGCCCTAGCCTAAGCCTAGGGGTGCCCTAGCCTAAGCCTAGGGGTGCCCTAGCCTAAGCCTAGGGGTGCCTTTGCCTAAGCCTAGGGTTGCCTTTGCCTAAGCCTAGGGGTGCCCTACCCTAAGCCTAAGGGTGCCCTAGCCATAGGCTAGGGGAGCCCTTTCCTTAGCCTAAGCCTAGGGGTGCCCTAGCCTAAGCCTAGGGGTGCCCTAGCCTAAGCCTAGGGGTGCCCTAGCTTTAGGCTAGAGGTGCCCTAGCCTTAGGATAGGGGAGCCCTAGCCTTAGCCTAAGACTAGGGGTGCCCTAGCCTAAGCCTAGGGGTGCCCTAACCTAAGCCTAGGGGTGCCCTAGCGTAAGTCTAGGGGTGCCTTAGCCTGAGGCTAGGGGAGCCATAGCCTTAGCCTAAGCCTATGGGTGCCCAAGCCTAAGCCTAGGGGTGCCCTAGCCTGAGACTATGGGTGCCCTAGCGTGAGGCTAGGGGAGCCCTAACGTTAGTCTAGCCTAGGTTTGCCCTAGCCTAAGTCTAGGGGTGCCATAGCCTGAGTCTAGTGGTGCACTAGCCTGAGGCAAGGGGAGCCGCAGCCATAGCCTAAGCCTAGGGGAGCCCTAGCCTAAGCCTAGGGGAGCCCTAGCCTAAGCCTAGGGGTGCCCTAGTCTAAGCCTAGGGGTGACCTAGCCTTAGGCTAGGGGAGCCCTAACCTGAGCATAGGGGTGCCCTAGCCTGAGCATAGGGGAGCCCTAGACTTAGCCTAAGCCTAGGATTGTCCTAGCCTAAGCTAACGGGTGCCCTAGCCTGAGTCTAGGGGTGCCCTTGCCTGAGGCTAGGGGAGCCGTTGCCTTAGCCTAAGTGTACGGGTGCCCTAGCCTAAGCCTAGAGGTGCCCTAGCCTAAGCCTAGGGGTGCCCTAGCCTTACTCTAGCGGTTCCTTAGCCTAAGCCTAGGGGTGCCCTAGCCTAAGCCTAGGTTAGCCCTAGCCTTAGCCTAAGCCTAGGGGTGGCCTAGCCTAAGCCTAGGGGTGCCCTAGCCTAAGCCTAGGGCTGCTATAGCCTTAGGCTAGGGGAGCCCTAGCCTTAGCCTAAGCTTACGGGTGCCCTAACCTTAGCCTAGGGGTGCCCTAGCCTAAGCTTAGGGGTACCATAGTTTAGTCTAGGGGTGCACTAGCCTGAGGCTAGGGGAGCCGTAGCCTTAGCCTAAGCCTACAGGAGCCCTAGCTTAAGCCTAGGGGTGCCCTAGCCTAAGCCTAGGGGTGCTCTAGCCTAAGCCTAGAGGTGCCCTAGCCTTAGGCTAGGGGAGCCCTAACATTTTCCTAAGCCAAGGGGTGCCCTAGCCTAAGCCTCAGGGTGCCCTAGCCTCAGCCTTGGCGTGCCTTGGCCTTAGGCTAGGGGAGCCCTAGCCTTAGCCTAAGCCTAGGGGTGCCCTAGCCTAAGCCTAGTGGTGTCCTAGCCTAAGCTTGGGGTGCCCTAGCTTAAGCCTAGGGGTGCCCTAGGCTAAGCCTAGGGGTGCCCTAGTCTAAGCCTAAGGGTGCCCTAGCCTTAGACTAGGGGAGCCCAAGCCTTAGCCTAACGCTAGGGGTGCCCTAGCCTAAGCCTAGGGGTGCCCTAGCCTAAGCTTTCGGGTGCCCTAGCCTAAGCCTAGGAGTGCCCTAGCCTAAGCCAAGGGGTGCCCTAGCCTTAGGCTCGGGGAGCCCTAGCCTTAGCCTAATCCTAGGGGTGCCCTAGCCTAAGCCTAGGGGTGCCCTAGCCCAAGCCTATGGGTGCCCTAGCCTTAGACTAAGGGAGCCATAGACTTAGCCCAATCCTAGGGCTACCCTAGCCTAAGCGTAGGGCTGCCCTAGCCTAAGCCTAGGAGTGCCCTAGCCTAAGCTTAGGGGTGCCCTAGCCTTAGGCTAGGAGAGCCCTAGCCTTAGCCTAAACCTAGGGGTGCCCTAGCGAAAGCATAGGGGTGCCAAAGCCTAAACCTAGGGGTGCCCTTGACTTAGGCTAGGGGAGCCCTAGCCTTACCCTAAGCCTAGGGGTGCCCTAGCCTAAGCCTAGGAGTGCCCTAGCCTAAGCCTAGTGGTGCCTTAGCCTAAGCCTAGGGGTCCCCTAGCCTAAGCCTAGGGGTGCCCTAGCCTAAGCCTAGTGGTGCCTTAGCCTAAGCCTAGGGGAGACCTAGCCTTAGCCTAAGCTTAGGGGTGCCCTAGCCTAAGCCTAGGGGTGCCCTAGCGTAAGCCTAGGGGTGCCCTAGCCTAAGCCTAGGGGTGCCTTAGCCTAAGCCTAGGAGTCCCCTAGCCTTAGCCTAAGCCTAGGGCTGCCCTAGCCTAAGCATATGGGTGCCCTAGCCTAAGCCTAGGGGTGCCCTAGCCTTAGGCTAGGGGAGCACTAGTCTTAGCCTAATCCTAGGGGTGCCCTAACCTAAGCGTAGGGGTGCCCTAGCCTGAGCCTCGGGGTGCCGTAGCCTTAGGCTAGGGGAGCCCTAGCCTTAGTCTAGCCTAGAATTGCCCTAGCCTAAGCCTAGGGGTGCCATAGCCTGAGCCTAGGGGTGCCCTAGCCTAAGCCTAGGGGTGCCCTAGCCTAAGCTTAGGGGTGCCCTAGCCTAAGCCTAGGGATGCCCTGGCCTAAGCCTAGTGGTGCCCTGGCCTAAGCCAAGGGGTGCCCTAGCCTGAGCCTACGGGTGCCCTAACCTGAGGATAGGGGAGCCCTAGCGTTAGTCTAGCCTAGGATTGCCCTTGCCTAAGCCTGGGGTTGTCATAGCCTGAGTCTAGGTGTGCCCTAACCTAAGCCTAGGGATGCCCTAGCCTAAGCCTAAGGGTGCCCAAGCCTAAGCCTAGGGGTGCCCTAGCCTAAACCTAGGGGTGCCCTTGCCTTAGGCTACGGGAGCCCTAGCCTTTTCCTAAGCCTAGGGGTTCCCAAGTGTAATCCTAGGGGTGCCCCAGACTTAGGCTAGGGGAGCCCTAGCATTAGCCTAAGCCTAGGGGCGCCGTAGCCTAAACCTAGGGGTGCCCTAGCCTAAGCCTAGGGGTGCCCTAGCCTAAGCCTAGGGGTGCCCTAGCCTTAGGCCAGGGGAGCCCTAGCCTTAGTCTAAGCCTTGGGGCACCCTAGCCAAAACCTAGGGGTGGCCTAGCCTAAGCTTATGGGTGCCCTAGCCTTTGGCTAGGGGAGCCCTAGCCTTAGCCTAAGCCTAGGGGTGCCCTATCCTTAGGCTAGGGGAGTCCTCGCCTTAGCCGAAGCCTAGGGGTGCCCTAGCCTATACCTAGGGGTGCCCTAGCCTAAGCCTAGGGGTGCCCTAGCCCAAGCCTAGGGATGCCCTAGCGTTAGGCTAGAGGAGCCCTAGCCTTAGCCTAAGCCTAGGGGTGCCCTAGCCTAAGCCTAGGGTTGCCCTAGCCTAAGTCTAGGGGTGCCTAGCCTAAGCCTAGGGTTGCCCTAACCTTAGGCTAGGGGAGCCCTAGCCTTAGCCTAAGCCTAGGTGTGCCCCAGCCTAAGCCTAGGGGTGCCCTAGCCTACGTCTATGGGTGCCCTAGCCTAGGCATAGGGGTGCCCTACCATAAGCCTAGGGGTTCCATACCTAAGCCTAGGGGTGCTCTAGCCTAAGCCTAGGGCTGCCCTAGCCAAAGCCTAGGGGTGACCTAGCCTAAGCTTAGAAGTTCCCTATCCTAAGCCTAGGGGTGCCCTAGCCAAAGCCTAGGGGTGCCCTAGCCTAAACCTAGGGGTGCCCTAGCCTTGGGCTATGGGAACCCTAGCCTTAGCCTAAGCCTACGGGTGCCGTAGCTTAAGCCTAGGGGTGCCCTAGCCTAAGCCTAGGGGTGCCCTAGTCTAAGCCTAGGGGTGCCCTAGCCTTAGGCTAGGGGAGCCCTAACCTGAGCATAGGGGTGCCCTAGCCTGAGCATAGGGGAGCCCTAGACTTAGCCTAAGCCTAGGATTGTCCTAGCCTAAGCTAACGGGTGCCCTAGCCTGAGTCTAGGGGTGCCCTTGCCTGAGGCTAGGGGAGCCGTTGCTTTAGCCTAAGTGTACGGGTGCCCTAGCCTAAGCCTAGAGGTGCCCTAGCCTAAGCCTAGGGGTGCCCTAGCCTTACTCTAGCGGTTCCTTAGCCTAAGCCTAGGGGTGCCCTAGCCTAAGCCTAGGTTAGCCCTAGCCTTAGCCTAAGCTTAGGGGTGGCCTAGCCTAAGCCTAGGGGTGCCCTAGCCTAAGCCTAGGGCTGCTATAGCCTTAGGCTAGGGGAGCCCTAGCCTTAGCCTAAGCTTACGGGTGCCCTAGCCTTAGACTAGGGGTGCCCTAGCCTATGCTTAGGGGTACCATAGTTTAGTCTAGGGGTGCACTAGCCTGAGGCTAGGGGAGCCGTAGCCTTAGCCTAAGCCTACAGGAGCCCTAGCTTAAGCCTAGGGGTGCCCTAGCCTAAGCCTAGGGGTGCTCTAGCCTAAGCCTAGAGGTGCCCTAGCCTTAGGCTAGGGGAGCCCTAACATTTTCCTAAGCCAAGGGGTGCCCTAGCCTAAGCCTCAGGGTGCCCTAGCCTCAGCCTTGGCGTGCCTTGGCCTTAGGCTAGGGGAGCCCTAGCCTTAGCCTAAGCCTAGGGGTGCCCTAGCCTAAGCCTAGTGGTGTCCTAGCCTAAGCTTGGGGTGCCCTAGCTTAAGCCTAGGGGTGCCCTAGCCTAAGCCTAGGGGTGCCCTAGTCTAAGCCTAAGGGTGCCCTAGCCTTAGACTAGGGGAGCCCAAGCCTTAGCCTAACGCTAGGGGTGCCCTAGCCTAAGCCTAGGGGTGCCCTAGCCTAAGCTTTCGGATGCCCTAGCCTAAGCCTAGGAGTGCCCTAGCCTAAGCCAAGGGGTGCCCTAGCCTTAGCCTAATCCTAGGGGTGCCCTAGCCTAAGCCTAGGGGTGCCCTAGCCCAAGCCTATGGGTGCCCTAGCCTTAGACTAAGGGAGCCATAGACTTAGCCCAATCCTAGGGCTGCCCTAGCCTAAGCGTAGGGCTGCCCTAGCCTAAGCCTAGGAGTGCCCTAGCCTAAGCTTAGGGGTGCCCTAGCCTTAGGCTAGGAGAGCCCTAGCCTTAGCCTAAACCTAGGGGTGCCCTAGCAAAAGCATAGGGGTGCCAAAGCCTAAACCTAGGGGTGCCCTAGACTTAGGCTAGGGGAGCCCTAGCCTTAGCCTAAGCCTAGGGGTGCCCTAGCCTAAGCCTAGGGGTGCCCTAGCCTAAGCCTAGGGCTGCCCTAGCCTAAGGCTAGGGGTGCCCTAACCCAAGCCTAGGGCTGCCCTAGCCTAAGCCTAGGAGTGCCCTAGCCTAAGCCTAGGGGTGCCCTAGCCAAAGCCTAGTTATGCCCTAGCCTAAGCCTAGAGGTGCCCTAGCCTTAGGCAAGGGGAGCCCTAACCTTAGCGTAAGCCTAGGGGTGCCTTAGCCTAAGCCTTGGGGTGCCCTAGCCTAAGACTCGGGGTACCCTAGCCTAAGCCTAGGGGTGCCCTAACCTAAGCTTAGAGGTGCCCTAGCCTTAGGCTAGGGTAGCCCTAGCCTTAGCCTAAGCCTAGGGTTGCCCTAGCCTCAGCATAGGGGTGCCCTAGCCTCAGCCTTGGGGTGCCCTAGCCTAAGCCTAGGGGTGCCCTAGCCTCAGCCTAGGGGTGCCCTAGCCTAAGCCTAGGGGTGCCCTAGCCAAAGCCTAGATGTGCCCTAGCCTAAGCCTAGAGGTGCCCTAGCCTTAGGCTAGGGGAGCCCTAACCTTAGCGTAAGCCTAGGGGTGCCTTAGCCTAAGCCTTGGGGTGCCCAAGCCTAGGCCTAGGGGTGCCCTAGCCTAAGCCTACAGTTGCCCTAGCCTAAGCCTAGGATTGCCCTAGCCTTAGGCTAGGGGATCCCTAGCCTTAGCCTAAGTCTGGGGGTGCCCTAGCTTAAGCCTAGGGGTGCTGTAGCCTAAGCCTAGGGGTGCCCTAGCCAAAGCCTAGGGGTGCCCTAGCCTTAGGCTAGGGGAGCCCTAGCCTTAGCCTAAGCCTAGGGGTGCCCTAGCCTAAGCTTAGAAGTTCCCTATCCTAAGCCTAGGGGTGCCCTAGCCAAAGCCTAGGGGTGCCCTAGCTTAAGCCTAGGGGTGCCCTAGCCTTAGGCTAGGGGAACCCTAGCCTTAGCCTAAGCCTACGGGTACCCTAGCTTAAGCCTAGGGGTACCCCAGCCTAAGCCTAGGGGTGCCCTAGCCTTAGGCTAGGGGAGCCCTAGCCTTAGCCTATGACTAGGGGTGCCCTAGCCTAAGCCTAGGGGTGCCCTACCCTAGGGTATGGTAGCCCTAGCCATAGAATAAGCCTAGTGGTGCCCTAGCCTCAGCTTACGGGTGCACTAGCCTCAGCCTAGTTGTGCCCAGTCTAAGCCAAGGGGTGCCCTAGCCTAAGCCTAGTGGTACCTCATCATAAGCCTAGGGGTGACCTAGCCTTAGCCTAAGCCTAGGGGTGCCCTAGCCTAAGCCTAGGGGTGCCTTAGCCTAAGCCTTGGGGTGCCCTAGCCTAAGACTAGGGGTGCCGTAGCCTAAGCCTAGGGTGCCCTAGCCTTAGGCTAGGGGAGCCCTAGCCTTAGCCTAACCCTCGGGGTGCCCGAGACTAAGCCTAGGGGTGCCCTGGCCTAAGCCTAGGGGTGCGCTGGCCTAAGCCAAGGGGTGCCCTAGCCTAAGCCTAGGGGTGCCCTAGCCTTAGGCTAGGGGATCCCTAGCCTTAACCTAAGCCTAGGGGTGCCCTAGCCTCACCCTAGGTGTGCCCTAGCCTAAGCCTAGGGGTGAGCTAGGCTGACGCTAGGGGAGCCCTAGCATGAGGATAGGGGAGCCCTAGCGTTAGTCTAGCCTAGGATCGCCCTAGCCTAAGCCTACGGGTGCTCTAGCCTTAGGCTAGGGGAGCCCTAGCCTTAGCCTGAACCTAGGGTTGCCATAGCCTAAGCCTAGGGTGCCCTAGCCTGAGCCTAGGGGTGCCCTAGCCTGAGCCTACGGGTACCCTAGCCTGATGATAGGGGAGCCATAGCGTTAGTCTAGCCTAGTATTGCCCTAGCCTAAGCCTAGGGGTGTCATAGCCTGAGTCTAGGGGTGCACTAGCCTGAGGCTAGGGGAGCCGTAGCCTTTGCCTAAGCCTAGGGGAGCCCTAGCTAAAACCTAGGGGTGCCCTAGCCTAAGCCTAGGGGTGCCCTAGCCTAAGCCAAGGGGTGCCCTAGCATTAGGCTAGGTGACCCCTAACCTTTTCGAAAGCCTAGGAGTACCCTAGTCTACGCCTAGGGGTGCCCTAGCCTGAGCCTAGGGTTGCCCTAGCCTAAGCCTAGGTGTGACCTAGCCTTAGGCCATGGGAGCCCTAGCCTTAGCCTAAGCCTACGGGTGCCCTAGCTTAAGCCTAAGGGTACACCAGCCTAAGCCTAGGGGTGCCCTAACCTAAGCCTAGGGGTGCCCTAGCCTTAGGCTAGGGGTTCCCTAGCCTAAGCTTAGGGGTGCCCTAGCCTAAGCCTAGGGGTGCCCTAGCCTTAGACTAGGGGAGCCCTAGACTTAGCCTAAGACTATGGGTGCCCTAGCCTAAGCCTAGGGTTGCCCTAGCCTAAGCCTAGGGCTGCCCTAGCCTGAGCCTAGGGGTAACCTAGCCTGAGCCTACGGGTGCCCTAACCTGAGTCTAGGGGTGCCTTAGAATGAGGCTAGGGAAGCCGTAGCCTTAGCCTAAGCCTATGGGTGCCATAGCCTATGCCTAGGAGTGCCCTAGCCTTAACCTAGTGGTGCCTTACCATAAGCCTAGGGGTCCCCTAGCCTAAGCCTAGGGGTGCCCTAGCCTAAGCCTAGTGGTGCCTTAGCGTAAGCCTAGGGGTGACCTAGCCTTAGCCTAAACTTAGGGGTGCCCTAGCCTAAGCCTAGGGGTGCCCTAGCGTAAGCCTAGGGGTGCCCTAGCCTAAGCCTAGTGGTGCCTTAGCCTAAGCCTAGGAGTCCCCTAGCCTAAGCCTAGAGGTGCCCTAGCCTTAGGCTAGGGGAACACTAGTCTTAGCCTAATCCTAGGGGTGCCTGAGCCTAAGCCTAGGGGTGCCCTAGCCTAAGCCTAGGGGTCCCCTAGCCTGAGCCTCGGGGTGCCGTAGCCTTAGGCTAGGGGTTCCCTAGCCTTAGTCTAGCCTAGGATTGCCCTAGCCTAAGCCTAGGGGTGCCATAGCCTGAGCCTAGGGGTGCCCTAGCCTATGCCTAGGGGTGCCCTAGCCAAAGCTTAGGGGTGCCCTAGCCTAAGCCTAGGGATGCCCTGGCCTAAGCCTAGGGGTGCCCTGGCCTAAGCCTAGGGGTGCCCTAGCCTGAGCCTACGGGTGCCCTAGCCTGAGGATAGGGGAGCCCTAGCGTTAGTCTAGCCTAGGATTGCCCTTGCCTAAGCCTGGGGGTGTCATAGCCTGAGTCTAGGGGTGCCCTAACCTAAGCCTAGGGGTGCCCTAGCCTAAGCCTAAGGGTGCCCTAGCCTAAGCCTAGGGGTGCCCTAGCCTAAACCTAGGGGTGCCCTAGCCTTAGGCTACGGGAGCCCTAGCCTTTTCCTAAGCCTAGGGGTTCCCCAGCGTAATCCTAGGGGTGCCATAGACTTAGGCTAGGGCAGCCCTAGCCTTAGCCTAAGCCTAGGGGCGCCCTAGCCTAAACCTAGGGGTGCCCTACCCTAAGCCTAGGGGTGCCCTAGCCTTAGGCCAGGGGAGCCCTAGCCTTAGCCTAAGCCTTGGGGCACCCTAGCCTAACCTTAGGGGTGCCCTAGCCTAAGCTTATGGGTGCCCTAGCCTTTGGCTAGGGGAGCCCTGGCCTTAGCCTAAGCCTAGGGGTGCCCTATCCTTAGGCTAGGGGAGTCCTCGCCTTAGCCGAAGCATAGGGGTGCATTAGCCTATACCTAGGGGTGCCCTAGCCTAAGCCTTGGGGTGCCCTAGCCCAAGCCTAGGGATGCCCTAGCGTTAGGCTAGAGGAGCCCTAGCCTTAGCCTAAGCCTAGGTGTGCCCTAGCCTAAGCCTAGGGGTGCCCTAGCCTAAGTCTAGGGGTGCCTAGCCTAAGCCTAGGGTTGCCCTAACCTTAGGCTAGGGGAGCCCTAGCCTTAGCCTAAGCCTAGTTGTGCCTCAGCCTAAGCCTAGGGGTGCCCTAGCCTACGTCTAGGGGTGCCCTAGCCTAAGCATAGGGGTGACCTAACATAAGCCTAGGGGTTCCATACCTAAGCCTAGGGGTGCCCTAGCCTAAGCCTAGGGGTGCCCTAGCCTAAGCCTAGGGATGTCCTAGCCTTAGGCTAGGGAAGCCCCAGCCTTAGCCTAAGCCTAGGGGTGCACTAGCCTACCCCTAGGAGTGCCCTAGCCTAAGCCTAGGGGTGCCCTAGCCTAAGCCTAAGGGTGCCCAAACTTGAGCTTAGGGGTGCCCTAGCCTTAGGCTAGCGGAGCCCTAGCCTTAGCCTAAGCCTAGGGGTGCCCAACCTAAGCCTAGGGGTGACCTAGTCAAAGACTAAGGGTGCCCTAGCCTTAGACCAGGGGAGCCCAAGCCGTAGCCTAAGCCTAGGGGTGCCCTAGCCTAAGCCTAGGGGTGCCCTAGCCTAAGCCTAGGGATGTCCTAGCCTTAGGCCAGGGGAGCCCTAGCCTTAGCCTAAGCCTACGGGTGCCCTAGCTTAAGCCTAAGGGTACCCCAGCCTAAGCCTAGGGGTGCCCTAGCCTAAGCCTAGGGGTGCCCTAGCCTTAGACTAGGGGAGCCCTAGCCTTAGGCTAAGACTAGGGGTGCCCTAGCCTAAGCCTAGGGTTGCCCTAGCCTAAGCCTAGGGCTGCCCTAGCCTGAGCCTAGGGGTAACCTAGCCTGAGCCTACGGGTGCCCTAGCCTGAGTCTAGGGGTGCCCTAGAATGAGGCTAGGGAAGCCGTAGACTTAGCCTAAGCCTAGGGGTGCCCTAGCCTAAGCCTAGGGGTGCCCTAGCCTAAGCCTAGTGGTGCCTTAGCCTAAGCCTAGGGGTCCCCTAGCCTAAGCCTAGGGGTGCCCTAGCCTAAGCCTAGTGGTGCCTTAGCCTAAGCCTAGGGGTGACCTAGCCTTAGCCTAAGCTTAGGGGTGCCCTAGCCTAAGCCTAGGGGTGCCCTAGCGTAAGCCTAGGGGTGCGTTAGCCTAAGCCTAAGAGTCCCCTAGCCTTAGCCTAAGCCTAGGGCTGCCCTAGCCTAAGCATATGGGTGCCCTAGCCTAAGCCTAGGGGTGCCCTAGCCTTAGGCTAGGGGAGCACTAGTCTTAGCCTAATCCTAGGGGTGCCCTAACCTAAGCCTAGGGGTGCCCTAGCCTGAGCCTCGGGGTGCCGTAGCCTTAGGCTAGGGGAGCCCTAGCCTTAGTCTAGCCTAGAATTGCCCTAGCCTAAGCCTAGGGGTACCCCAGCCTAAGCCTAGGGGTGCCCTAGCCTTAGGCTAGGGGAGCCCTAGCCTTAGCCTATGCCTAGGGGTGCCCTAGCCTAAGCCTAGGGGTGCCCTACCCTAGGGTATGGTAGCCCTAGCCATAGAATAAGCCTAGTGGTGCCCTAGCCTCAGCTTACGGGTGCACTAGCCTCAGCCTAGTTGTGCCCAGTCGAAGCCAAGGGGTGCCCTAGCCTAAGCCTAGTGGTACCTCATCATAAGCCTAGGGGTGACCTAGCCTTAGCCTAAGCCTAGGGGTGCCCTAGCCTAAGCCTAGGGGTGCCTTAGCCTAAGCCTTGGGGTGCCCTAGCCTAAGCCTAGGGGTGCCGTAGCCTAAGCCTAGGAGTCCCCTAGCCTTAGCCTAAGCCTAGGGGTGCCCAAGCCTAAGCCTATGGGTGCCCAACCCTAAGCCTAGGGTGCCCTAGCCTTAGGCTAGGGGAGCCCTAGCCTTAGCCTAACCCTCGGGGTGCCCGAGCCTAAGCCTAGGGGTGCCCTGGCCTAAGCCTAGGGGTGCGCTGGCCTAAGCCAAGGGGTGCCCTAGCCTAAGCCTAGGGGTGCCCTAGCCTTAGGCTAGGGGATCCCTAGCCTTAACCTAAGCCTAGGGGTGCCCTAGCCTCACCCTAGGTGTGCCCTAGCCTAAGCCTAGGGGTGAGCTAGGCTGAGGCTAGGGGAGCCCTAGCATGAGGATAGGGGAGCCCTAGCGTTAGTCTAGCCTAGGATTGCCCTAGCCTAAGCCTACGGGTGCTCTAGCCTTAGGCTAGGGGAGCCCTAGCCTTAGCCTGAACCTAGGGTTGCCATAGCCTAAGCCTAGGGTGCCCTAGCCTGAGCCTAGGGGTGCCCTAGCCTGAGCCTACGGGTACCCTAGCCTGATGATAGGGGAGCCATAGCGTTAGTCTAGCCTAGTATTGCCCTAGCCTAAGCCTAGGGGTGTCATAGCCTGAGTCTAGGGGTGCACTAGCCTGAGGCTAGGGGAGCCGTAGCCTTTGCCTAAGCCTAGGGGAGCCCTAGCTAAAACCTAGGGGTGCCCCAGCCTAAGCCTAGGGGTGCCCTAGCCTAAGCCAAGGGGTGCCCTAGCGTTAGGCTAGGTGACCCCTAACCTTTTCCAAAGCCTAGGGGTACCCTAGTCTACGCCTAGGGGTGCCCTAGCCTAAGCCTAGGTGTGAACTAGCCTTAGGCCAGGGGAGCCCTAGCCTTAGCCTAAGCCTACGGGTGCCCTAGCTTAAGCCTAAGGGTACCCCAGCCTAAGCCTAGGGGTGCCCTAACCTAAGCCTAGGGGTGCCCTAGCCTTAGGCTAGGGGTTCCCTAGCCTAAGCCTAGGGTTGCCCTAGCCTAAGCCTAGGTGTGACCTAGCCTTAGGCCAGGGGAGCCCTAGCCTTAGCCTAAGCCTACGGGTGCCCTAGCTTAAGCCTAAGGGTACCCCAGCCTAAGCCTAGGGGTGCCCTAACCTAAGCCTAGGGGTGCCCTAGCCTTAGGCTAGGGGTTCCCTAGCCTAAGCTTAGGGGTGCCCTAGCCTAAGCCTAGGGGTGCCCTAGCCTTAGACTAGGGGAGCCCTAGCCTTAGCCTAAGACTATGGGTGCCCTAGCCTAAGCCTAGGGTTGCCCTAGCCTAAGCCTAGGGCTGCCCTAGCCTGAGCCCAGGGGTAACCTAGCCTGAGCCTACGGGTGCCCTAACCTGAGTCTAGGGGTGCCTTAGAATGAGGCTAGGGAAGCCGTAGCCTTAGCGTAAGCCTATGGGTGCCCTAACCTATGCCTAGGAGTGCCCTAGCCTTAACCTAGTGGTGCCTTAGCATAAGCCTAGGGGTCCCATAGCCTAAGCCTAGGGGTGCCCTAGCCTAAGCCTAGTGGTGCCTTAGCGTAAGCCTAGGGGTGACCTAGCCTTAGCCTAAGCTTAGGGGTGCCCTAGCCTAAGCCTAGGGGTGCCCTAGCGTAAGCCTAGGGGTGCCCTAGCCTAAGCCTAGTGGTGCTTTAGCCTAAGCCTAGGAGTCTCCTAGCCTTAGCCTAAGCCTAGGGCTGCCCTAGCCTAAGCATATGGGTGCCCTAGCCTAAGCCTAGAGGTGCCCTAGCCTTAGGCTAGGGGAGCACTAGTCTTAGCCTAATCCTAGGGGTGCCTGAGCCTAAGCCTAGGGGTGCCCTAGCCTAAGCCTAGGGGTCCCCTAGCCTGAGCCTAGGGATGTCCTAGCCTTAGGCTAGGGAAGCCCTAGCCTTAGCCTAAGCCTAGGTGTGCACTAGCCTACGCCTAGGAGTGCCCTAGCCTAAGCCTAGGGGTGCCCTAGCCTAAGCCTAAGGGTGCCCTAACTTAAGCTTAGGGGTGCCCTAGCCTTAGGCTAGCGGAGCCCTAGCCTTAGCCTAAGCCTAGGGGTGCCCTAGCCTAAGCCTAGGGGTGCCCTAGTCAAAGCCTAAGGGTGCCCTAGCCTTAGGCCAGGGGAGCCCAAGCCTTAGCCTAAGCCTAGGGGTGCCCTAGCCTAAGCCTAAGCCTAGGGGTGCCCTAGCTTAAGCCTAGGGGTGCCCTAGCCTAAGCCTAGGGGTGCCCTAGTCAAAGCCTAAGGGTGCCCTAGCCTTAGACCAGGGGAGCCCAAGCCTTAGCCTAAGCCTATGGGTGCCCTAGCCTAAGCCTAGGGGTGCCCTAGTCAAAGCCTAAGGGTGCCCTAGCCTTAGGGAAAGGGAGCCCTAGCCTTAGCCTAAGCCTAGGGGTGCCCTAGACAAAGCCTAGGGGTGCCCTAGCCTAAGCCTAGAGATGCCCTAGACTTAGGCTAGGGGAGCCTAAACCTTTGCATAAGCCTTGGGGTGCCTTAGCCTAATCCTTGGGGTGTCCTAGCCTAAGCCTAGGGGTGCCCTAGCCTAAGCCTAGGGGTGCCCTAGCCTAAACCTTAGCCTAGGGGTGCCCTAGCCTTAGCCCACGGGTGCCCTAGCCTAAGCCCACGGATGCCCTAGCCTAAGCCTAGGAGTGCCCTCTCCTTAGGCTAGGGGATCTCTAGCCTTTGGCTAAGCGTAGGGGTGCCTTAGCTTAAGCCTAGGGGTGCCCTAGCCTAAGCCTAGGGGTGTCCTAGCCTTAGGATAGGGGAGGCCTAGCTTTAGCCTAAACCTTGGGGTGCCCTAGGTTAAGCCTAGGTTGCCCTAGCCTAAGCCTAGATGTGCCCTAGCCTTAGGCTAGGGGATCCCTAGCCTTAGCCTAAGCCTAGAG
Source organism: Tenrec ecaudatus (assembly GCF_050624435.1). NCBI lineage: Eukaryota > Metazoa > Chordata > Mammalia > Afrosoricida > Tenrecidae > Tenrec > Tenrec ecaudatus. Next base: position 11,109 of record NW_027458631.1, on the reverse strand, counting down.
GTGCCCTAGCCACAGCTTAGGGGTGCCCTAGCCTCAGGCTTGGTGTGCCCTAGCCTAAGCCTAGGGGTGCCCTAGCCTAAGCCTAGGGGTGCCCTAGACTTAGGCCAGGGAACCCTAGCCTTAGCTTAAGCCTAGGTGCGCCCTACTCTAAACCTAGTGGTGCCCTAGCCTAAGCTTAGGGGTGCCCTAGCCTTAGGCTAGGGGGGCCCTAGCCTTAGCCTAAGCCTAGGGGTGCCCTATCTTTAGGCTAGGGGAGTCCTCGCCTTAGCCAAAACCTACGGGTGCCCTAGCCTAAGCCTAGGGGTGCCCTAGCCTAAGCCTAGGGGTGACTAGCCTAAGCATAGGGGTGCCCTAACCTAAGCCTAGGGGTTCCATACCTAAGCCTAGGGGTGCCCTAGCCTAAGCCTAGGAGTGCCCTAGCCTAAGCCTAGGGGTGCCCTAGCCTTAGGCTAGGGAAGCCCTAGCCTTAGCCTAAGCCTAGGGGTGCAATAGCCTAAGCCTAGGGGTGCCCTAGCCTAAGCCTAAGGGTGCCCTAACCTAAGCCTAGGTGAGACCTAGCCTTAGGCTAGGGGAGCCCTAGCCTTAGCCTAAGCCTAGGGGTGCCCTAGCCTAATCCTAGGGGTGCCTAGCCTAAGCATAGGGGTGCCCTAACCTAAGCCTAGGGGTTCCATACCTAAGCCTAGGGGTGTCCTAGCCTAAGCCTAGGGGTGCCGAAGCCTAAGCCTAGGGGTGCCCTAGCCTAAGCCTAGGGGTTCCCTAGCCTAAGCCTAGGGCTGCCCTAGCCTAAGGCTAGGGGTGCCCTAACCCAAGCCTAGGGCTGCCCTAGCCTAAGCCTAGGAGTCTCCTAGCCTAAGCTTAGGGGTGCCCTAGCCAAAGCCTAGTTATGCCCTCGCCTAAGCCTAGAGGTGCCCTAGCCTTAGGCATGGGGAGCCCTAACCTTAGCGTAAGCCCTGGGGTGCCTTAGCCTAAGCCTTGGGGTGCCCTAGCCTAAGCCTCGGGGTGACCTAGCCTAAGCCTAGGGGTGCCCTAGCCTAAACCTAAGCCTAGTGGTGCCCTAGCCTAAGCCTAGGGGTGCCCTAGCCTCAGTATAGGGGTGCCCTAGCCTTAGGCTAGGGTAGCCCTAGCCTTCGCCTAAGCCTAGGGGAGCCCTAGCCTCAGTATAGGGGTGCCCTAGCCTCAGCCTTGGGGTGCCCTAGCCTAAGCCTAGGGGTGCCCTAGCCTAAGCTTAGGGGTGCCCTAGCCAAAGCCTAGGGGTGCCCTAGCCTAAGCCTAGAGGTGCCCTAGCCTTAGGCTAGGGGAGCCCTAACCTTAGCGTAAGCATAGGGGTGCCTTAGCCTAAGACTTGGGGTGCCCTAGCCTAAGCCTACGGTTGCCCTAGCTTAAGCCTAGGATTGCCCTAGCCTTAGGCTCGGGGATCCCTAGCCTTAGCCTAAGTCTAGGGGTGCCCTAGCTTAAGCCTAGGGGTGTTCTAGCCTAAGCCTAGGGGTGCCCTAACCAAAGCCAAGGGGTGCCCTAGCCTTAGGCTAGGGGAGCCCTAGCCTTAGCCTAAGCCTAGGGGTGCCCTAGCCTAAGCTTAGAAATTCCCTATCCTAAGCCTAGGGGTGCCCTAGCCTAAGCATAGGGGTGCCCTAACATAAGCCTAGGGGTTCCATACCTAAGCCTAGGGGTGCCCTAGCCTAAGCCTACGGGTGCCCTAGTCTAAGCCTAGGGATGTCCTAGCCTTAGGCTAGGGAAGCCCTAGCCTTAGCCTAAGCCTAGGGGTGCACCAGCCTAAGCCTAGGAGTGCCCTAGCCTAAGCCTAGGGGTGCCCTAGCCTAAGCCCAAGGGTGCCCTGACTTAAGCTTAGGGGTGCCCTAGCCTTAGGCTAGGGGAGCCCTAGCCTTAGCCTAAGCCTAGGGGTGCCCTAGCCTAATCCTAGTGGTGTCCAAGCCTAAGCCTAAGGGTGCCCTAGTCAAAGCCTAAGGGTGACCTAGCCTTAGACCAGGGGAGCCCAAGCCTTAGCCTAAGCCTAGGGGTGCCCTAGCCTAAGCCTAAGCCTAGGGGTGCCCTAGCTTAAGCCTAGGGGTGCCCTAGTCAAAGCCTAAGGGTGCCCTAGCCTTAGACCAGGGGAGCCCAAGCCTTAGCCTAAGCCTAGGGGTGCCCTAGCTTAAGCCTACGGGTGCCCTAGCCTAAGCCTAGGGTTGCCCTAGTCAAAGCTTAAGGGTGCCCTAGCCTTAGGCTAAGGGAGCCCTAGCCTTAGCCTAAGCCTAGTGGTGCCCTAGCCAAAGCCTAGGGGTGCCCTAGCCTAAGCCTAGGGATGCCCTAGACTTAGGCTAGGGGAGCCTAAACCTCAGCATAAGCTAGGGGTGCCTTAGCCTAAGCCTTGGGGTGTCCTAGCCTAAGCCTAGGGGTGCCCTAGCCTAAGCCTAGGGGTGCCCTAGCCTAACCCTTAGCCTAGGGGTGCCCTAGCCTTAGCCCACGGGTGCCCTAGACTAAGCCCACGGGTGCCCTAGCTTAAGCCTAGGAGTGCCCTCGCCTTAGGCTGGGGGATCCCTAGCTTTAGGCTAATTCTAGGGGTGCCCTAGCTTAAGCCTAGGTGTGCCCTAGCCTAAGCCTAGGGGTGCCCTAGCCTTAGGCTAGGGGAGCCTAGCTTTAGCCTAAACATAGGGGTGCCCTAGCCGTAGCTTAGGGGTGCCCTAGCCTCAGCCTTGGGGTGCCCTTGCCTAAGCCTAGGGGTGCCCTAGCCTAAGCCTAGGGGTGCCCTAGCCTCCGCATAGTGGTGCCTTAGCCTAAGCCTAGGGGTGACCTAGCCTTAGCCTAAGCCTAGGGGTGCCCTAGCCTAAGCCTACGGGTGCCCTAGCCTAAGCCTAGGGGTGCCCTAGCCTTAGGCTAGGAGAGCCCTAGGCTTAGCCTAAACCTATTAGTGCCCTAGCCAAAGCCTAGGGGTGCCTTAGCCTAAGCCTAGAGGTGCCCTAGCCTTAGGCTAGGGGAGCCCTAACATTAGCGTAAGCCTAGGGGTGCCTTAGCCTAAGCCTAGGGGTGGACTAGCCTAAGCCTAGGGGTGCCCTAGCCTAAGCCTAGGGGGGCCCTAGCCTAAGCCTAAGGGTGCCCTAACCTAAGCCTCGGGGTGCCCTAGCCTTAGACTAGGGGAGCCCAAGCCTTAGCCTAAGCCTAGGGGTGCCCTAGCCTAAGCCTAGGGGTGCCCTAGCCTAAGCCTAGGGGTGCCCTAGCCTTAGGCTAGGGGAGCGCTAGCCTTAGCCTAAACCTAGGGGTGCCCTAGCCAAAGCTTAGGGGTGCCCTAGCCTAAGCCTAGAGGTGCCCTAGCCTTAGATTAGGGGAGCCCAAGCCTTAGCCTAAGCCTAGCGCTGCCCTAGCCTAAGCCTAGGAGTGCCCTAGCCTAAGCCTAGGGGTGCCCTAGCCTACGTTAGGGGAGCCCTAGCCTTAGCTTAAACCTAGGGGTGCCCTAGCCAAAGCCAAGGGGTGCATTATCCTAAGCCTAGGGGTGCCCTAGCCTTAGGCTAAGGGAGCCGTAGCCTTAGCCTAAGACTAGGGGTGCCCTAGCCTAAGCTTAGGGGTGCCCCAGCCTAAGTGTAGGGCTGCCCTAGCCTAAGCCTAGGGGTGCCATAGCCTAAGCCTGGGGCTGCCCTAGCCTAAGCCTAGGAGTGCCCTAGCCTTAGGCTAGGAGAGCCCTAGCCTAAGTCTAAGCCTAGGGGTGCCCTAGCCAAAGCCTAGGGGTGCCCTAGCCTAAGCCTAGGGGTGCCCTGGCCTAAGGCTAGGGGTGCCCTAGCCTGAGCCTACGGGTGCCCTAGCCTGAGGATATGGGAGCCCTAGCGTTAGTCTAGCCTAGGATTGCCCTTGCCTAAGCCTGGGGGTGTCATAGCCTGAGTCTAGGGGTGCCCTAGCCTTAGACCAGGGGAGCCCAAGCCTTAGCCTAAGCCTAGGGGTGCCCTAGCTTAAGCCTACGGGTGCCCTAGCCTAAGCCTAGGGGTGCCCTAGTCAAAGCCTAAGGGTGCCCTAGCCTTAGGCTAAGGGAGCCCTAGCCTTAGCCTAAGCCTAGTGGTGCCCTAGCCAAAGCCTAGGGGTGCCCTAGCCTAAGCCTAGGGATGCCCTAGACTTAGGCTAGGGGAGCCTAAACCTCAGCATAAGCTAGGGGTGCCTTAGCCTAAGCCTTGGGGTGTCCTAGCCTAAGCCTAGGGGTGCCCTAGCCTAAGCCTAGGGGTGCCCTAGCCTAACCCTTAGCCTAGGGGTGCCCTAGCCTTAGCCCACGGGTGCCCTAGACTAAGCCCACGGGTGCCCTAGCCTAAGCCTAGGAGTGCCCTCGCCTTAGGCTGGGGGATCCCTAGCTTTAGGCTAATTCTAGGGGTGCCCTAGCTTAAGCCTAGGTGTGCCCTAGCCTAAGCCTAGGGGTGCCCTAGCCTTAGGCTAGGGGAGCCTAGCTTTAGCCTAAACATAGGGGTGCCCTAGCCGTAGCTTAGGGGTGCCCTAGCCTCAGCCTTGGGGTGCCCTTGCCTAAGCCTAGGGGTGCCCTAGCCTAAGCCTAGGGGTGCCCTAGCCTCCGCATAGTGGTGCCTTAGCCTAAGCCTAGGGGTGACCTAGCCTTAGCCTAAGCCTAGGGGTGCCCTAGCCTAAGCCTACGGGTGCCCTAGCCTAAGCCTAGGGGTGCCCTAGCCTTAGGCTAGGAGAGCCCTAGGCTTAGCCTAAACCTATTAGTGCCCTAGCCAAAGCCTAGGGGTGCCTTAGCCTAAGCCTAGAGGTGCCCTAGCCTTAGGCTAGGGGAGCCCTAACATTAGCGTAAGCCTAGGGGTGCCTTAGCCTAAGCCTAGGGGTGGACTAGCCTAAGCCTAGGGGTGGCCTAGCCTAAGCCTAGGGGGGCCCTAGCCTAAGCCTAAGGGTGCCCTAACCTAAGCCTCGGGGTGCCCTAGCCTTAGGCTAGGGGAGCGCTAGCCTTAGCCTAAACCTAGGGGTGCCCTAGCCAAAGCTTAGGGGTGCCCTAGCCTAAGCCTAGGGGTGCCCTAGCCTTAGATTAGGGGAGCCCAAGCCTTAGCCTAAGCCTAGCGCTGCCCTAGCCTAAGCCTAGGAGTGCCCTAGCCTAAGCCTAGGGGTGCCCTAGCCTTACGTTAGGGGAGCCCTAGCCTTAGCTTAAACCTAGGGGTGCCCTAGCCAAAGCCTAGGGGTGCATTATCCTAAGCCTAGGGGTGCCCTAGCCTTAGGCTAAGGGAGCCGTAGCCTTAGCCTAAGACTAGGGGTGCCCTAGCCTAAGCTTAGGGGTGCCCCAGCCTAAGCGTAGGGCTGCCCTAGCCTAAGCCTAGGGGTGCCATAGCCTAAGCCTGGGGCTGCCCTAGCCTAAGCCTAGGAGTGCCCTAGCCTTAGGCTAGGAGAGCCCTAGCCTAAGTCTAAGCCTAGGGGTGCCCTAGCCAAAGCCTAGGGGTGCCCTAGCCTAAGCCTAGGGGTGCCCTGGCCTAAGGCTAGGGGTGCCCTAGCCTGAGCCTACGGGTGCCCTAGCCTGAGGATATGGGAGCCCTAGCGTTAGTCTAGCCTAGGATTGCCCTTGCCTAAGCCTGGGGGTGTCATAGCCTGAGTCTAGGGGTGCCCTAACCTAAGCCTAGGGATGCCCTAGCCTAAGCCTAGGGGTGCCCTAGCGTAAGCCTTTGGGTGCCCTAGCCTAAGCCTAGTGGTGCCTTAGCCTAAGCCTAGGAGTCCCCTAGCCTTAGCCTAAGCCTAGGGCTGCCCTAGCCTAAGCATATGGGTGCCCTAGCCTAAGCCTAGAGGTGCCCTAGCCTTAGGCTAGGGGAGCACTAGTCTTAGCCTAATCCTAGGGGTGCCTGAGCCTAAGCCTAGGGGTGCCCTAGCCTAAGCCTAGGGGTCCCCTAGCCTGAGCTTCGGGGTGCCGTAGCCTTAGGCTAGGGGTTCCCTAGCCTTAGTCTAGCCTAGGATTGCCCTAGCCTAAGCCTAGGGGTGCCCTAGCCTAAGCCTAGGGATGTCCTAGCCTTAGGCTAGGGAAGCCCTAGCCTTAGCCTAAGCCTAGGTGTGCACTAGCCTACGCCTAGGAGTGCCCTAGCCTAAGCCTAGGGGTGCCCTAGCCTAAGCCTAAGGGTGCCCTAACTTAAGCTTAGGGGTGCCCTAGCCTTAGGCTAGCGGAGCCCTAGCCTTAGCCTAAGCCTAGGGGTGCCCTAGCCTAAGCCTAGGGGTGCCCTAGTCAAAGCCTAAGGGTGCCCTAGCCTTAGGCCAGGGGAGCCCAAGCCTTAGCCTAAGCCTAGGGGTGCCCTAGCCTAAGCCTAAGCCTAGGGGTGCCCTAGCTTAAGCCTAGGGGTGCCCTAGCCTAAGCCTAGGGGTGCCCTAGTCAAAGCCTAAGGGTGCCCTAGCCTTAGACCAGGGGAGCCCAAGCCTTAGCCTAAGCCTATGGGTGCCCTAGCCTAAGCCTAGGGGTGCCCTAGTCAAAGCGTAAGGGTGCCCTAGCCTTAGGGAAAGGGAGCCCTAGCCTTAGCCTAAGCCTAGGGGTGCCCTAGACAAAGCCTAGGGGTGCCCTAGCCTAAGCCTAGAGATGCCCTAGACTTAGGCTAGGGGAGCCTAAACCTTTGCATAAGCCTTGGGGTGCCTTAGCCTAATCCTTGGGGTGTCCTAGCCTAAGCCTAGGGGTGCCCTAGCCTAAGCCTAGGGGTGCCCTAGCCTAAACCTTAGCCTAGGGGTGCCCTAGCCTTAGCCCACGGGTGCCCTAGCCTAAGCCCACGGATGCCCTAGCCTAAGCCTAGGAGTGCCCTCTCCATAGGCTAGGGGATCTCTAGCCTTTGGCTAAGCGTAGGGGTGCCTTAGCTTAAGCCTAGGGGTGCCCTAGCCTAAGCCTAGGGTGTCCTAGCCTTAGGATAGGGGAGGCCTAGCTTTAGCCTAAACCTTGGGGTGCCCTAGGTTAAGCCTAGGTTGCCCTAGCCTAAGCCTAGATGTGCCCTAGCCTTAGGCTAGGGGATCCCTAGCCTTAGCCTAAGCCTAGAGGTGCCCTAGCCTCAGCTTAGGGGTGCCCTAGCCTCAGGCTTGGTGTGCCCTAGCCTAAGCCTAGGGGTGCCCTAGCCTAAGCCTAGGGGTGCCCTACACTTAGGCCAGGGAACCCTAGCCTTAGCTTAAGCCTAGGTGCGCCCTACTCTAAACCTAGTGGTGCCCTAGCCTAAGCTTAGGGGTGCCCTAGCCTTAGGCTAGGGGGGCCCTAGCCTTAGCCTAAGCCTAGGGGTGCCCTATCTTTAGGCTAGGGGAGTCCTCGCCTTAGCCAAAACCTACGGGTGCCCTAGCCTAAGCCTAGGGGTGCCCTAGCCTAAGCCTAGGGGTGACTAGCCTAAGCATAGGGGTGCCCTAACCTAAGCCTAGGGGTTCCATACCTAAGCCTAGGGGTGCCCTAGCCTAAGCCTAGGAGTGCCCTAGCCTAAGCCTAGGGGTGCCCTAGCCTTAGGCTAGGGAAGCCCTAGCCTTAGCCTAAGCCTAGGGGTGCACTAGCCTAAGCCTAGGGGTGCCCTAGCCTAAGCCTAAGGGTGCCCTAACCTAAGCCTAGGTGAGCCCTAGCCTTAGGCTAGGGGAGCCCTAGCCTTAGCCTAAGCCTAGGGGTGCCCTAGCCTAATCCTAGGGGTGCCTAGCCTAAGCATAGGGGTGCCCTAACCTAAGCCTAGGGGTTCCATACCTAAGCCTAGGGGTGTCCTAGCCTAAGCCTAGGGGTGCCGAAGCCTAAGCCTAGGGGTGCCCTAGCCTAAGCCTAGGGGTTCCCTAGCCTAAGCCTAGGGCTGCCCTAGCCTAAGGCTAGGGGTGCCCTAACCCAAGCCTAGGGCTGCCCTAGCCTAAGCCTAGGAGTCTCTTAGCCTAAGCTTAGGGGTGCCCTAGCCAAAGCCTAGTTATGCCCTCGCCTAAGCCTAGAGGTGCCCTAGCCTTAGGCATGGGGAGCCCTAACCTTAGCGTAAGCCCTGGGGTGCCTTAGCCTAAGCCTTGGGGTGCCCTAGCCTAAACCTAAGCCTAGTGGTGCCCTAGCCTAAGCCTAGGGGTGCCCTAGCCTAAGCTTAGAGGTGCCCTAGCCTTAGGCTAGGGTAGCCCTAGCCTTCGCCTAAGCCTAGGGGAGCCCTAGCCTCAGTATAGGGGTGCCCTAGCCTCAGCCTTGGGGTGCCCTAGCCTAAGCCTAGGGGTGCCCTAGCCTAAGCTTAGGGGAGCCCTAGCCAAAGCCTAGGGGTGCCCTAGCCTAAGCCTAGAGGTGCCCTAGCCTTAGGCTAGGGGAGCCCTAACCTTAGCGTAAGCATAGGGGTGCCTTAGCCTAAGACTTGGGGTGCCCTAGCCTAAGCCTAGGGGTCCCCTAGCCTAAGCCTACGGTTGCCCTAGCTTAAGCCTAGGATTGCCCTAGCCTTAGGCTAGGGGATCCCTAGCCTTAGCCTAAGTCTAGGGGTGCCCTAGCTTAAGCCTAGGGGTGTTCTAGCCTAAGCCTAGGGGTGCCCTAACCAAAGCCAAGGGGTGCCCTAGCCTAAGCTTAGAAATTCCCTATCCTAAGCCTAGGGGTGCCCTAGCCTAAGCATAGGGGTGCCCTAACATAAGCCTAGGGGTTCCATACCTAAGCCTAGGGGTGCCCTAGCCTAAGCCTACGGGTGCCCTAGTCTAAGCCTAGGGATGTCCTAGCCTTAGGCTAGGGAAGCCCTAGCCTTAGCCTAAGCCTAGGGGTGCACCAGCCTAAGCCTAGGAGTGCCCTAGCCTAAGCCTAGGGGTGCCCTAGCCTAAGCCCAAGGGTGCCCTGACTTAAGCTTAGGGGTGCCCTAGCCTTAGGCTAGGGGAGCCCTAGCCTTAGCCTAAGCCTAGGGGTGCCCTAGCCTAATCCTAGTGGTGTCCAAGCCTAAGCCTAAGGGTGCCCTAGTCAAAGCCTAAGGGTGACCTAGCCTTAGACCAGGGGAGCCCAAGCCTTAGCCTAAGCCTAGGGGTGCCCTAGCCTAAGCCTAAGCCTAGGGGTGCCCTAGCTTAAGCCTAGGGGTGCCCTAGTCAAAGCCTAAGGGTGCCCTAGCCTTAGACCAGGGGAGCCCAAGCCTTAGCCTAAGACTAGGGGTGCCCTAGCTTAAGCCTACGGGTGCCCTAGCCTAAGCCTAGGGGTGCCCTAGTCAAAGCCTAAGGGTGCCCTAGCCTTAGGCTAAGGGAGCCCTAGCCTTAGCCTAAGCCTAGTGGTGCCCTAGCCAAAGCCTAGGGGTGCCCTAGCCTAAGCCTAGGGATGCCCTAGACTTAGGCTAGGGGAGCCTAAACCTCAGCATAAGCCTAGGGGTGCCTTAGCCTAAGCCTTGGGGTGTCCTAGCCTAAGCCTAGGGGTGCCCTAGCCTAAGCCTAGGGGTGCCCTAGCCTAACCCTTTGCCTAGGGGTGCCCTAGCCTTAGCCCACGGGTGCCCTAGACTAAGCCCACGGGTGCCCTAGCCTAAGCCTAGGAGTGCCCTCGCCTTAGGCTGGGGGATCCCTAGCTTTAGGCTAATTCTAGGGGTGCCCTAGCTTAAGCCTAGGTGTGCCCTAGCCTAAGCCTAGGGGTGCCCTAGCCTTAGGCTAGGGGAGCCTAGCTTTAGCCTAAACATAGGGGTGCCCTAGCCGTAGCTTAGGGGTGCCCTAGCCTCAGCCTTGGGGTGCCCTTGCCTAAGCCTAGGGGTGCCCTAGCCTAAGACTAGGGGTGCCCTAGCCTCCGCATAGTGGTGCCTTAGCCTAAGCCTAGGGGTGACCTAGCCTTAGCCTAAGCCTAGGGGTGCCCTAGCCTAAGCCTACGGGTGCCCTAGCCTAAGCCTAGGGGTGCCCTAGCCTTAGGCTAGGAGAGCCCTAGGCTTAGCCTAAACCTATTAGTGCCCTAGCCAAAGCCTAGGGGTGCCTTAGCCTAAGCCTAGAGGTGCCCTAGCCTTAGGCTAGGGGAGCCCTAACATTAGCGTAAGCCTAGGGGTGCCTTAGCCTAAGCCTAGGGGTGGACTAGCCTAAGCCTAGGGGTGCCATAGCCTAAGCCTAGGGGGGCCCTAGCCTAAGCCTAAGGGTGCCCTAACCTAAGCCTCGGGGTGCCCTAGCCTTAGACTAGGGGAGCCCAAGCCTTAGCCTAAGCCTAGGGGTGCCCTAGCCTAAGCCTAGGGGTGCCCTAGCCTAAGCCTAGGGGTGCCCTAGCCTTAGGCTAGGGGAGCCCTAGCCTTAGCCTAAACCTAGGGGTGCCCTAGCCAAAGCTTAGGGGTGCCCTAGCCTAAGCCTAGGGGTGCCCTAGCCTTAGATTAGGGGAGCCCAAGCCTTAGCCTAAGCCTAGCGCTGCCCTAGCCTAAGCCTAGGAGTGCCCTAGCCTAAGCCTAGGGGTGCCCTAGCCTTACGTTAGGGGAGCCCTAGCCTTAGCTTAAACCTAGGGGTGCCCTAGCCAAAGCCTAGGGGTGCATTATCCTAAGCCTAGGGGTGCCCTAGCCTTAGGCTAAGGGAGCCGTAGCCTTAGCCTAAGACTAGGGGTGCCCTAGCCTAAGCTTAGGGGTGCCCTAGCCTAAGCGTAGGGCTGCCCTAGCCTAAGCCTAGGGGTGCCCTAGCCTAAGCCTGGGGCTGCCCTAGCCTTAGGCTAGGAGAGCCCTAGCCTAAGTCTAAGCCTAGGGGTGCCCTAGCCAAAGCCTAGGGGTGCCCTAGCCTTAGCCTAGGGGTGCCCTGGCCTAAGGCTAGGGTGCCCTAGCCTGAGCCTACGGGTGCCTTAGCCTGAGATAGGGGAGCCCTAGCGTTAGTCTAGCCTAGGATTGCCCTTGCCTAAGCCTGGGGGTGTCATAGCCTGAGTCTAGGGTGCCCTAACCTAAGCCTAGGGATGCCCTAGCCTAAGCCTAAGGGTGCCCTAGCCTAAGCCTAGGGGTGCCCTAGCCTAAACCTAGGGGTGCCCTAGCCTTAGGCTACGGGAGCCCTAGCCTTTTCCTAAGCCTAGGGTTCCCCAGCGTAATCCTAGGGGTCCCCTAGACTTAGGCTAGGGGAGCCCTAGCCTTAGCCTAAGCCTAGGGCGCCCTAGCCTAAACATAGGGGTGCCCTAGCCTAAGCCTAGGGGTGCCCAGCCTAAGCTAGGGGTGCCCTAGCCAAAGCCTAGGGGTGCCCTAGCCTTAGGCCAGGGGAGCCCTAGCCTTAGCCTAAGACTTGGGGCAGCCTAGCCCAAACCTAGGG